>NC_086171.1:2562000-2906000 GCF_023053635.1 Elgaria multicarinata webbii | reverse complement strand
CGAAATCGTAGAGCTGCAGCATCTTGAGGGTCATCCACATGAATATTGAAATCACCCAAGATAAGAGTAGGACAGTTATCAGAGAGGAAAAAGGACAGCCTCGAATCAAAATCAGAGATAAATTTTGAGGACGAGCCTGGGGGGCGGTACAGAACTGCAATCTGCAGTCGCAGTGGAGCGAAGAGCCTCACCACATGTACCTCAAAGGAGGAGAAGCAATGTGAAGGTGGAATGGAAAGAGGCTGGAACTGGTTGTCTTGAATGGGCAGATTCCGGTCCAGGTTGGGCCCTTATTGCTTCACTGGTGGTGAGTGTTTGCTCAGTCATAGGTAGGCAAGTCACAACACAGTCGGTAGGGCTTAAATTGTAGGTTAAATGAAAGGAACATGGCAAAAATCTGTGCTCTGTACTCTCCTCATCTAATTTAAATATAGAAACAGTTGTCAATAAATATGGGATTTCCATCTGTCAAGCCATCATTAACTTATGTTTGGTTAGACTGAAGCTGTAGAAAATGTGTTTCCTGTCACAATGGTATGTGTGATTGTAGTTTTCTTTAGGCATTTCTTAGATTTTTTCATCTTAGCAGAAACACCAGACAAGGTTTGTGTTCCATGTAGCCTTCATAATGGGAAGGGCTGTGGCTTACTTAGTCAGGGTATGTCTGGTGCGCGTAGAAGGGGTGAGGGATAAAAGAGAGGTGTCCTTGTTATCTCAGATCTCCCCATATCTTTTTTGCTCACTTCTCTTCTCTTTTCTTGCCACCTGGTTTCCCTTGCCCTTTTCTTAGCTTTCTTTTTTCTCTTATCTCCCTCATCTCCACATCTTTTTCTACTTTCTGGTTTCTGATATTTCCTCTTCTGATGAATGCCCACCCTGTCATCTGTTTAACTCGTCTTTGCTTGACTTAACTCTTGAGTTTTCCTTGTTTCTTGTTGACCTGTCTTTGTTTGTTGCCTCTGTAGTTGTTTGTCTGTCTTAAGCAAAGGTGTACATTTCCTTACCTACATCACTAAAATTTACAGATGAAAGATTGGCATTGGGGGGAATTCAGTCTGGGTGACATGGTACATGGAGCTACCTTAGATGTATAAAACAGTGTGGATTCTTTGTTTTCTAACAAAGTTTTCAGAAGAGGTAATTCAGAAAGCAATAAACATAAGCATAACAAATAATTGTAATTACAGTACAATTGCCCTCACTCTCTCTGGTTGCTTCCTGGAGGATAAAGCTATCAGTGGCTACTAGTTTAGATGGCTATATATTATCTCAAGAACAGAAGCAGTATGCCTCTGAGTGTGAGTTGTTGGGGAACAACAGCAGGAGAGGGTTTACTGCCTTCATGCCTTTGTTTGTGGGGTTCATATAGGCATAAGGACATAAGAAGAGGCCTTTGTTCTGATCCGGCTGGGCTTTTCTTATATTCACTTAGCAATACCTTCTGTGGCAGATACTACAAATATATAAGCCCTCTTCAGAAATTAGGCCCATGTGTTCAATCAACACATGATGGAGCCATGCTGACTAGCCCCTTCCCCTGGCATCCATGCATACAGTGCAAATGACTGTAGCAGAGAATTTTTTGCATGAAGGCTCCATATAATTTGGGGACGTGCGCAAAGGCTTTCTTGCTACAGGCAGTGGTTATGTATGCACAGATGCCCTGGGCCGGTGCTAGTTGGTGCAACCCCTACTCACGTATTGGATGTGATTTCTGAAGAGGTCTGTCGTTTTGTATTAATTTGGTTTTTCCCAATTCAGGAGATCGGTTTCCAAGGATGTGATTACTGGCCATAGGTCTTCCATTTAAAAAATATGATTTTTTTTTGTCTCCCCTACCCCCTCTGGATGAATCCTAGTTTGTTGTATTTGTCAATTATTTAGAAATTCCATTTTTCTTCTTTTTGCTATCAAGAACTGGGCAGCTATTAACTAATTACGAAGCATTTTTATAGCCTCAGTACCCTTCCTCCTGCACCGCATGTCATCCCGATTGGGATAGTGAGTGCTCTTTGATGGCGGTTCATGATTTGGCCAAGTCCCTTTCTCTATGAAGAGAGAGAGAGAGAGAGAGTGTTAACATGGAAAGGGATCCTTGATAGAGAGCTCTGCTGCATAGTGCAGTTTGATGTGTATTAATCTTCTCCCCAAGACAGCACAAGTGGTATTTTTTAAACTAAGATATAGATACTGGCTTCTGTTACAGCTTACTAATTTGGAGTGTAGTGTACACAGCATAAAGTAGTGTTTGGGGAATAGTTGCAATTATAGTTCCGCAAACTCCCTTGGCGCATCTGCTATGTGGCTAGTGCAAGAGAGAACATAGCTTATGAGAACTGCTATGCTGGATCAGTTTTGGTGCTGAGTACTAGTCTTGACTAACAGACATCTCAGTGATGGAGTCTACCTGATAATTTGTAACCCTTCTCCACACCACATATCCGTGCAGTTGGATTGAAAGGAACTGAATTTTCATAGAATCATAGAATAGAGTTGGAAGGGGCCTATAAGGCCATCGAGTCCAACCCCTGCTCAATGCAAGAATCCACCTTAAAGCATCCCTGACAGATGGCTGTCCAGCTGCCTCTTGAATGCTTCCAGTGTGGGAGAGCCCACAACCTCCCTAGGTAACTGGTTCCATTGTTGCACTGCTTTTCATTTGGAAGCTTTTCAAGCGGCCTTCCAGATGGTGGCCATAATATTCCAAAAAGATGTGATCCATATAATAGAGATCCCTAACAAAATGTTAGCATCAGTGGCGTTTATAAATTTTGGGGGATGATGAAACAATTGAAATGTTATTGAGAACCTACACATTGCAGTGTATGAATTTGCCTTAAGACTTGTAATTATTGGGGAACTATTTGCACCCGTTATGTAATTGTAGTCCCCACAGGATCAAATACTTAAACTGCAGTGTTTTCCTTCTTTTGCAATACAGCAGTTCCTTTGGAAGAAGCCTCTTGTCCTTTGTTAGAGAGATGGTCCTAGAACCTGTTTCTAGAATTGAGGGTGCAATCTGAGGTTTCTCTTGCATCATCTTCGCAACAGTATAGGAAAGGTGAATTCCCCAGCTACTTGTATAGTGGCTGGATTAATATACAAGGAGAGGATCGATTGAAACGATTCAGATGTTGAGAACTTGACATTTGCTTTTGTCCATTGCATTGGATAAGATTGTATTGCTGGCTGCATTCCTTCCAGTGAGGTGCGGTTGTTTTCTTACACAGACTGCTGCTCAAAGCAGTGTCACCGCCGTCTTGCACAGTGGGAGTTTGTTATTAACTATGGTTTGCTTAATAATGGAAGTATGCAAGGTAGCACTGAATCTACCAGTGAAGTCTGCATTGAAAAGGACAGCACAGAAGAGATTCCGCATTACTGCTTCTTTTCTTCCAATCAAAAATAATTGGTTTGACTTTCTTTCCCCCCCAGCGTGTGCTTCCTTCTTTATTAACAAGGAAGCAGGGGGGAGCTGTGCTGGGTGGGGCCTGTGGCTCAGTGGTACAGGGCCTGCTTTGCATTCAGGGGGTCACAGGTTCACTTCCTTTGCATGTAAAAGAAAATGGGCCAAAGCAGCTAACGAGGCGAGGCGCACCACTAGTAAATACAATATATGCCAATTAAAGTTTAAAATGAGCAAGAAGAAGTCAAAGCAAAACCTGAGTACAGCTATTTAGAAATTAGCCAAACTGGGTAGAATTAAATTCTATAGTCATATATTATGATTATATAATAATCATATTATTATGTGATATAGTTGAGCTTTTATATTGTATTTTATATTATGGCTTTATACTGTTGTTTTATACTTTGAATGTTTTTAATTTTTGTGAACCGCCCAGGGAGCTCCAGCTATTGGGCGGTATAGAAATGTAATTAATAAATAATAAATAAAATAAAATACTCCTAACGTGTTGATAGAAGAGATAAATAAAGTTGTGCCTAATCTAGGAAAAACAAATAATAATGAAGTATTTTGGCAGATTCTTAAGAACGTGAGAAAACCCATTCAGGATTAGTTCAGAGGCCTCTCTGGCCCAACGTTCTGTTCCACAGCAGTCAACCAAATGCCCATGGTTGGAGGGCGCTAGGTTTCTTCTGCAGCTGTTCACCAGCAGTGGTAATTCAGAGTCATGCTGCTTCTGATCTGAAAGTAGCATATAGCTATCATTCTGTCTGGAAGAAGTTGAGATGCTATTTTTTGGCTTATGTCTGAACGAGACCTCACAAATTAATCATCAGATAAAATGTTTGTATAATTTCAAACATATTTTTCTCAGTTGAATCAGTTTGCACATTCAGATGTGAATAAGTATCATATGATGAGCCCTGCTGGATTGGGCTAAAAGTCAACCTAGTTCAGCATTGTGTTTCCAACAGTGGCTAGCAAGATGCTTCTGGAAAGCTGACAAAGATAAATAAATGAAGAGGGGATGAAGGAAATAGCCTTTCCCTGAATGATGGGATCCAAGTGAAGTACAGGTATTTTTGAACCAGCCTTGAGAGGTTCTGCAGTCTTTGATAAGAGTTGGTCCTATGAGAGAAGTCCTGTAGGTACCCTGTAAATCAAGGGTCCCCAACCCCTGGGCCACGGACCAGGACCAGTCTGTGGCCTGTTAGGAACCGGGCTGCACAGGTGAGCTGCTTTCACCCCCCACCCCCACCCCAGTGTACCTGGGTGCAGGGCGCCATCTTGCCTGCCCAGCCGAAGAGAACCAGGACTCTGGGGGTAGGGTGGGGCAGCTTCGGAACGGTGCGCCTGGCTGGAAGCCACTCTGGGAGAGCGACTTCCGGGTGCGCCGTTCTGAAGCCCCCTGCCCCAGCGTCCTGGCTTTGCTTCGGCTGGGCGCCACCCAGCCAAAGCGAAGCCAGGACGCTGGAGTGGTGGTGGTGGCTTCCCAAAACCATCCCCTCACCCCCACCCCTGGTCCGTGGAAAAAATGTCTTCCACGAAACCGGTCCCTGGTGCCAAAAAGGTTGGGGACCGCTGCTGTAAATAGTAAAAAGTTGTAGTATATCATGGCTGATGCTTAGGTCTTTTAGTATAATAATTGTATACTGCTACTTTTTAAGAGTGCATTTATTGCATAGTATTTGGTAATCCTGTATCTACGTGTAGACGATGGATTGGAAAGGAAATGGTGGTGCTATATTAGAAGCATATGGGCAAGTTGTATTTAGTTCAGTATTCTACTCTAGGTGTGTATTAAAATGATGTGTGTTTTTAATTTCAGACGTGCTACATGAACCTTTTGAAAATATATGATTATTCCTCAAAGCTAAAATGCATAGTGTCTTAATTGCATCAAGTGTTTTAAGTTCCAATATTCTGAATGTTTGGGGTTCCACAGTCTATTTTTCATAGCCAACGTAATTTTAATGACCTTTTGGTCTGTTCTGTATTTCAGTCTTTAGACAGGCCCTATCTGTTCATGCCATTGATATCCTTGTTTTTCCCTGGTTATGATTTGCATTCCAGCTGGCCAAAATGCATGCTTTTCCTTTCAGCTCTTGCTTTCAATTTTCCTTCTATTTATGCTTATATGAATCTTTGTGAAAATGTGAAGCTTGCTTTAAGGGAGACATTCTGGAAGCTGGAACAACAATTTTGAAATTTTTGAGAGGGGGGCTGAGGTAGGCTTTTCCTTACAAATGTGAACTTGACTTTCTATAGTGCTGTGCAGTCCCTGTTTCAACATATGAGCATTTGCTTAAGTGCAATTAATAATAATAATAATAATAATTTGTGCAATAAATATTTTAGCAGCATTTTTCTTTTAAAGTTCCGTCCACTTTCCTTCTACTCTGTCCCGTTCATCTTGCTCCTCCTCAGTTTAATCTGGGTGTGACTAGAACACATGTACATTGATGGTGCTATATAAATAAATAATAATAATAATAATAATAACATACTACAAAGAGCAGGCTACAGGGGCAGGAAGTCTCAGAGCTTTGTTTCCTAAACGGCTTGGTCAGAAATTGCAAACTGTATTGAATCTGTGAGCAGAGAATTCTGTTTTCACTTGACTTCTGTATGAATCTTCATATTGCAAGGCAGAGTTCTTCCCACGCAAAGAAAAAAGGACAACCGAAGCACATTGGCCTGACTGAATTAATTCTGTATCAGACTTGCAAAAGTGGGGAGGCGTTGTTCAGTACACATTCTTGGTTTTCAGAGTTGAAACTTTTCCTTCAGGAATGTGGTGGCCTGTTCAGCAATTTCCCATTGGAGGCAGTGCGAAGAGGAGAGCTCTTGGAAGCGCTTAGCCTGTGCTGAAAGAATTAGGATGGTTGAGTCTTGCTAGTTCTTCTCATCTTTATGTTGTTAGCAAGGAGACAGAAGAGGAGTTAGAAGAGATGATGTCGTGGCCGTTTGGGTTAGAAGAGGAGCTGTTGCTGCAGGTGACGTTATATAGGTGTCGTGTGGGAATCCATGAGGGCAAATGGGCGGTTTGAGCTCCCACCCACCCAAGAACCCTTTGGAGGTATTATGGTGATTGTTCCACCAGTGTAGGGATAAACTGTTCCCAGGGTATTGCTTGAGACACAAGTGTGAGAATGCTGAGCAAGGTTCTGGTTCTCATGACCTGGAAGCTGGGCAGAATGGCCTGCCTACAATTCAAACATGTGTATCTGGTGCATGCAGAGAATTGTTGATGTCTTGTTATATGATAGCAATCAAAGGCCCTCTGTCTTCAATTTCCCAATGTGCTGTGAGGCAAAGAAACCACTCAGTGACTGCTACTAAAAAAAACTTTTTTAAAAAAAGTAAAACTCATTTGCCTTCCTGCGCCCTGATTATCTCTGTGGGAGGATTTTTAAAGAGTAAATAGACTGATTTTGCTGTCACTCTTGGTAATAGAATGATTTGCTTCATACTCTGGAAGCATCCTGTGGTGGCTTCAACCTCTGAGGCAAATGTCAGCAAAGGCAGGGGTAGTGTCAATGTCATCTTGTAAAACTCTCTTTCCCTACTCTTTACAAGGAATGGCTTTTCTGTTATCTGCATTGTTTTACATGGGGAGGGGGCATTGGATTGGGATGATAAAAGTTGTAGTCCATCAGATTGGAGGATGCCTGGTTGGGGAAGGCAGTACTTATACCTGCGTTGGTAAAATCAAATATTTTATTTTCTGGGGGAAAGTTCACAACACGTATCAGGTCACTTCTAAACATTTCAGGCCAAATAGTTCACCAATCTCTTACTTTACTTCAGGTTGTTGCAGTTTGTAGGGTGGAGAACCTATTTTGTTCTGGTAGCAGTGGGGATTTCCCAGTTGGGAGGGCGAGGGGCGGACCGAGGGGAGCCCCTGCTGTTGTTGTTGTTTATTCGTTCAGTCGCTTCCGATTCTTCATGACTTCATGGACCAGCCCACGCCAGAGCTTTCTGTCGGCCATCGCCACCCCTAGCTCCCCCAAGGTCAAGTCTGTCACCTCCAGAATATCATCCCTCCATCTTGCCCTTGGTCGGCCCCTCTTCCTTTTGCCTTCCACTTTCCCTAGCATCAGCCTCTTCTCCAGGGTCTCCTGTCTTCTCATTATGTGGCCAAAGTACTACTTCAGTTTTGCCTTTAATACCATTCCCTCAAGTGAGCAGTCTGGCTTTATTTCCTGGAGTATGTGCGGTCCAAGGCACTCTCAGAATTTTCCTCCAACACCACAGTTCAAAAGCATCTATCTTCCTTCGCTCAGCCTTCCTTATGGTCCAGCTCTCGCAGCCATAGGTTACTACGGGGAATACCATTGCTTTAACTATGCGGACCTTTGTTGTCACTGTGGTGTCTCTGCTCTTAACTATTTGATCAAGATTTGTCATTGCTCTCCTCCCAAGAAGTACACGTCTTCTGATTTCCTGGCTGCAGTCAGCATCTGCAGTAATCTTTGCGCCCAGAACTACAAAGTCTGTCACTGCCTCCACGTTTTCTCCCTCTATTTGCCAGTTATCAATCAAGCTGGTTGCCATAATCTTTTTTTTTTTTTTTAGGTTTAACTGCAACCCAGCTTTTGCACTTTCTTGGATAAAACAGTGGGGATTCTTCCAAGGAGCGGGGCTTGGAGGATAAACCCTGCCCCTCGGATGAATCCATGGGGGCTCTGTTCAGCCAAATGGGGAGCCTCTGCATGCTGGATTAGGCCCCACAGACAAGGGGTGCCTGTCTTGTTTGGCGTTTTTCTTCTGAGTGAAACTAGTTAGTCACTCTTTTGCAGCCTCCATACTATTTTGTTTTCAAACACTGCCAGATGCTTATCTGAATTTTCTTTGTGGATCTTAGAGTATTAAACATCTAAAAGGGTTTTTGGATAAGTAGACATCTACATTTCTTTATCTTGGCTCTTTTTCCCCCAGGAATCTTTGGATTGCTGCATCTTTCAGCATTTTTGTTATGTGAGATTGAGTGCTTTTAGCAGCCAGCCAGTTGTTGAAACATTCTGGGGTGTCTTTAGGCATAGAAAACCAGTTAGTTTCATAAAAAGCCTCAGCATGGCCAATAGATGCAATAACTTTGTGTCCACGCATCATGCTTACCTAGAAAGATGGGGAGGGTGGTTGAGGAACAGAATAGGGCAAGTGCCCCCCCCAAAAAAAATTGATGGTGGGTGTTGCTTGTTTCAGTGCTCATATCTCATTGATCTATGTTTAATGAAGGTGCATTTAGTTCAATTTTGTAAATAGCTTTTTCCTTGAGACAAGTAAGAGTTGCCTCCAAGTGTCTGGGCAGGGAGATGTTGCAAAGCTGTAGAATTTAAAGAATGGAAGTGATGCAGATAGATAAATATGGACAAAAATGGGCTAGTGTGGACTTCATTTTGAGTTTGTCTCTTTTCTAGCCTCTAATTAGAATTTGTAAACATTCTTTTTCTTAGCATTTGGAGGAGCATCAAATCTCCATAATTGGGGAGAGTGATCTGTAAGGAAGGTTAAGAAAAGCCCTATATAGTTGGGCTGTTCAAATCAGTTTAAAATCCTGTCTTGAACAAATTCTTCTTGATTGAACAAATTCAATCCTTGTTGATTCTATGGGTGGATTCCTGCATTGAGCAGGCGGTTGGACTCGATGGCCTTGTAGGCTCCTTCCAACTCTGCTATTCTATGATTCTGGGTGATTCATGACTCATTGAAAGTCATGTTAATGTAGGCATGGATTGTTAGTGAGGTCATTCAAACATATTCCATCTATTACTCCAGAAAGCTGACAAATTAAGGTGTCAATGATGAGGATGGCGAAAGTTCCCTTTAAGGTGTAAACGATAATAAGGATGGCTACGTTCCCAAATTTGAATGATATGCATTTGTTATCTGGGAACTTCTAATGACTGAAAAAAAAAAAAGAATAATTTAATTGTGGTGACATGAAGTTCGATCTCATTCCTGGTGATATAAATAGTTCTGGCTAAGCTGTTTGTTACCAAGCAAGGATAAGTGAGACCACAGTTGAGTTGATATTTGAACTTGGGTATTTTTTTTTTTATCCAGCTCCCGTGATATCCCTTGATAGACCATATTGGTTTACCTGTGTTGGGTAGCAAGGTAACTTAATTCGCATGGAATCAGCAGTCTATTCTGAGACTGTACTTCATGGTGGAGTTAACAGTTTTTGTTGCTTCTGGAACAAGCTTGCAGCAATGTTGTGCTTGCATCTTGCTTGTAGATACTCAACTCTGTGTAAGCTGCCTTTAAAAATGATTCAGAAACAGCAGCTGGTCCAAAAAAGGGGCAGCTAGATTACTAGCTGAAACTGGGTAGTTATGCCTGTGCTCTCTCAATTACACTAACTCCCAGTTTGTCCCCAGGCCCAATTTGAAACCCCCAATGGTTTGGAACCAGGTTAGCTGTAAGTCTGTCTTCACCCATGTGTACCTACCTGAATCTTAAGATCTCCTTAGAGGCTCAACTCTTGTACTCATGTTCTGCTTGTGGTTTTCCTGTTGACAGCTGGTGGACCACTGTTTGAACAAAACAGGATGAAAACAACAGAATGAAATTTAATAGGGATAAATGCCAAGTTCTACATTTAGGAAATAGAAACCAAATGCACAGTTACAAGATGGGGGACACTTGGCTCAGCAATACTACAAACGAGAAGGATCTTGGAATTGTTGTAGATTGCAAGCTGAATATGAGCCAACAGTGCGATATGGCTGCAAGAAAGGCAAATGCTATTTTGGGCTGCATTAATAGAAGTATAGCTTCTAAATCACGTGAGGTCCTGGTTCCTCTCTATTCTGCCCTGGTTAGGCCTCATCTAGAGTATTGCGTCCAGTTCTGGGCTCCACAATTCAAGAAGGACGCAGACAATGTGGAGCGTGTTCAGAGGAGGGCAGCCAGGATGATCAGGGGTCTGGAAACAAAGCCCTATGAAGAGAGACTGAAAGAATTGGGCATGTTTAGCCTGGAGAAGAGAAGATTGAGGGGAGACATGAGAGCACTCTTCAAATACTTAAAAAGTTGTCACACGGAGGGCCAGGATCTCTTCTCGATCCTCCCAGAGTGCAGGGCCTGGAATAATGGGCTCAAGTTAAAGGAAGCCAGATTCCAGCTGAACATCAGGAAAAACTTCCTGACTGTTAGAGCAGTACGACAATGGAATCAGTGATCTAGGGAGGTTGTGGGCTCTCCCACACTGGAGGCCTTCAAGAGGCAGCTGGACAACCATCTGTCGGGGATGCTTTAAGGTGGATCCCTGCATTGAGCAGGGGGTTGGACTCGATGGCCTTGTAGGCCCCTTCCAACTCTGCTGTTTTATGATTCTATGAAAATGCTGGACTAAATGGAGCCCTGGTCTGATTCATCATGGCTCTTCTTATGTTCTCCAAGTGCCTCTGTCAAGACTTCTAGGGAGAGAGCCTTTTTGGTAGTGTCATCCCAGTTATGGAACATAGTTTGCAGAGAAGTTCACCTAGTGCCATCCCTGCGGTCTTTTCGGCCTCTCAGTATTAAAATCTGTGTGTTTAATTTTGGGGTGTTGTTGAGTTTTCTCAAATTTTATGTTGCTTTTGATGCTTTTGTGTTCTGTTTTTCATTTAAACATGGTTGGTTGTTTTAAGCTACCCAGAGAATTTCATGTTATGGGGCAGCATACAAATGTCATAAATAGATATGGTAAGCTTCTTACCTGGTAAAACTCTGTGGATTTCAATTCAACATCCAAGCAGAAAACCCAGCCCAAAGTTCTTTTGGTTATGGGTGGGGAATGTTTTTTCTTCTTCTCTGTGGTAATGCTTGCTGATGTTGGATATCTAATCTTATACTTTGGGAATGTTCTCTTTGGAAGCTCAACAAACCTGTACTTCTGCTGTCATAATAGTATTCAAAATAGGTTACATCAGTGTTAAAAATCCACAAAAATCCACCAAAACAATAAAACTTGAAACATTTAAAATAGGATGTTGTTTGTAGCAGGTAAAAAAATATAAATCAAAAGCTCCGATAATTAAAGCTACTCAACCACCAAGTTAAATGCTTGCAGGAATCAAAATGTCTTAACTGAGTGGTGAAAAGCCAAGGGAGGGCAGCAGGTTCTGTAGTCTAGGTGTGGCCATTGATAAGACCCTTTTCTTCTCTGTTTCTTAGTCATGTTAGAAATACAGAACTTATTTCTTAGTCATGTAAGTAGGCTTGGTTAAACTGCTGCATGTGTCTGTTTTTATGGGCAACAGTTTTCAAGACAGCATTTATAACTAGTTCAGGTTGTGAACATAGAGTATTTAGTTGAATACTGAAAAGGGGATTTATACTTCTGTCTTTGATTCTAGATGATGATGTCTCCTTTCTGTAGGGTTTGTGGTGTTCTTTCTTTCCTTCTTTCTCCTAAAAATCTACATTTGGGTTGTAGTCATTGGTTTTGTACTTGATGGCCCAAACACCAAGACAAATTAAGATACTCATGTGGTGCCCTTATTGCTAGCATTCCTAGGTATATCTCGGTGGTTTATTGTTCTGGTTGATCATTCAGTCTCAACCATGTGTATGAGGCCTTTGTAGTGTTGACACGCTCCTCTGTCTGCAGCTGGAATTAAGAATTCATCCCACCATACTGGATGTTGCATAGATCCCACTGAAGAGAACTGAGGATGAATACAGTGCAGACCTTGCAAATGAAAGCACCCTCTGGATTTACTCCAGAAGAGCTACTGGAACTGAAAAGACGGGGACTTCATCAAACCATACTAGATTTTAGGCGTTACCCAGTTGGTAAAGGTAAAAACAAGCTTTCTTCTTCATACAGAAGAACAAAGTGTCTGTCCTTCCAAAAATGCACTGTTCTCCTTTCCAAATCTGATATTGGGTGGGGAGAGATATATTGGACACAAAGTGGAGTGACTTACCTGAAACACCTGGCTGAGAAAATAAGAAATGTGAGTCTTCTAAAAGCCACTTGGATAACTTAGTGAGGCTGGTGATGCTGGAAATGGTAAACACTGTAGTACTGCAGCTGTCTGAAAATTGCAATGTTGTTGGTAAAGAAGCACAATGAGGAAGCATGTCCTTTCAAGATTGGTTGTGTGCATTTCTGTGGGACGTTGGAATTCTGATTGTGGAGAACTAGTAAAGCAACTACATCAGGACTGTTTCAATGGCTAGTAGATTTTCGTGTCCAGTATGGATGACACAGTGCAGAAGCAACTGGAAACATCATTTCTGTTCCAGGGTACTTCAGGCAGTTTGCAAAATGAGCTGCTTGACTGCATCATGAAGGTGACAAGGCCAGCTATTATTGAACTGAGAAGCACTCAGTTTGTAGCAGTGTGTGTTCATGATACATTAGATGTGTTACATACTTGCTGGTTGGTGCTGGGTTTTTTTTATACATCAGCGAGAAGAATAACTGTTGAAAGATTCCTCAGTTTCTCCGCTTGAATGATGCTTCTCTGGATTCCTTTGCAACAGCTTTGCTTCAGTAAATGGATGTTGTGTTCCCAGATGTGAGTGACAAACAGAAGACGATTTGTTTGAGCTATGATTGTGCTGGTGTGTTGAGTGGAGAGATGGAAAAGGTCCAGAAGAAGGTAAAAGAAATCTATCCCAATGGCCATTTTGTTCATTTCTATATCACAGCTAAATCAAATAGTGCAGCAAGCAGCCTCAAAAAATACAAGAGGTGAGACTATTATATTTTCTTTCAGGCATCTCTGTATTCAAACATTTTTCTCTAAATCTCCAGAGAAGATTGAAATTTTGGATAATGTAATGTATGGAAAACGGCTAACACCTCCCTCTAATGTCCGTAACTGGACCGTGGAAATGATCAGTCAGCGCAGAGTTTATCTCCTGAGGTACTTAGAACAATGTTGCAAGGCTGTGGGATCCTTAACACACACACACCCCAAATTGATATGCTGTCTAAACCCTTACAGAAATGGAATGTTGATGCATTGAATGTTGAGAGAATGACCACAGATGTCTTCTCCAACATCAACAATTTGCGGAAACCTATCAAGGACATACACGCAAGGTTGCCCAAAGGAACTGAGCTCTCTAAATGCAGAGGTGCCATTCGGCTAACCTTGGAAGAGATAGCTGATGAAGTGTGAGACATCATTGCTCAAAAAAAGGAACACTTTGCTTTCAGTTGTCATTTTTCTTACTAAAGATTAGTGCAAAGTGGGCTGTTTCCTCAGTGTCACTGTTGCTTTCCATGAGAACCTCTTACTGACGTGGTAAAAACGTATTCATTGCTTAGCAAAGAGAGAGTGCACACCGAACTTTGTCCATCTTGGGGTGCTTTGCCTCTGTTACGGTTTTCGATGGACAACATCTGGGACATTTTGCCAGTGTATAAAATTACTGCAGATTGCCATAACAACTCCTATGGTGGCTGCTTAGCCTGAGTGATGCTTCTCCACTCTGAGCAGGATGCGATCTTTCTGAGTGACAAAATGAGTGAGGAACAGCTTGATGCATTAGCAATGCTGTACATTGAGGAAGAGTTCGTCAAGAACACAGAGGACTTCAGTAATAAGACCATAGGTGAGTTTGCTGCCCAGAAAGAAGCCTCAAAAGTCTTTCTGTACAAAATGTAGACTATATTGAAGTAGTTTGTATTCCCACATTTTTGTTGGTCAAATTGTTGATCTGGTGCTTCAAGGTCTTGACATTTGGTGTGACAGGAAGCAGATGAGGAGGTACAGTGGGTGGAGCTATTTGAGGAGTTGGTTTGATAGGGCATCTACATCTGACTAGACTTCTAAGGCTTTGGCCTGTGTTGGTCAATGTGCCAAAAATATAGCATCTGTCACAATGCTTTCTTAATATTGCCAAAAATAAAGGAGATAACTTAAAAATACAGAAATTTAATAAGGCTATATAGGGGGTCCCCAAATTTTGGCCATCCATCAACATAATCCTATGCATGCGTTCTTGGAAGTAGCTCCCATTGTATTAATCGGCACTTACTCCCATGTAAGTGTGCATAGGGTTACAGACTTAGGCCATGGCTAGACCTACCTGGTCTAGCGTGATGGAGAGGTGAGGATCTCACAGTGTGGTTATCGCAAGATCTCCCCTCTGTCTACACGTGGTGCGTGATGTCCTCGGAAGAACAGGATGTCGCACCCCGCCATTTTTTTTAAAGGGGATGGAGCGCACGAGCGCTCATGCAGAAAAGGGTTTTTTTTTAAAAAAAATTAATAATTTCCCCGCTCCCCCACCCGTGCCCGGCTCCTCACGGTTACTTGCGAGGAACCAGGGCAAACTGCGATGCCTGCCCACACATTTCACGGTCTCGGGATCACTTTGAAGTTTGTTTCTGTCTTCCAGGGTATTAGCTATCCCACCCAATTTTGTGTCATCTGCAAATCTGATCAGCGTTCCCTGCACCTCCTCGTCCAAATCATTAATAAAAATGTTGAAGAGCACTGGGCCCAGGACTGAGCCCTGCGGCACCCCACTCGTTGCCTCTCCCCAGTTTGAGAAGGTTCCATTGATAAGTACTCTTTGAGTCCGATTCTGTAGCCAACTGTGGATCCACCTAATAGTTGTTCCATCTAGCCCACTTTTAGCTAGTTTGTTAATCAGAATATCATGGGGCACTTTGTCAAAAGCTTTGCTGAAGTCAAGATATATGACGTCCACAGCATTCCCACAGTCCACAAAGGAGGTTACCTGATCAAAAAATGAGATCAAATTAGTCTGACAGGATTTGTTCCTGACAAATCCATGTTGGCTTCTAGTAATCACTGCATTGATTTCAAGGTGTTTACAGACTGACTTCTCTATAAATTGCTCCAGAATTTTCCCAGGGATGGATGTCAGACTGACTAGTCTGTAGTTCCCAGGTTCCTCCTTTTTGCTCTTTTTGAAGATAGGGAGAATGTTAGCCCTCCTCCAGTCGTCCGGCACCTCACCCGTCTTCCATGATTTTGCAAAGATAATAGACAAAGGTTCTGAGAGTTCTTCCGCTAGCTCCTTCATTACTTCATCGGGCCCTGGAGATTTAAACTCATTCAAGGAAATTAGGTGTTCTTTGACCATTTGTTTATCAATCTCAAACTGCAATCCTGCCCCCTCAACTTCTGCTTCACTTTTTCCAGGGGGGTCATAGATCCCCTTTTGGGAGAAGACCGAGGCAAAGTAGGAATTGAGCACTTCAGCCTTTTCTTTGTCGTCTGTTATCAATTTGCCATCCTCATTAAGCAGTTGAACCACCATTTCTTTCCTCTGTCTTTTACTACTCACGTATCTGAAGAAAGCCTTTTTATTGTTTTCTTATTAGAAAGAAGACACAAAGGATGTTCTAGACCAGGGCTAGGCAACCTGGTGCCCTCCAGATGTTCTGGATTATAACTCCAATCATCCATGAGCATTGGCCATGCTGGCTCTGGGTTATGGGAGTGTATTATTGTTCAGAACCTCTGGTGGTCACCAGGTTGCCTAGCTGTGGTCTGCACGAAAATAGCTTTGCTTAACGGGAGCTGTCAGATTGATGGATGGGAGACCCACCAGCTCTGCCATACATAAGCCATTCTGAGATTTTTGGAGGAGAATAGAATATAACTGCTGGGGTCCACAATTTTGTTTGCCATGCTTGCCCTATGTTTTTGAGTTAATGGTGCATGTACTATAGGGGAACTGAAGCAGTTTTAAAATTGGAAAATCAGCCTTGGGCTAAGTGGTTACAGTGTATTTTGCGCTCTGTTGTGCAGCAGCCTTGTAATATCCTTCTTATGTGTATTGTGCTTCCCCCGCTCTGAACATAAAGATTTGTTGATCAGACGTTATTCCATGTTCTGGAAATTGGGAAGTTTAGATTGGCATCTCTTCAATGGTGGCTCCTAAGCCACAGAATCTACCTTCCTGAGATCAGACTGCTATGCTCCTTTTCCTTTCAATGCGCCTATTCTGTTTGATTTACCTGACCTGATAATCTTAAGCATTGCCATTTTATAAGTCTACTCTTTTCCTTGGCTTTTGTAATTGCTGACTTCTGTTTAAATAGTTATGAATGTTTTAAATGAGTTAAGTGCTTTGAGAAGTATCGTGATTGAAAAGTGATATACCCTTACTGCAAATAAATAAAGAGCACCTTCAATAGTTACCACTAAAGCAATAGACCTTTGACGGACAAGCTTTTCTATATGTGAATGTGATATAATGGGCTTTGGGCTGAGAGTCTTGTATTTAGACACCACTTCTGCCACAGCCTTGCACTCCAGTGTGTTGGAAGAGCCTGCCATCTCTTGGTATCCGTTCCTCAGCTGTACATAAAGCTAGCTGGCAAGGATCAACTCTTTCCACATGAAAAGTACAATGTAAATGGGTAGCTTTCAGTTTGTGTGCCCAGCGATCCGTCAGAAGCCTTTCAAGAGCCTTCAGCGCGGAGGTCCAAAATTGCAGGCAAGCTCCTCTAAGACGGCTTGTCCATCACTTCTGATCTTTGCTGCAGTGGACAGCTGTGGGTTACTTGTGGTATTCAGCACATCATACACTGCACCCTTGGCTTATGTGGGACAGGCGGTCATGCCTTATATTGTTGGGATGGTCTAAAACTTACCCCTATTATAGAGGTCCCGTGCCCAGTGCCCTGGGACAGGGTTCTCCTGGCAGTCAAATCAATGTTGAGAAGGGACCATGAGTGCAGCAAGGTGTTCTTTTTTAAAAACAAAACAAAACATTGAGAGACGTGTTAAAAGATGGCAGTAGTGAACACAAAACTTAACCTGAAGCTAGGTTACAGCACAGGCATTGCATGTGGAACATGGATAATTGTTGCTACTAGCTGGACAACCATCCGTCAGGGATGCTTTAGGGTGGATTCCTGCATTGAGCAGGGGGTTGGACTTGGTGGCCTTGTAGGCCCCTTCCAACTCTACTCTTCTATGATTCTATGTTTTCATGGTGGCCCCTGAGGATGGAAAGCTACTTCCATGGCTGATAGGTGGCAGCGGAAGGAGGAGCCTGATGGAACTGGTCTTTCAGCAGAGCTGATGGAGAGGCCCACAGTCCTATGCCTCCCTCTGCCATGTACCTTCCAGTTTTGTTTGGTGTACAGGATGCTCCCTGGTCTCCATAGTTTGCGCTCTCCATTAATTCTAGGCTTCTCAGAGTAGTTACTGCAGTATGATGAGGAAGACAGAGCAGTGGGACTCCTGATGAGAGCTGAGATCAAAGCTGTTTCAATAGCCACCAGTGTTATCTTGTTGGTGGATTGTTCTCTGTTTCTTGGTTCCATTTTCTATCTTAAGCTGCCAAGACTTTGAGCCTTTGAGAGAAAAAGCTGCAAGCTTTGACTTCTTTGTGGTGTGACAGTTTTGAAGGTTATCCTCTCTAAATGTGTCCTAATGGACAACTAGGAAAGACCACACCTTCATTACCCAGACCCCCAAAGTCTCAAACTGAGCTCTCTGCATCCTTTTCCTCTTGCAAGGTCTTGTCCAACTTTATCCTGCAACAAGTGATGCAGCCTTCCGTTGACTGCATTTGCACAATCGTGGCCTCTCATTGAGGTTTATTTAAGCCATGATGAACTGCGGCGCCTGTCGTGGGTTGTGCGAAGGCCGTTTAACCCTCGCACAACCAACCTCCAATGGCTTCAGAAAACACAACCACCTGATGTCTTATTAAAAATGGCCACCGGCATGCATTGCAGACCACCATGGCTTACCATATTTCTTCGATTGTTAGACGCCATCGATTGTAAGACGCAGTAATTTCAGTACCACCAACAGAAAAAAACCCACCTAAGAGACACCCGCCATTCTAAGATGCATCCCATTTTTAGAGATGTTTATATGGGGAAAAAAGTGCGTCTTAGAATCGAAGAAATGGGGTAAATAAGCCATGGTGGCCTGTTTGTTTGTGTGACTCAGCCTTGCCGAGTCAGACTATTTGTCTTTCTAACCCAACACCGTTCTGAGTGGGAGGAGCTCTCCAGCAGAGAAACGTGTTTCCCAGCTTCTGCCATTGCTTGGGCACATCTTAAACTTTGAGATGGTAGCCATGGCCCCTCTGTGAATGTTATCTCCGGTTCTCTAATACTTTTGGCAACTAAACTCTTGCTACTTGGTATACCTTCTTCAAGCTATCGATGGCTGTGTGCCTTGTTACTTGCAGGGTCTTTCAAAACTAAACGATAAATACTCTAGATCAGCTTTCTGCAACTTGGTGCCCTCCATATGTGTTTGGACTACAGCTCTCATAATCCCCCATCCAGTTTGTAGTTCAAACACTTTTGGAGGGCACCAGGTTGAGGAAGGCTTATCTAGAGCAACAGCAGGTGCAGTGACAAACGTCTCCCTTCCTGATGCATTTTATGACTTTGTTGAGTGGCATGCTGCCATATTTGTGTGATGTTACTTCTGCAATTTTCCAACACCCGACCATAATGTGATAATAGAAACAAAGGACAGTTGTTTAATATACTCTGCAGTTTACCTTAGTACCGTATTTCTTTGATTGTAAGGCTCACACTAATTTCAGTACCACCAACAGAAAAAAACACCCTAAGACACACCTGCGATTCTAAGACGCACCCCATTTTTGTTGTTGTTTATTCGTTCAGTCGTTTCCGACTCTTCGTGACTTCATGGACCAGCCCACGCCAGAGCTTTCTGTCGGCTGTCGCCACCCCTAGCTCCCCCAAGGTCAAATCTGTCACCTCCAGAATATCATCCATCCATCTTGCCCTTGGTCGGCCCCTCTTCCTTTTGCCTTCCACTTTCCCTAGCATCAGCCTCTTCTCCAGGTTATCCTGTCTTCTCATTATGTGGCCAAAGTACTTCAGTTTTGCCTTTAATACCATTCCCTCAAGTGAGCAGTCTGGCTTTATTTCCTGGAGTATGGACTGGTTTGATCTTCTTGCAGTCCAAGGCACTCTCAGAATTTTCCTCCAGCACCACAGTTCAAAAGCGTCTATCTTCCTTCGCTCAGCTTTCCTTATGGTCCAGCTCTCGCAGCCATAGGTTACTACGGGGAATACCATTGCTTTAACTATGCGGACCTTTGTTGTCAGTGTGGTGTCTCTGCTCTTATGGGGAAAAAAGTGTGTCTTAGAATCGAAGAAATAGGGTATCTGAAAATATAAAATGAGGGTGTATATTGTACATATCTATTTATTTATTTATTGCATTTATATCCCGCCTTTTATCCTCCAAGGAACCCAACCAAGGCAGCCTACATAATCCTCCTCTTCTTCATGTTATCCTGTGAGGTAGGTTGGACTTAGAGTCTGTGACTGGCCCAAAATCACCCAGTGGGTTTCCATAGCTGAGTGGGGACTAGAAACCGGGTCTCCCAAGTCCCAGTCCAACACTTTAGCCACTATGCCACACTGGCTCTTAGATTTCTATTCATACCCTGCCCCCCCCCCCCCCTCAGTATGGGGTGGGAAATATGCTCTCCTCACTATGTTTGAAAGACACAAGTTTGGTTCACTAGGGAGACACTTCGGGAGTCACCTTCCATGACATAGGCTCTTTACAACAGGCCTGTCCGCGGACACTCCCTGCTCAAGCTAAGCGCCACCACTTTATGAGCCTGAAGTGAGGGACAAACACCACCTTTCTATGTGGAGAAAACGGGTTAAACAGGAACAATTTCAGGAATAAAAGAATGCGCTGTGAATTATATGTGCTGATGGTGAATGAATGTCAGAACGGGTGTTACGTGTATATAACTGCAGATGATAAATGCCAAGGAGACATGTGGGGTTTTTGTGGTAGTAAAACAAACTGCATAAAAATGTATTTCAATGTTTATTTATTCATTTACTTATTACATTTCTATACCGCCCAATAGACGGAGCTCTCTGGGCGGTTCACAAACTTTATTTCATAATAAAACTTTTCAGACCCTTGTTAAAACTTCTCATCCTATCCTTTCTCTCTTCTCATACACGCTTTCCTTTCTCTCACACCTTCACTCTTGAACTTTCTTTATTATCAGGATTGTTTAATACACACCAACTGACTATCTGCACACGACACTCAAAAGACAACCCTCTTTACCCTGAGCCTCTAATTCTCCCTCCTACCAAAGCACTTCAAAAATACACCCACGCCCTTATCGCCTCAGTCATTCCCTTATATATCCTCCTTCCCCCTCCTAAGATATTCAATCTCCACCCACTCAGGTCAACATCCTAAACACAATAGACTTACAAATCCTAGACATACATTAGGGAACTGACTTGTGGGGTGTAACACCACATCGCCCCTTTTGCTTCTTCCTGATTGGCCGTGACAGTTCTGTGCAAGCAAATTTATCTTTGTGTCCTCCCCCTCACCACAGGCTTTCCAAATTAAAAGCCCTACACCCCCCCCCCCAAAAAAAAAAGAAATTAAGGAAGGGACCAGTCCTCTCCCTTCCCTTCTCTGATTACATCCATGGATGCCACTTTCTGGAGCCCGTGGGTGGATTTTGAAATTTGGAGTGGGTCAATACCTCTTTCCACCAGATTATGATCTCAGTGCCCTGGCACACAATGGCAAAGTGTGTTGGAGCTTGTTCCGTAACTTAAAGTATCATTGGCACGTAGGCTGTTTGAGGTGAGTAGGGGGGTGATGACATCTGTTTCCTGGTATGGGCCACCCGATGGCTTTAAATAAACGTAATGCGCTTAATGCTAGAGAACCTCTGAGCCGTTCTAATGCCTTCCCACGAGGGACTGAGGCAGGCGGTTTCCTCCTGGAATCCTTGGCAAGCCTTCCTTATCTTCCCAGTCACCATTTTGCCTCCCCTTTTGCTTTGGGTTGGCATCCCAAGGCTATGTTTGTTACGGCTGAGGGTCAGTTCGTTCCATTCAAGGTTGGAAACAATTGTGATAAGAGCCGGACAGCACGATGTCCTTCCTTTTATTCCTCTGACGACCCCAGCTCCCAGGAGCATCCTGCAAAGTCGGAGGGAGGGGGAACAACGCAAGGCCAAGTCGAAGCACAGCAGTCAATCACAGGGGATGGCAAAGCAGCGTCCCTTCGTTGCTCTGACCCTGGGAGCTTCAATAGAGGTCAGGCAGCACCACGCAGGCAGCCAGACCTGCCTGGTGGCCCTCTTCTGTTGTCCCCCAGAGCATGGCGTTGGGGAACACATGGAATTCCTGTACTGCCTCACATCCTTCAGCGTTTGCGGCAGGCTTCAGTTTCTCCTTTTTCAAAAAAACAAGCATGTCTAAACACCACTTATGCCTCCATTTACACAACAAGGAGATAAACAGGAAATCTCCAGCTGGAATGAAGAAGGAAAGATGAAGGCCTGGAGAGGCAGCCAGCCGGTGTGTGTGTGCAGAGAAGAGAGGAAGAAACACACCAAATGACCCTTAGTGAAGCCTTCAAATATTTTCGTAAAAATTAGCCCACAGTGCTCTCTACCTCTCTTCTATACATTGATGTTTATATGTTCTTTGCCGAATGGATCCATGCATCTATGTCTGGACTGAGAGACTTGCCTGCATCTCAGTACCACCTTCCATTTTAAGTCACTGGACTTTTGTTTGCTGGTCAGGTTTCTACCTAAAATGTAGTACAAGCATGTTCAATTCCCGTTTCTGAGAATGAGGAGGTTATGCCAGCCTTCCCCAAGCTGGTGCCCTCTAGATATTTTTTACTTCAATTCCCAGCAGCCCCAGCTAGCTTGGCTTGTGGCTGGGGATGCTGGGAGTTGTAGCCTGAAACACCTGGAGGGCAGTAGCTTGGGAAAGCCTGGGCTATGTCGAGACACACATGTTTCCCTAGTGTTCCATGTTCAGGCGTGGGAGTGCCTTGTGGGAGTATTCCTTGGCTGCAGTCATTCCTTGCGCAGGTAGATCTCACTGAACGTACTGAGTACACATATATAGGATTGCCCTGGAAACGTGGGAAGCAGCAATCCCTAAGGAAAGCCAGGCCTGGTGGCTGTTTGCCTGTTTCTCTCACGCGCTCACCAGCCACTGCCTTCTCCCCCCACCCCACCCCTCTTTATTCCAGAATTCTGTCTGGCCTGGAGTGCTTTTTCTGAAGTGCCGCTCATGAGAGACTCCCACCGGCGCCCCGCTGACGCATTCCGGGATGGCAGCTAGCTGATGGGCAGCTGAGGATGACATTGACTGACAGACTGCGTGAGAAGATATCACGGGCGTTCTACAACCACGGGTTGCTGTGTGCTTCCTATCCCATCCCCATCATCGTCTTCACTGGCATCTGTGTTCTGGCCTGCTGGTAAGGACCCCTCTCTACAGTATTCGTTGCAGTGCGGCTTGTTGTCTTGTTGGCCACACTGGTGTGTGTGTGTGTGTGTGTGTGTGTGTGTGTGTGTGTGTTCAAATTTAAACCCAGTGTTAAACATGGGTGTAGAACCGTAAGCCTGGGGCCACATCCAGCCCTCCAGGTATTCCAGATGTTCACACCCCTTTCCCCCCAACCCCTGTTCATTTTAGTGGTTTCCTGTCCTTTGTGCCATCTCTCCCCGCCCCCCAGTGTTCTACATGGTTGAGATGCCTCTCCTGAGGTTCAGTTACTGGCAGTAAGAGGTTTGTCCTAAAATGTGGAGATGGCTTTGGTGTTTTGGCCCTGCCCTTTTTGCCTTCGGCCCTACTCACGACTGGGCCCCGAGAACGTCTCCGAAATGGCATTCTGTCCTCTGGCTGAAAGAAGTTCTGTGCCCCTGGTTAAAAACATTGGCCACCTTCCACCTGAAGGCTCAGGGCAAGTTGTTGTAAGCCAATTGATTCCCCCCTCTTATGAGGAGAAGGGAACTTGCAGGGCAGCTTGGCTGCATTGTCTCTCTCCTGTCTTCAAGGATGCCCTCAGCGAAACCAGATCTTGACAGTCGATTGCTGTCCCCTTCTTGCTTGCAAAGGTCTGCTGCCTTCTGATCCATTTCTTCCTTCGGCGTAACGAGATCCTCTTTGTGGCTTGCTCAAACACAGCCATTTCCATCTTTTACGTGCTGTAAAGCTTTACCAGCCGCCTCAGACCTGACATCCAGAAGCCCTTGGGGAAATACCCGCTCTTTTCTTATGGTTGTTTAAATTACTCGTTACTCAGAGGCGTTCAGGGGGAGGGATCTCGCTTGAAAATGAAGCCAGTATCTCACCACAGATCCCACCTTATGCTCAGTTATCAGGCTGAGAGAGAGTTCAACAGATTCTTAAGGGGCCCGGTTAAGCAAGACCCACCGGTTCTTTGCACTATGGATAATTACACCCTGTAAATCCTCAAACACGTAAGTCATTCGATAAGCAAGTAGTCATCAGATATGGTGCTAGTACGGGAAACATCACAGGGTGAGCCTGTGTCAGCTACAGGTCTGGATGGCAGGGCAGCAAAGTTGTCTGGGGGTGCTTCCAGGCGGAGGCCTCCTAGCACTAACCATCAGAAGGCCCTTGTGCAGCTCTTCCGTCTTTTCTTCCTTAATGGATTTTCCATGGGAAGGAAAAAGATGGAAGAAATGACGGCAAGGCACTGGAAGGTTATGAGCGAAGGCGACGTTGTTTGGACCCCCATGAAATTCTGTCAGTGAGGCAGGCTGAGGGCGGGATAAAACCCTTGTCCGAAAGCCTCCTGTGTAGGGGGTTGCCCATAGCTACGCTTATAGCCTCAAACACCACACAAGCCTTCCTGTGGCTCCTTAAAAGTGCTCTCACTGGTGAGTTCGTAACACTTGCGATTCCACTGACCCCAGAGCAGAGCATACATCTGTCAAAGCTGTCTCATTGTCTGGTGATTTGCGGATCTTGGACACTCTGCCTGGCACCATTGCTCCAGATTTTAATAAAGGGCTATATCACCTCTTGGTCTCACTCTGCATTCTGGTGATGCTTGCCCTAAGGGCGCAAATCTATATGGGATAACCATATGGCGTTAGCTGATGCTGTGGGAGAAAAGGACCCCAAGAGGAGGGCAGCCAAAGATTGTATGTATTTTAAATTCTCTGAGCCTGGGCAATGTTTAAAATTGCAGGTAGATTTGTATTAAAATATACGTCCAGGGCAATTCCAACTTTTTAAATTTATTTATTGCATTTTTATACTGCCCAGTAGCTGAAGCTCTCTGGGCAGTTTACAAAAACTAAAACCATAGAAACCATTCAACATATAAAACAAACAGTATAAAAGCATAATATGAAATACAATATAAAAACACAGCCAGGATAAAATCAAGCAGCAATGCAGAAATTAATACCAATTTAAAATACAAATTTAAAACAGTAAAGTTAAAATTAACTTGATACACTGTTAAAATGCTGAGAGAATAAAAAGGTCTTTACCTGGCGTCTAAAAGAGTATAGTGTAGGTGCCAAGCAAACCTCTTTAGGGAGCTCATTCCACAGCCGGGGTGCCACAGCAGAGAAGGCCCTCCTCCTGGTAGCCACTTGCCTCACTTCTTTTGGCAGTGGCTCACAGAGAAGAACCCCTGAAGATGACCTTAGGGTCCGGGCAGGTACATATGGGAGGAGGCGTTCCTTCAGATAGCCTGGCCCCAAGCCGTTTAGGGCTTTGAATGTTAATACCAGCACTTTGAATCGGGCCCGGACCTGGACTGGCAGCCAATGAAGTTGTAAAAGGACTGGCGTAATGTGATCTCGCCGGCCAGTCCCTGTTAGTAAACGGGCTGCCCTGTTTTGTACCAGCTGAAGCTTCCGGACCGTTTTCAAAGGCAGCCCCACGTATAACGCATTGCAGTAATCCAAACGAGAGGTTATCAGAGCATGGATAACTAGCTAGGCTATCTCCATCCAGATAAGGGCGTAGTTGGTATATCAGCCTAAGCTGATAAAAGGTGCTCTTTGCCACTGAGTTCACCTGAGCCTCAAGTGACAGTTCTGGAGCCAAGAGCACCCCCAAACTACAGACCCGATCCTTTAGGGGGAGTGCAATACTTCTGGGTTTGAAACTTCGGCTTGGGTTAGCAAGACATTTGAAAAGAACTGAACTGCAGCTTTAGGCTAGGAAGTCTATCATGCAAGTAATTTATTTATTTAGAATATTTATATGCAGACAAAGTAACTTGGCTTTCATTCTATGTAGTCCTAGCTGGCTGGTAAAGCTCTAAACTTGTGGAGGATTTGTGTTCCCTTTTTGTACAAAGGGGGAGAAATGTTTTCTTTCGTTTAAATATTTTCCTGTCCTCTTTGCATTTCTCTAGGCCTGGGGTGTATTTCCAGGGCTGGGCTGTGTGTGTTACAGCAACAGCATCTGCTGTAATGAAATGTTTGCTATGAATGTTGTGAGACGGTGTTGGTTGCTAATAAACAGAATTGTGACCTTACGTTAGGACTTGGCAGACGGAAAAAACCATTGCAGGGAAAGAAGCACGAGGGCAGGGATTGAGAGCGGCAACCAGCATTAATGTTCTTTTAAATAGAAAAGCTCCTTTCTCAAGCTGATTTAGCAGTTCAAATTGCCCTCGTAGCTACCACGGCTGTTGAAGCCTGAAGGAATTGTGTCCGTGGCAGGGATAGAGGAGAAAGAGGGTCACGGAAGTCCCTATTCTCCAGGTTAATTAAACAGGCTTCAGTCACACTGTTTGCTTTCCCTCAACCTGGTACCCTCCTGTTGTGTTGGACTACAACTCCCAGCACCCATCAGGCAGAAGTGTCTGTTAAAGTGACCTGCAGATGATTGCCGCCTCTCTCCCTGCCTTTCTCAGGCGTGCTTTCCGTGTGAGGAAGCAACTGAGAAAGCCTTTGGGCCACTCTTACGATTTCAGAACTTGGGGGGCAGCTTGCCTTTAAAATCGTGTTCTGTTTTCTGCCTTGCAGCTATCCGTTGTTAAAGCTCCCATTGCCTGGCACGGGTCCCGTGGAATACACCACCCCTGCAAAGGACTATTCGCAACCTCCGGCCTACCCGGCCCACCAGCAAGGAGAGCCCAGCGAGAGGCCTGACTGGGTACGACCTCCTTGGGCCACATGTGGGAGGAGCCAGGCGCCCCTCAGCAGCCACTGGGAGCCGGTGTTGCTTCTTTCTCCATTGTGCCCTTTTCATCTGTTTGTCTGCATTGCTTGTGCTTGTAGTTTGCATTCCTAAGGCACAGCGTAGCCCTCATGCTTCCTCCTCATAGAATCCTAGAATCGCAGAGTTGGAAGGGGCCTACAAGGCCATCGAGTCCAGCCCCCTGCTCAATGCAGGAATCCACCCTAAAGCCTCCTCCTCCTCCTGACTTTGGGCCTTTCTCCCACAGTGCCCTTGATCTGTGGACCAGGTCCCCCTGCTCTGTCCATTCAGCCACTTCTCTCTCCTCCGTCAAACCCCTCCTCACTACCCACCTCCAGTACGCCTTTCCAAGACCGCAATCACCACCACTTTTTTTATGCTGTCAGCTACCCCACAACAGTCCCCTGCCCTCCCCTAGCCACCTTTTTCTTTTTAAAGGTGTGGGCAGTTGTAGGCTGTGGGGACCCCGGCCTCCACAGTGCAGCCTCCACAGGATTCCCAGCCATTCTGGCGCACGGGGAGCGAGTGCCTTGTTTCCCAGCTGAATCCTCTCCCCCTCGTCTGTTAAACAGCTGTTTAATTATTATTTATTTATTTGATTACATTTATATACTGCCCCACAGCCGAAGCTCTCTGGGCGGTTCACAAAAGTTAAAACAGTAAACATTAAAAATATACAAAATTTAAAAACCATCAGGGACATGAAAACAGTATAAAAACAGCAGCATCCATTTAAACAACAATACTGGGGTCCATTGAAAAACAAACTTCGCGTTCAATGCCTTTAAATGCCTGGGAGAAGAGGAAAGTCTTGACTTGGCGCCTGAAAGATAACCATGTTGGCGCCAGGTGAGCCTCATTGGGGAGATCATTCCACAGTCGGGGGGCCACCACCGAAAAGGCCCTCTCCCTTGATGCCATCCTCCGAGCTTCCCTTGGAGTAGGCACTCGGAGGAGGACCTTAGATATTGAGTGCAGTGTATGGGTAGGTTCATGTCGGGAGAGGCGTACTGTCAGGTATTGCGGTCCCAAGCCATGTAGGGCTTTATAGGTTAAAACCAGCACCTTGAATTGGGCTCGGAAACATATAGGCAGCCAATGCAAGCGGGCCAGAATCGGTGTTATATGCTCAGACCTCCCTGCACCAGCTATCAATCTGGCCGCCGCATTTTGCACAAGCTGCAGCTTCCGAACCGTCTTCAAAGGCTGCCCCATGTAGAGGGCATTGCAGTAATCTAATTTGGAGGTTACCAGAGTGTGGACAACTGAAGCTAGGTTATCCCTGTCCAGACGGGCTTAGCTGGGCCACCAACCGGAGTTGGTAGAAAGCACTCCGTGCCACGAGGCCGTCTGAGCCTCAAGTGACAGAGATGGTTCTAGGAGAACCCCCAAGCTACGAACCTGCTCCTTCGGGGAGTGCAACCCCACCCAGAACTGGTTGAACACCCTCCATCTGGCCAGAAGAACCACCCACCAGCAGCATCTCAGTCTTGTCTGGATTGAGCTTCAGTTTCTTAGCCCTCATCCAGTCGATTGTCACAGCCAGGCACCGGTTCAGCACATCCACAGCCTCACTTGATGAAGATGAAAAGGAGAAGTAGAGCTGTTGTGCCCATCCGGCTAGGAAACAAGGCCTGTGCCACTTCTGGTTGTTGCGGCGGCTGCACACACACCCCTCCACAGTTGCCCACCCCTGTTTTACCTGGAGATGCCGGGTGTCTAATCTGGGCTCCTCTGTGTGCAAATCGTGCATTTTACCACTGAGCTATGGCCTGGAGAGTCTAGATTAAAGGTCTTTAAGTCATTAGAACATAACATAAGAACATCAGAAGAGCCCTGATGCTGGATCTGACCCAGGGTCCATTTACTCGGCCCTGGTTAGGCCTCCTCTAGAGTATTGCGTCCAGTTCTGGGCTCCACAATTCAAGAAGGACGCAGACAAGCTGGAGCGTGTTCAGAGGAGAGCAACCAGGATGATCAGGGGTCTGGAAACAAAGCCCTATGAAGAGAGACTGAAAGAACTGGACCTGTTTAGCCTGGAGAAGAGAAGATGGAGGGGAGACATGATAGCACTCTTCAAATACTTGAAAGGTTGTCCCACAGAGGAGGGCCAGGATCTCTTCTCGATCCCCCCAGAGTGCAGGACACGGAATAACGGGCTCAAGTTAAAGGAAGCCAGATTCCAGCTGGACATCAGGAAAAACTTCCTCACTGTTAGAGCAGTACAACAATGGAATCAGTTACCTAGGGAGGTGGTGGGCTCTCCCACACTAGAGGCCTTCAAGAGGCAGCTGGACAACCCTCTGTCAGGGATGCTTTAGGGTGGATTCCTGCATTGAGCAGGGGGTTGGACTCGATGGCCTTGTAGGCCCCTTCCAACTCTGCTATTCTATGATTCTATGATACTCCAGCACAATGTTCTCACAGTGGCCAAGCAGCTGTCGACCAGGGACCAACAAGCAGGACATGGTGCAACTGCACCCTACCACCCATGTTCCCCAGCAACCGGTATGTATAGGCTTAATGCCTTGGATACTGGGGGTTGCACATCGCCATCAGAACTAGTAGCCATGGATCACCTTCTCCAAGGATTTATCCAACCCCCTTTTAAAGCCATCCAAATGGGTGGCCATCAATACATCTTGTGGTAGTGAGTTCCATAATTTAACTCTGCGCTGTGTGAAGAAGGGCTCCCTTTTACTGTGTGGGAAGGGGCTGGAGCCCCATGTCTGTGGACTCTCCGCTGCAACTTCAGTCTCCTGAGAATAATGTGTGTGTGTGTGTTTCTCTTTCCCAGTACACTGGTGCTCCTGTTGCCTACATCCAGCAGGTCCTGGTGAAAGCCACTGTCTCTCCATGGCCCAAGACATTCCTGGCTGTTGATGTTTTTCGGTCGCCACTGTCCCGTGTCTTCGAGCTCGTGGAGGAACTCCGAAACCACGCCCTGCGAGATGGGTAGGTGGAAGAGATGAACACAGACCCGCTCGCTCACCATTTGCTTTGTGTTTATCTTATTTTGTTAAGTCTGGTTATTGGGTGTTTTGAAAGGCTAAGAGGGAAAGAAATCTTGACGTCTGGCCCTCCTATCAGGATGGCAAAATAGCACTTCATGTACAGGCAGATGCTTACATGCAGGGTTGTATTTGTTCCACTCGTGAAGTTTTTCCATCCCTGCTAGTAGAGAACCCAATACCAGGTGCAGAATTCAGCATCACGAAACTTGCTGATTTCCTGGTTTTTATTTATTTATGGTAATTATTTAATGGTTTTTGGTTTTCCCCTTCCACTTAATGACTTCTCAAGGCAATTTTCGATAAAAACAATAAAATACAACCTTTTTTTAAAAAAAAGAAAGGCTTAAACAAAACAATAAAAGTATATACATAATTTAGAGAAACCGTCTAAAATCAAAGAGGGGCATTTAAGAGGAAGCCATGATCAATGTCTCTGCGGAGATCTTCTGTTGGTCAGAACCAGGACGACTAGGGGGTCTGGAAACAAAGCCCTATGCAGAGAGTCTGAAAGAACGGGGCATGTTTAGCCCTGAGAAGAGAAGATTGAGGGGAGACATGATAGCACCCTTCAAGGACTTGATAGATTGTGACACAGAGGAGGGCCAGGATCTCTTCTTGATCATCCCAGAGTGCAGGACACGGAATAAGGGGCTCAAGTTACAGGAGGCCAGATTCCGGCTGGACATCAGGAAAAACTTCCTGACTGTTACAGCAGTACAACAACGTTACCAGTGACCTAGGGAGGTGGTGGGCTCTCCCACACTAGAGGCATTCGAGAGGCAGCTGGACAGCCCTCTGTCAGGAAGGCTTTAAGGTAGAGTCCTACAGTGAGTGGGGGGGTTGGACTCGATGGCCTTAGAGGCCCCTTCCAACTCTACTATTCTATGATTCTGTGAGAAGCTGAGTCCCCGCCCCTGTGCCCAGCTCCCTTTCCCCAAGCTGTGAATCTCTGATATCCCCTAATCCCCAGTCTCCGTGCCCTGGGTCTATATATTTACAAATTACACTTAATAGGCACAATCTACTGCTGCAGCCTTCCCCCAACTTGGTGGCCATCGCATGTGTCGGCCGCCGCCGCCCACCGTACCTCAGTCAACTCATCCGGAGGGCACCATGTTAGGGAAGGTTGCAGTACAGAACCCAAATTCCCTTGCGGGAGGATAGAATTTGGCTTTGTGCACCCGGTAAAATTGATTGACCGCCTGTCCTCAAATGTGCTCACCAAAGGTTGTTGCTTATACCACAATGCGGCTTTGCATCAGTGTATCTTATGTAAAAAGAACCGGCTCTACTTCAGCTTCCTGGATGGCAGAAAAGTCGCATGGCTTGGTCCTGTTGACTTTGAGTACATTGATCTGGACGATCTGGCGCAGCAGGGAGCCAGCGTGCCTTTTACGAAGCCATCAACACTATGGGGCCTTAACTCAAAAAGCCCTGATAGCTTTGGCACTGTGTGCGACGTCTGTGCCTGCCCTTGTGTCTGGTACACAGAGAGTTATTTATTTATTTATTTAAGCATTTTTATCCCACTGTTCAGCCAAAAAAGGCTCTCATGGCGGCTTACAAAAATATTTCTTGACAGACCCTGCCCACAGGCTTACAATCTAAAAGACATGACGCAAAAGGAAAGGGGATTGGGAGGGAGGAGGAGGAGGGGGGAAAGGAAAGCAAATTCAGGCACTACATTCTTGGTTGCAAAGTTCAGCAGTGACAGTTGGCAGCAGGAGGGAGGGGGCTCTCAGCTGGAGCTGGACCCAGGCACGATGGAGAGGGGCCTGGCTGCTGCTTGTGGGCTCTCCCACACTAGAGGCCTTCAAGAGGCAGCTGGACAACCCTCTGTCAGGGATGCTTCAGGGTGGATTCCTGCATTGAGCAGGGGGTTGGACTCGATGGCCTTGTAGTTGGCCTTGTATTCTATGATTCCTCCCCCACTGATGGCCTCTGTACACTCAGATGCACACCCCTCACTTCCTATTCGAGCAGTCCACATGTCTGGTCTCTTTGGCTGATGCAAACTCTTAGAGGTGAAGTTAATTTTATGTATTTAATGCTTCCTAAAGCAGCGGGGCTTCCTCTTTTCGGAATCTCTAGCCCAGTAAGCTGCATTGCAGACTTGCACCTCTTTAGACAGGCCACCTGTAGTTGAAGCTGCTCAGAGCCTCTGAGTCTAGGGCGAAGCAGGCTCTCCTGGGCCGGTGTTGTCATCCCTTGCCTCTGGACAACGTGTTTACTGCCCAGAGGACGGGAGAGTTAGTTTTGCTTGTCTGCGGAGCAGAGTTAGCGAGAAAGGGAAACAGAAAGGCGTGGAAGAGGTGGTGTACCTAAAATGTAAGGGCTGGGAACTTGAGGACAGCAGGGTTCATGATGCAAGAGGCAGTGGTGGCAGGTTCACAGCAAAAGGAATGAAAAATTATCATTATTATTATTATTTTAACAATTTTTATTTCAATTTTATAACACATGCAATAATCCCGCTACATCAACTCAATATACCACAATAATGAAATTTTTAAAAAGAACTTATTAAAATAATAAGATAATATCTCGTGCACCCCACCCTCCGGGACCGTTATTCTCCTTTCCAAAATTGTAATGTATCCTGGGATGGTTTACTCCCTTTCCCTTTTCCTAATACAAATTTGATAAATGGTCTCCAAATCTCATCAAAGTCATTTCGCCTCAGCACTACTCGCGAGTCTGTCGTTAACAGCTATATCCCAGACTTCTTTATACCATTCTTCTATTTGATAATCCCTTTGTTCCTTCCAATTCCTGGCAATGATTAATCTAGCTGCAGTTAATAAATTGTTTATGAACTCTTTACTATTTTGCGTACATTTATCCTCTTCATATATTGATAACAGTGCTGTCCTTGGCCCTATCTTTAACGTCCATCCCATTATATCATTTATCTCTTTTAAATACTATTTGCCAAAACCTCTGAATAGCTTCACAAGTCCACCACATATGGAAATATGTACCTTTTCCCTGAAAAATTATTTTGGTGGAGGTGTTTTGAAGTGGGGGAGAGGGCAGGAGGGTGGGAGATCCCCCCCCCCAAACAGAACCAGACCAGAGCAGAGATCACAGTATGTGTGTAGTTCTAAGACACCTTTAAGGGCCCTTATATAAGAGAAAGATACAAAGATGTATCCTTTAGCAGTACATGTATAAGCCCAAGCCAGCCTGACCCATATGTATAAGTGTTCCGTAGCTCAGAGGGGTGCGTCCAGTTCTGGGCTCCACAATTCAAGAAGGACGCAGACAAGCTGGAGCGTGTTCAGAGGAGGGCAACCAGGATGATCAGGGGCCTGGAAATAAAGCCTTATGAGGAGAGACTGAATAAACTGGGCATGTTTAGCCTGGAGAAGAGAAGATGGAGGGGAGACATGATAACACCAGGATCTCTTCTCGATCCTCCCAGAGTGCAGGACACGGAATAACGGCCTCAAGTTAAAGGAAGCCAGATTCCAGCTGGACATCAGGAAAAACTTCCTGACTGTTAGAGCAGTACGACAATGGAATCAGTTCCCTAGGGAGGTTGTGGGCTCTCCCACACTAGAGGCCTTCAAGAGGCAGCTGGACAACCATCCGTCAGGGATGCTTTAGGGTGGATTCCTGCACTGAGCAGGGGGTTGGACTAGATGGCCTTGTAGGCCCCTTCCAACTCTGCTATTCTATGATTCTATGAAATTGCCACTTTAGGGAACGGATGAAAATGTCTTCTGTGCCAACTGATGAATCACTGCGAGGGATCAGCAGTGAAACTGTGATGTTCCTTTCTGGTTTGCCCGTCTGTGATACACACTGTGATACGCTGCTGCTCTTGGTTTCTTCTCAGCTCCAGTACCAAGAGCTTGGAAGAGATCTGCCTTCAGGTAACAGATCTCTTGCCCAACTTGAAGAAGCTTCGAGGCCTGCTTCCTGAACATGGCTGCCTGCTGCTGTCCCCGGGGAACTTTTGGCAGAATGATCCGGAGCGCTTTAGTGCTGATCCCGATATCATTAAAACCATCCACCAGCATGAGCCAAAGACCTTACAGACGTCAGCTACCCCCAAAGGTAGGAGGTCTTGAATGGCAGGAGGTGAGCAATGGGATTAGCTTTGAGGCCTTGTCTTCATGACCCCCCCTGTGGTAAAACCAGGTTGAGATGGAGTTGACTCTCCTCTGTGTGCCTTCCAGATCAACCTCTGCCTTAAGTAAATGCCTGGTCAGGGGTAGGAGACAATGGAGAATGGCCCTTCGGCAGTGCCAGAAGTCAGGAAGAGGGTCATGACAGTGGCACAAAAGTAAGAAGATCCCTACTGGCCCAAATTAAAGGCCTACCCAGGCTCCTGTTTCTCACAAGCAAGACGAGAGAGCAAGAACCCTCTTACGGCTGCTATAAAAACAGATCCTCAAGTGGGGTGCTTGGATTTGTGTGTGTTATTCTCAGGGAAGTTCAGAGAACCGTGTTTCCTTCCTTCCCCATCACATCACTTTCAAGCCTCAACGGTGGCCCTTTTGTTTCCCTCAGATCTGCTGTTCGGAGTCCCAGGGAAGTACAGCGGGGTGAGCCTGTACAACCGGAAGCGAGTGGTAACCTACAGCATCACCTTAGGTCTCCAGCGTTATGATTCCAGGTAGGGCCTGGTGGGGTCTTGAAAATCCCTGCTGCTTTACCGGGCGGCGTTCCCATCTTCCTTGCTGGTTTTGAAAACTAGCTCCCCTTTCTTTCCCCTCTCGTGGTGCCTTTGGGGACTCAAAAATCTGCCTCTGGGATTTATTTATTTATTTATAGCATTTTTATAGCGCCGCCTCACCATTTCTGGCATCGAGGCGCTTTACAATAACATATAAAACAATTCCATTAAAACCCTCAACCCACATTAAGGCAATTCCATTAAAACCCTCACCTTCAAACTGTTAAAAGCCCTCAACCCCAATTTAAACCACCCCCTCCCCAGACTCTTGTGAAAATAAAAACGCCTTTGAGAGTGGGAGCCTGTCGAATCTCCAGTGGCACATTGTTCCATAACCGGGGGCCAGCCACTGAAAAAGCCCTGGCCCCCGCACATTCCAATTTGTAGCAGGGGACCATCAGGGCACCCTGCTCCTGAGAGCGAGTCTGCCAATGGCGAGACACAGGAGAGAGGCGAGTGCTCAGGTATCCAGAACCCAAGCAAGGCAGGGCCTGTTTTTCTGATGGGATCTTAAAATCCATGTCGGTTTTCAGAGGCCTGCCATTTTGAATCCCGCTTTTACATTCGGAAAAACCAGCAAAACCTACACGCAAAATCTGATTTTGCAAATGTCTATATTTTGGGGGTGTAAAGGTTGAGCAGGTCTTTCCGTGACCTGCACCACCGGATTTAGCACGGGCCCAGGCCAAGACAAAAAGGGCTCACAAATTGTGAGGTAGAAGACTAAAGGTAGGGTAGATACATGGGAAGAATAACTAAAAGTAGCTTGAAAGTGCACAACATAAAAACCCAGTAACGGGTAAAACAATAACACAGCCTTCCTCAACCTGGGGCGCTCCAGATGTGTTGGACTGCATCTCCCAGAATGCCCCAGCCAGCTGGCTGGGGCATTCTGGGAGATGCAGTCCAACACATCTGGAGCGCCCCAGGTTGAGGAAGGCTGCAATAACATCTTAACTGTGACTACTCACTCATAAGCAGGGCCTTGCCCCCCCCTTTCCACATCCTTTGGCAAAAACAAGGCAAGGAGTTTGGGGCGGGTCCCCAACTATATACCTTTTGTCCTGTTTGTCTTGCCCTCCTTCCGCTCCCTCAGCCTCTAACCTTCCTCTCACACCTCCTTTGGCTTCTGAGATGACTCTGAGATGACTCACAGGTCTTCCTGGTGCCAAGGCTCTTTGACATTTAGAATTGGTACATAATAATACCAAACTTATCTGACCTTCCTCCCCCCTCCAGGTGGTCTGGCCCCCAAGGCTCTTTGTCATTTAGAATTGGTGCATAATAATACCAAACTAAAACTATCCTTTCCCAACTGCGTCACCCATTTGTCCTCTGCCCAGTGCAGTCTAACTGCTCTCCTTCACAGGGGGCACATTTGAAAATTCAGAAATTTGGGAACCACTGAATTAGAACCCTTGTGGCTATTGTACAAATTTTAAAAAAGCACGTCACCTACACTCCTCTAGATCAGTGGTTCCCAAACATTTTCAGGTCACTGCCCCCTTGGTTCCACAAACTCATGCCCAGTGCCCCCTAACCTACACTATAAACCGCCCAGAGAGCTCCGGCTATTGGGCGGCATAGAAATGTAATAAATAAATAAATAAATAAATAAATAAATAAAAATCATTATTCAGAATAGCCATTTTCAATGACCCACTAAGGAAGATAATAACGATAAAATTCAAAACAGTAACAATTAATTTAATATTTATTCAAAATCCAAAGCACCCGCCCCAGGCTTGCTGAGGGAGGGAGGGAAAAGAGAGCGAACGCCTCTGTTTTGCAGCCGGCGTGGCAGGGCACACCAAGCAGGCTATGTCTCTTCATTAGCGTTTTGGTGCTTTTGAAACATTTCAATTCACCGTTAAAAGGACTCTTAAATGGTATTAATACATGTGTGGATTCTTCCCCTACATGGCTTGGGACCAAACTACCTTCTCCCATAAAAATGTCCCTGGGTTTTAAGACCTTCTGGAGAGGCGCTTCTTGGCAAAGACCACCTCGAGTGACCCCCTTCCGCCCCTTTGCCTCTTAGTGCCCCCCTGCCACCCCCTTGCCTCTTAACGCCCCCCTATGCAATCCCACCGCCCCCAAGGGGGCGGTACCGCCCCCTTTGGAAACCACTGCTCTAGATGATATGTACCCTGTAAGGTGTGGAAGTGTGCCAGGTCTGTTTTTCTTTTTAACAAGGTGTATGCTTCATGTACATGTTGTGCAAAGTTGTGATTGGCCTCTCAGGTCCTATAGCATTAAATATTGCTCTTGCATATTCCAGGGAGTTCTGCATTTTGATGTGGCAAACCCATTAATTTTGCAACATGTAGTGGCCCTTAGGAGCTGGATAGATGAATCCTAGAATAGCAAGAGTTGGAAGGGTCTCCTCTCTCATCTCACACTATTGCCCCGCTCGGGCTCTCCGCTCCTCTGATGCCATGCTTCTCGCCTGCCCAAGGACCTCCACTTCCCTTACTCGGCTTCGTCCTTTTTCTTCTGCTGCCCCTTACGCCTGGAACGCTCTTCCAGAACACTTGAGAACTACAAACTCAATCACTGCTTTTAAAACTCAGCTAAAAACTTTTCTTTTCCCTATAGCCTTCAAATATTGAGTTTGTTCTGACTCTATACTGTTTAGCTTCTCCCTACCCGGTGCCTGTTTACCCTTCCCTGTGCCTGTTCGCATTCTCCTTCCCTCTTTATTGTTTACTACAACTTATTAGATTGTAAGCCTACGCGGCAGGGTCCTGCTATTTACTGTGTTATCTGTACAGCACCATGTACATTGATGGTGCTATATAAATAAATAATAATAATAATAATAATCGAGTCCAACCCCCTCCTGCTCCATGCAGGAATCCCCCTTGAAGCATCCCTGATAGAGGGCTGTCCAGCTGCCTCTTGAAGGCCTCTAGGGTGGGAGAGCCCACAACCTCCCTAGGTCATGGGCTCCATTGTGGAAGTTTGCCGTCCTCTCTTGTTCCTCCTGAGAGATGCTTCGTCTTGGAACCTTCACTGGGTCGCTGTGCTGGAGTCTCCAAGCTCCTTCTCTCAGGAGACCTGGGGGGAAGCGGGTGTGGTGCTTGAGCCCGGCAACTCTGGTGCTTTCCCGGCAGGTTCCTCTCCAGCCTCCGTTCCCGCCTCAAGCTGCTGCACCCCAGCCCCAACTGCACGCTGCGGGAGGAGCTCATCACCCACGTGCACTTCAAGGAGGAGATCGGTGTCGCTGAGCTGATCCCCTTGGTCACCACCTACATCATCCTCTTTGCTTACATCTACTTCTCCACACGTAGGTTTGAGGGAGCGGCAGGCCGGGGCACCAGGCGAGGAGGGACCAAGGCGCCGCCGCGTCTTCCCCTATGCTGTGGGGCAGCAGGGAGTAGCCCAGAGCCTTTGGCGTGATGTTTCGGAGCAGGCAGATTGGGCTGAGATAGAACAAGGACGCATCTTTGACGTACCCTGGCAGAGACGGCGTTTGTTTGTCTATTGAACAGCCAGGGCAAGGCTTGGTATTTCTGGCTCCCTTTCTGGAACCCTGAGAAAACCAAGCTCCGGTTTCAGGGGAGGAGGGGGCCCCTGCGTGCCTTGCTTGTATCCCATCCTGCTGGGTGACCCAGCCCCACCTCCTGGGAACAGCCTCCTTTTAGAGTTGTGGGTCTGTCGCCCTAAATCAGGACGAGAGGCAGATCTCATTGGGGAGAAGCTCTTGAGGGGCGAATTCCAGTAATGGCGGAGAGCTTGAAGGCAAAAGGGCCTTAACAGTCTTATAGCCAGAAGCGAAGACTTGGGAGGGGCCTTTCAACCTTTTAGAATGGGGCAAAAACAGCAAAACTGGGAAAACCACCAAGCAGTCAGGTGATCAAGTGAAAGGGGGCGGGGCCAGGAGAAGGGGGCGGGGTCTTCTGGGGAACCCAAGAGGGGCCATTATTAGGAACCTTAAAGAGTCGGGTTTGGGCCCCAGGCTTGACGCTCTGCACCTCTGCCCTCAATCCGCCTACCCCAACCTGGTCCCCTCCGGACGTGTTGGGTTGCAGTCCAACACATCTGGAGGGGACCAGGTTGGGGAAGGTGGACCTAGAGCCCCCGCTGTGCCTGGGTCATGCAGGCGGACACTCTGCCTGTTGAGTTGCGGCCGGTGCCTGCCCGTCCTTCCTCCTTGGCAGGGGAGCCGACGCAGGCACCCGGCCTCTGTAGCTTTGGAGTCGTGTCTTCCCTCCATCCAGCGATTGCTTTGCTTTCTCTCCCTCCCTCAGGGAAGATTGACATGGTGAAATCAAAATGGGGCCTGGCTCTGGCTGCAGTCATGACGGTTCTCAGCTCTCTGCTCATGTCCGTCGGCCTGTGCACACTCTTTGGACTCACGCCGACGCTCAACGGAGGGTAAGTGTCTGGACTCCGCTTGGCAGCAGCGGAGGGAGTGTTGAAACAGCCCCCGGAGAGCTGCTTTCTCCTGTTTGTGCTGGATGTAAGAGTCGATCTCCAAGGCTGCTGTATTAATGGTCTATTTTAAAAGCAGCCATAGAAACATAGGAAGTTGCCTCATACTGAACCTAGCCCAGTATTGTCAGCTCTCACTGGCAGCTGTGGCTCTCCAGGGCTTCAGGCAGGAATGTTTTCAGCCCTGTGCGGAGATGCCGGGGATCGAACCCGCTCCTTTCCTAAGCGATCATCTCTCATGCACACCTGAGTGGAACTGTCTGAGTCTTCTGCTAAGAGGAGGTTGAGGTGGAGACCTAAAAATGTCAATTACGAATGCAACATACATGCTTGGAAACACATACGTTAAACAGGTCCATTCATCAGAGCTGAGATTTGTGGGGGTTCCTGACACGTGAATTAAACATGAGAACATAAGAAGAGCCCTGAGGCTGGATCAGACCAAGGGTCCATCAAGTCCTAGAATCATTGAATAGCAGAGTTGGAAGGGGCCCACAAGGCCATGGAGTCCAACCCCCTGCTCAGTGCAGGAATCCACCCTAAAGCATCCCTGACAGAGGGTTGTCCAGCTACCTCTTGAAGGCCTCTAGTGTGGGAGAGCCCACAACCTCCCTAGGTCACTGGTTCCATTGTCGTACTGCTCTAACAGTCAGGAAGTTTTTCCTGATGTCCAGCTGGAATCTGGCTTCTTGTAACTTGAGCCCATTATTCCATGTCCTGCATGATCCTGGCCCTCCTCTGTGTGACAACCTTTGAAGTCTTTGAAGAGTGCCATCATGTCTCCCCTCCATCTTCTCTTCTCCAGGCTAAACAGGCCCCGTTCTTTCAGTCTCTCTTCATAGGGCTTTGTTTCCAGACCCCTGATCATCCAGCTTGTCCAGCACTCTGTTCCCACAGTGGCCAACCTGCCATCGGCCAGGGACCCCCAAGGCAGGACACGAGTGCAACAGCGCCCTCCCGCCCATGTTCCCCAGCCGCTGGTGCCCACAGGCTCGCTGCCTCGGACCCTGGAGGTGGCACATCTGTGTGCCTCTCGGGGCCTGGAGTTGTGCTCCGTCCTTCTATTTTTTCCTGGCTGCCCTTTGTCAACTGCTTGCCTCATCATCTTATGCAAACAGTCGGGACAGTGATGCAAATGCTGGAGAGCACGACCCCATCTCTCCTCACGACCTCCCTCTTGTAGCAGCTGTCTCTGGGGCAAGCAAGGACAGGGCTTCCCTCAACCTTCCCTCGGTGGGGGCCCCCAGACTGCGGAACGCTCTCCCTGACGAGGCTCGCCTGGCGCCAACGCTGCTCTCTTTCCGGCGCCAGGTTAAGACTTTCCTCTTTGCCCAGGCATAGGGCGGCACATCTTAATCACCCACATGTTTAGCTTTTTTAACGGTTTTTAATGCTTTATGTGTGTATGTTCTGTGTTTTAGAATTTTAAATTTTGTATACTCGTTTTTATCTTAATTTTAGAATTTCTGTAAACTGCCCAGAGAGCCCTGGCTATGGGGGCGGTATATAAGTGCAATAAATAAATAAATAAACAAACAAACAAACCTGCTGGTCATTGGCTGGTGGGATTGGGGCCCTTTTCGGCCCAGGCCACATTGATCGAGAGCCCAGCTGCCTCATTTGCTCCTCTGTTTGCTTGGGTGGGAACAGTGATTTCAGCATTTGAAGCATGCTTGGACAGATGTTCTCATTCGTTATGAAATATATTGTCTGCATAACTAAAAGTATTTATTTTACAGTTCTACCCAGGCCTAGGCCTGGGATCTCTCTGTTTTATTGGATTCACGGAAACCGTCTTCTGAAGAACATGAATGGCTTTGGTCACCTAGGCCAGGCGGTTGCATTTCCCACGTCTTTGCTTTTCCAAGCCGTTCTTGACGCCAGAGTTTCTCAGGCTCGGCTCAGCTCTTCCTTTCCTTTCCGCCCCTAGGGAGATCTTCCCTTACCTCGTGGTCGTGATTGGCTTAGAGAATGTGCTGGTTCTCACCAAATCCGTGGTTTCCACGCCTGTTGACCTGGAAGTGAAGTTGAGGATTGCACAAGGCAAGTGGGAAATGGTGTGTGTGTGTTTGTGTATGTGTGTGTGTGTGTTCCTGGTGGCGTGGAACAAAGGCAGCGTGCTTGGCCAGGCCCCTGGTCCGCCTGGACCGGCAGCGTCTGCTCTCCTTGGTGGCGGCTTTGGGACGTAGGAAGCTGCCCGGTATGGTCCACCCTGACTGGTAGCAGCGGCTCTCCGGGGTTCCAGGCAACATTTTTCCAGCCCTTCCTGAAGTTGCCGGAGATCGAACCAGGGACCTTCTGCTTGCAAAGCGCCTTTTAATGAACGCGTTTTCTATTTGGCGCCTTGGATTGCTGTGAAATAAGGGCCGGTTGGTGTTGGAAACTGTGTTCAGAGGGGTTGTTCAGTGTGTTGGGACTCCAGCCCCAACCTCTGCCCTGGTACTCAGTCTTTCGGGCAGGTTCTTTGCCCTTTATGACTTATTTATTTATTTAGAATATTTATATACTGCCCCCCATTGAAAAATTTCGGAGCGGTGTACAAGGTAAAATGAAAATAAAAACAGAATAAAAACAGTTAAAACAAAATTTAAAAAGAAGCAATAACAGTAATCCAAGGCTGCATGTTAGAGAAAGGCTTCTTGGAATAAAGATGTTTTCAGGAGGCGCCGAAAGGAGTACAAGGTTGGCGCCTGCCTGACCTCCAGAGGCAGGGAATTCCATAGGAGGGGGGCCATCACGCTGAAGGCTCTGCCCCTGGTGGATTCCAATCAGAGGATGGATCTAGGTGGAACCACCAGGAGCAGGCCCTCGGATGACCTCAGTGACCGGGCAGGTTGGTAAGGGAGAAGGCTCTCTCTCTCTCAGGTATCCTGGTCCCAAGTTGTTTAGGGCTTTGTACACAAGTACCAGAACCTTCAACCTGGCCCGGTAGCGAATAGGCAGCCAGTGCAGTTCCCTCAGCAGAGGAGTTCCATGCTGGAAAGGGGCAGCTCCAGACGACAGCCGAGCTGCAGCATTCTGCACTAGCTCCAGCTTCCGGAGCAGCTTCAAGGGCAGCCCCACATAGAGTGCGGGGTCTAAACAGGGTCCCCACTTAGCCACACCTCCCGTGGCAGCCATTTTGTGGTGGTGCCCAGGACAAATTCCCCAATGTGCCCATAGCCAAAATGGCTGCCTACCCTTACGTTAGGGGAGTGGGGCTGGGGTTAAAGGAAGGGAGTAGTTTGGAGCCTGCCCCAGGGGGCCCGTGGGTGAGACTTGATGGGAGGAAAAACAACCTAAGCACGTCACCTCTCCTGCATCGCACTGCTTTGACCCTTGGGGACGGAGCTTTGGTGATTCTGCCTCCCAGCCTAGTCCAGATACGCTGTGTCGGGGGTCAAAGAGACCCCCTTGGAAAGCAAGCTTCCTGGGATAGGAGCTTGAGAAATGGTTCTGCGGTTTGAGGCCTGGGTCTTGTTCATACGAATCTTGGTTTAAACACAAGCTAAGACTGCATGTGCTCCTCTGTGCAGAACACAGAGTATGGAAAAGTTCCTCCTCCTCCTCCTCCTCCTCCTTTTGCATTTTTAGGAGTATAGTTGACTCGTTGCACCAAAGTGGGTCAAAGCCACTACACCAGTGGCAAGCCAGTTACAGTGAGGAAAAGCCAGCTGCTCAGCTGCCTCCTTTGTGCCAAATAGCCCGGTGTTTGACCACACCGGCATGCGATCCAAGTCCAAAGTCGTCTGTGTCTTCATAACGTAGAGCATTTTGAACCACATTGGACTTGGCTAACCTTTTGAGTTTCCTTTTGTACGTTACGTAGGGTTTTCGTTTAATTCTGTCAGTTAAACAGAAATGCTCCCGGCCTGGTTTTAAATGCACGCTGGGCCCCCGCGGCAGGCAGCGCCCAGCGGCCCCGATCCCGGCCTTGACCTCACCTCTTTGCCGGTCCCTTTCCTCCCTCCAGGCTTGAGCAATGAAAGTGCGTCCATTACGAAGAACATGGTCGCAGAGCTGATCATCATTCTGTTTGGCTACTTCACCTTCGTCCCGGCCATCCAGGTACCTGGTGGGGCTAGAATCAGAACAGCGGAGTTGGAAGGGGCCTATAAGGCCATGGAGTCCAGCCCCCTGCTCAGCGGCGGATTCTGGGGGAGCTGAAGCGCGGCACGACCTCCGTACCTCAGGGCATCGATGAAAACGGTGCCTCCTTTACCTGCACAGCATCCTCCCACCTTTGATGGGCTTGGGACGCCCTCCCTCCCTCCCTCCCTCCCTCCCTCCCTCCCTCCCCCATGTTGCCACCCCACGTAGCCCCCAGCGTGCCCCGGCCTCTCCCGCAGTCCACAGGTGATAAAGCACACAGTAGGATCCGTGTGCCAGGTCTTAACGCGTGTTTTTGTTGGATTCCTACTGGCCGGCCACAGTCAGTTGTTCTTCTGTAGCCCTGAGGTGCCTTCTAGGGGCGGAGGTCCTCTTTGGAGAGCGTCTGGGAGTGACGCAGAGCGCATCTCGAGGGGAAGATTCCTCCCAGGGTTATCTCGGGAATTCTTGCTAGCTGCCCTTGTGAGGTCCGTTGAAAGGCGCCCTGCCTGAATCGGAGCTGCTTCCGAGTGGATCGTGCCCCAGAGGCCCACTCGGGCCGGAGCATTTCCCCTCCAGGCAGCGGAGACCGTGGTGTCAGACTGTACCTCTTCCTCCTGGCTCAAGTGTTGATATTTTAAATATTATTAAGACGCTTTGAACTAATGTTGAGAGCAGTCAAGATCTTTTAAGTTGGCAAATTCGGATGGCTGAATTCAACGTCTCTTGTTATCCCAGACATCTGCACGCCCTCAGTAACAGCTCTCTAGAATCTGGGGCGGCCTTGCCTGCGTCTATCTGTGTCCCTCATCTGAAGGACACTGGAGAGATAAGGCACGGCAGTATGGTCACAGAGTCCAAGGAATCCTGGCAATGTGGAGCGAAGCTGCCCTGGTCTGCCCCTGATCTTTGCCCCTAATTGGCTGAGGCGCAGAAGTCCCAGTCCCTTCCCAGTTGGCCTCTCACCAGTACCCCCCCCCCCCAAAGTCTGCTGCAACTGAATGTTGCAGCTCAGTCAGATCCAAGCCAACGTGCACCATGTGTGCTGGTGGAAGAGCAGCCACGCCCCAGAGGGGTTTTTCCTTCATGTCAACTGGTTTAGCTTGTTCACCCAGAAGGCTTGGATGTTCAGAGCGACTCTTCGGTCCAGTGTGGCCCTGGGGGGTGGGGTAGAGTGGGGTGGGGGCAGCTGCATCCCGTTCCCCGTTCATTCCTGTTTGGACCTTGGCATTGTGGTACTTCTCGGCCTTCGTTCCCCCTGTGGGCAACAGGAATTGGAACAGCCCGTCGCACAGATGTGACAGCTAGGCAGAAACTTGGCAGATCAGACTCGGAAAGTACTCTTGAGTATCAAAAGTTACGTCTGAGTGTGAACAAGATAAAATACGCTGGGGTAACCCCGGGAGATGAGGGTCCCGACATGTTTCTGGAAGTTCCACTCCAGCAAGAAGCGAACGGGGGCTTCTCCCCCCAAGCGTTGGCAGCCTTTCATGCCGTGTCGGGGGCACTTCCAGCTTTTAGCCATCGCCTCTGCAGAGCCAGGGTTTGGTTTTTCAAATGTTGTCACGACATGCCTACCAAGTCCGAGAAATGAGTCGCTCAGGAAACCCCCTCTCCCCCAGCGTAAGTCTGCTCAGCCCGCTGAGTGGCCGCTTGTCTTGGGGTCCAGGGAAAGAAGGCGGCGGAGACGTGTGTGTGATGGTGATGGCATCGTTTTGGCAAAGAGTCCTCTGAAGAGCCTGGCAGTTGTGAGGCCTTTTCCGGAGAGCTCTTCCCCGGGCTGTTCTGGGTGGGCTTTGGCCTCTGTTTCTGTGCCTCCCTGTCTCCGGAGTTGGAGGGCGTTCCCCGTGGATCTTTGCAGCCTTCCCGGGTCTTCGTCCCAGGCCACGTTCCCCTGATGCCTGGGGATCAAAGGACAGCTGATAGCCAGAGCCTCTGTGTCTCCCCACACACCTCAGTTTTCCTGGAGGGGACCGTGGCCATTTCTACACCAGCCCAAAACTGCGGGGCTGGTCACAGCCGAGTCCCTGTGCGGAAGGGACTTCCCGGGAGGAAGGCGGGGCGAGAACGGGTTTTCCCAGGGATAAGTACTCCCTGGGATAACCCAATTCTTCCCGTGGTCTCGGGCTCGTCCCGAGACTGCTGGAGGCGTGGCCGTCCGTCCTGGCTTCTTCCCTCCTCCCCGCGAGTAACAGAGAGCAACAGAGGGAAGGAGGTGGGCCGGGAAGAACCCGGGCTGGGGAGCGGGGTTGGGTCTTTTTTTAAAAACCCTCACCGTTCGTTGGAGGGCACGTGCGCTCAGCTCCGTAAAAAAACCATGGCGGGCGCGACACCCTCCTTCCTCCCAGGATGTCGTGCCCGCATGTGGACTAAGGGGAGGATCCTCCCCGCTCCTTCCCTCTACGCCGGACTGGTGTAGAAAGGGCCTGTGAACTGCACCCACCGTACCTCTTAGATTTGACAGGTGTTCCTCTCGCACCCCCCATCTCCCCATCGCTGGCTGCCCCTCCCTTAAAAACCCCCTTTCCTGGGCGCTGCGGAGGCGGAAGCTGCTGTGGCCTCCTTGTGAAGTGAGACGTTCTGAGCCGCTCACAGCAGTGCCACGCTCCTTCTGCCACGAAGGACAAGGGGAATCTCCATGTGCTGCGTGTCCCGGGGTGGTGGTGGTGGCGGCTGAGTGACACGATAGAGCCTTCCCAGTTAACAGCCCCCCGACCCCTGTCCCCTTCATTGCAGGAGTTTTGCTTTTTTGCCGTGGTCGGCCTGGTGTCTGACTTCTTCCTCCAGATGCTCTTCTTCACCACCGTCCTCTCCATTGACATTCGCCGTATGGAGGTAACATCGTGTGTTCGTTTAAAATATTTCTAGGCTGCCTTTAAGGGCCAAAGCAACTTACGCAACAGCAAAGCAGCAAAAATTAATAAAAAAATAACAATAAGTGCATAAGTAAAAACTCTGTGTACGTGACTGGGTAGTAGCTGCTGGTATGAGTTACGTGTGTTTGCTGCCATGTGGTTGTGGTGTTGTGAACCAATTCTCAGCCAGTCCTTTGAGCTCAGAGGAGCAGGGATTTCAGGTTGGGCATTTCATAGAATCCTACAATAGTAGAGTTGGAAGAGGCCTATAAGGCCCCTTTTGTAAACCGCCCAGAGAGCTTCGACAATGGGGCAGTACATAAATGTAATAAATAAACATAAGGCCATTGAGTCCAACCCCCTGCTCAATGCAGGAATCCACCCTACAGCATCCCTGACAGGTGGTTGTCCAGCTGCCTCTTGAAGGCCTCTCATGTGGGAGAGCCCACCACCTCCCTAGGTCACTGGTTCCATTGTCGTACTGCTCTAACAGTCAGGAAGTTTTTCCTGATGTCCAGCCGGAATCTGGCTTCCTTTAACTTGAGCCCGTGATTCCGTGTCCTGAATCTGTTGAGTGTGAACCCATTGGGGTGTGGGTGGTTCAGACTGGTGTGTGTCGGAGGCCCGGTGCCTTTGCCGTGCAGGAGCGTTGGCCGCCGTGGTCCTGACCCCGTCCGCTTCCCTTCTCTTGGCAGCTTGCGGATCTGAACAAGCGGCTCCCCGCCGAAGCCTGCGTGGCCCCCGCCCAGCCGGTGAGCCGCTGCCAGCGGTACGAGCGCCAGCCAGCCATGCGGCCCACCACCCCGCACACCATCACCCTCCAGCCCTCGTCCTTCAGGAACCTGCGCCTCCCCAAGCGCCTGCGGGTCATCTACTTCTTTGCCAGGACCCGGCTGGCGCAGAGAATCATCATGGTACGTCCTGCGCCGAGCGGAGCCATCTGTGGCTCCTGGGGTGGCTTCAGGCTTCATGCGGCGGTGGTGGTGGTGGTAGGGGAGCCCTACCCAGTCCACTGGCCAAATTCCGGCCTGGGGAAGGTTTCGGGGGCGTGGACGGGCCCAAAGACAGAGTGGGTGTGGCCAAAGGCAGAGCAGGCGGAGCCAAAATGTGCCCCGTGCCAATTTTAAGCCTACTCACGAGTAAGCAGGAAAGGCCTCTGCGTGTCTTCTCAGATGTAAGCAGCGCTTTGAAATAGGATCCCAAGCGCCAAGCCTGGGCCCCATCTCCTCAGGTGTGATCGTGAGCAGTGTGCCTACTCACAAGTAATCAGGACAAGCCTCAGAAGTAAGCAGGGCCAAGTCACTCCGTTGCTTCCAAAGGGAAACGCTTTTTACCTCTGATCAGCAGCTAATCAGAAAGCAACTTTTCCTTGCTGTGTCCTGAGAAAGGGAGCCCCGAACCTGTGAAAGCACTAGAGAGGATGGGGGGTAGGGAGGACCAGGTGGAAGGTAAGAGTGGGGCAGCCCTATCCCCTGGCAAGGGCTTCGTGGGACAGGCTAGAGCGCTCCTGGCTTTATCCACTGCTAGTGCAGAAGACACAGGAAGGCGTCGTTTGCCTGGGGGCCAGGAAGGGAGGTGAAGCACATCGAAGCTGCCTGGGCCATAGCTGCCTGAGCAGAGGCTGCTCTCAGCACTGCTGGGGTCCCACAACCGTCACCTGGTTGGTGAGTGTCCAGTGGGAACTTGAACCCGGGAACAGAGCTCAGTGACCCAGTGAAGAGGGTTCTCGTGTTTCATCCTTGCCGCCGACTCACTCTACGCCTCCTGGGCTCAGTTCCCCAGCGTTGGAATGAGAATAATGGCGGCCTCTGTGATTTATAGTAATTATTTCCTGCCATGTTTAATTGCCACCTTATAACAAAAGGTTCTCAGGGCAGCTCACACCGTAAAACAGGTTAAAAACCACAACAAGACCACGAAAGGATTTAAAAGGCACCAGAAAGTAAAATCGCAATTGAAATCTGAAATGCCTGGGAGGAAAGGATTGTCTTTGCCTGGCACTGGAAAGGTGAGGGTGGGTGCCAGGCGCATTTCCTTGGGGAGGGCATTCCACATGCAGGGTGCCACAACTAAGAAGGCCCTCTCTCTTGTAGCCCACCTGCCTAACTTCCATTCGGCAGGCTTTGCAGCAGGTGCGTAGCGTGGTGAGAAAAATGTGTGAACCCTAATGCTAATTACAGAAATTCCGTAGTTTTACCACGATGGCCTTCACGAATCAAAACCCATCCTTTTCTAAATATCCAATAGGATTTATATTCGCCAATTCCGTGTCTTGTGCAATAAAATTATGAATAAATTAGGGGGGAAATGATTACTTAAAAGTCAGGGTATTTGCAAAAGTGAGTGAGTCCTTGATTGCGCAAGCTCAATTAAAGGGGGAAATTACAATCTGGTGTTTAAGTAATTAGGTAGATCTTCATGGGTGAGTTTGGGAGGCCCCACCCTATAAAAAGATCACAAGCTTCGTGAGTTTGGTCTTCATCGTATGGTTGTGTGGAAACATGTTGTGCCATGATGAGAAGGCATCTCTGAGGACCTCAGAAAAGCTGTTATTGCTGCTCCTCCGTCTAGGAAGGCTTACAAAACCATTTCTAAGGATGTGGGACTCCACCAAGCCACTGTCCGACAGATAGTCTACAAATGATTCAAGACCACAGTTGCTCTACCCAGAAGCGGCCCTCCTACCAAAATCTCCAGGAACAAACTATCCATGATGAAGTAAAGACAACCCAGAGTAACATCCAAGGATCCGCAGGCCATTCTTGTCTTGGCTCATGGGCGTGTTCATGATTCAGTGATGAGAAAAAGACTGAACAAGAATGGTGTTCATGGGAGGATAGCCAGGAGGAAACCACGGCTCTGTAAAAAGACCGTTGCTACCTGCCTGAGGTTTGCTAAAGATCGCATAGATGATCCTGAAGACTTCTGGAACGATGTTCTCTGGACGGCCGAGTCAGAGGTTCAACTTTTGGGCCTCATTGAGAAACGTTCTATTTGGCGAAACGCAAAGACTGAGTTCGAACAGAAGAACCTCGTCCCAAGCGTCAAGCATGGAGGTGGGAATGGGATGGTTCAGGCCTGCTTTGCTGCCTCAGGACCTGGGCCGCTTGCCATCATTGACACAACGATGAATCCTGCGGTGTATCAGAAGGTTCTAGAGGAGAATGTCAGGTCGTCCCTCCGTGAGCCTGACATGCAAAGTGGGCCATGCAGCACGACAATGACCCAAACATCCGAGCAGATCTACAAAATAACGGCTACAGAAGCAAACATTCCGCGTTTGGACTCGTCAAAGTCTGGACCGAACCCCTTCGAAATGTTGTGGCAATTGCTGAAGCGAGCTGTTCACGTGGGGAAGCCCCGAAATGTCACTAAATTGAAGCCGTTCCGTAAGGAGGAATGGACCGAAATCCCTCCAGACCGATGCGAGGGACTCACCAACAGTTGCAGGAAAAGCGTGGAAGTCGTCGCTGCTGCAGGGAGTCCCACCAGATGCTGACTCCGAAGGGTCACATACTTGGTTACGTGGATTCTGGATGTTGAATCAATTACGGATAAATAAACGCTGGAAAAGCATCGCGTTTGCGTTGTCACCTGTTTCATCAGGTTATCGATGGTTCTTTAGCTAGGATTATGGGGTTAGATTATAATATTTTAGGTTGTAAATATGTGACAAGACTTTTTCTCGCCGTTGTATGGGAGGAGATATTCCTTACGTGAGGGCGAAACTTGCACAGATTGCAAAGGAACTTTGCCTGCCGTAAAGTGACCACTTAAAAAATTCCTCTACAGCCGGGGCGGAGAAGGCGTGTGGCCCTCCTGGTGGTGTTGGGGTGCGACTCCCATCATGCCTCAACCTTGGCTTTGCTGGCTAGAGCTGGTGGGAGTTGCAGTCCTGCAACATCTGGAGAGCCCCGTGTTCCCCATCCCTGGTCTCCACGGAAACCAGCCAGTGAAGAGGACTGCCCCTCTTGGGCTTCCCTGAGGCTGCTCCTGGATTTTCCACCTGCAGAAGGATGCAGGGAGCTGTGGGGGGTGGGGTTGGGGGAAGGCGGGTTCTCTCCAGAGCAGTACTGGGGATTTCTTTTCGGGGTGTGGAAGGACTTGCGTGTCAGGGGAAGAGGGGTGGGGACCTGCCTGCCGCTGCACCGTTCCTCTTTCACGTTGTCTCCTCTGCAGGCCGGGACCTTGGTCTGGATTGTCATCTTGGTTTACACCGACCCTGCCGGCCTCCGCCCCTACCTGGTGTCTCAAGTGACCGAGCAAAGCCCGCTGGGCGAGGCGGGGCTGCCGGTGATGCCAGTTCCCGGGGAGGTCCTTCCCACCGGCGACGCCAAGCTGTCGCTCTCCGTCTTCCCTGCTGACTCTGAGGAGCAGCAGCTCTTGGAAAACCACACCTCGGATTCCTTGAGCAGGCAAGAGGCGGGGCAGCATGCCGAGGCCGCGGAGCCCGAGAGCAGGGAGAGCAACGGGCAGCCGGAGCTGGGCCCCAAAGCGGAGGTGACCTGGGGAGCCGAGGACGAGGAGATCTGGAGGAAGCTCTCTTTCCGGCACTGGCCTTCGCTTTTCAGCTCCTACAACATCACCCTGGCCAAGCGGTGAGTTCGGCGGAGACGGCCCTGGTGCATCTGCCAGGGCGGCGGAGCGGACGGGCTTGTCTCCTGGCTTTCCCTTTGGGCAGGGGTGGCTGCCACGACACAGGCTCTGAGCACCAGGCCCGGCCGCGGCTGCGCCCTGCTCAAGCCAAGCACCACCGCTTGATACGCCGGAGGCAAGGGATAAAAACCGCCTTCCTCCAAACTACGTGGAGAAAGGGGTTTAAACGGAGAAGGATGTCAATATATAAAATAAAACACTGTGAGTTATATGATTGTTAGAGTGGGTGTTAAATGAGTAAACTTCAGATGCTAAATGCCAAACAGACACGTGGGATTTTTGTGGTGGTTTAAAAACAAAACAAATCAAAATTTATTTTCAAAAGTTCACAAGCTTTGTTTCAAATAAAACATTCAAAACCCTTTTTGAAACCTTTCATCCAATCCTTTCACTCATTCACATACACGCTTTCCTTTCTCTCACACAATCAATCTTGAGCTTTCTTTATTATCTGTATTGATTGATATACATCAACTACCTGCACACCACACTCCAAAGACACCACTCTCTACACTGACCCTCAAATTTCCCAGAACTTAAGTACCATAAACACAGAGAGCACTAAAGGCTCTAAGAGTACCTAAGGAGCCCCCCCCAATCCCCTCAGTCCTTCCCTTATATATCCCTCCTCCCCCTCCCCAGACATTCTAACTCCGCCCACTCAGGCCAACGTTCTAAAACCCACAGGCTTACAAACTGCAGACATACCTTTGGGAACTGACTTGTGGGGTGTAATGCCACAGTGGCCAGCGACCCGGGTCTCCCCTCTGTTGGGTGGGTGGGTGAGGGAGTGGTAGCCGTCCCCTTAAAATCGAAGACGCGTCCCCCGAGAGTTGCCCTCTAGCACATTCCTGCAAGGCTGGAGCATCACCTACATAACACAAGGAAGCAAGGGGTGGGGGCAGAGCCATAAACTCCATCATCGTGATCTGTATTTACGCTCTAACAGGTTGAAACCCTTTATTGTCAGAAACTGTCCTACCAGCCGCTGACCTTGTACTCTCTTGTGTTTGTGTATTGAGACATAAGAAGAACTTGTTTATCTCATTGAGATGGTAAAGAACAAACTTTTCTTTAACAAACAGAAGGCAGTCAAACCTCAGGTCTGACTGCCTTCTGCTGAGTCAGACCTGAGGTCCGTCTCCTCTTGTCAACAGCAAGGGCTTTCAGGCCGGGGTTTTCCCAGCCCTGCCTGGAGACGCTCAGGGTTGAACCAGGCCCATCTGCATCATCATCATCATCATCATCATCATCATCATCTATTTAATTTCTATACCGCCCCATAGCCGAAGCTCTCTGGGCGGTTTACAAAAGTACAAATATAAATGTTTGCCCCTTCTCTTTGCCAAATATGAGGGTTGCTGCTTGGAGACCATTTAATCTGAAATAGAGTTCTCCCCCTCCTATTCCACTTATTTATTTTTTTATTTCTTACCCGCCTCTCCATTTTGATCGAGGCAGGGAACTGTAAATGGTAAAATACATAAAACTGAATGAAAACATAATAAAAATTTGTTACAACATCCTATTTATTTATTTATTTATTTATTTATTACATTTATATACCGCCCCATAGTTGAAGCTCTCTGGGCGGTTTAGAAATAAATAAATTAAATAAATAAATAAAAGTTAAAACCTCCTAAAAAACATTCTAAACCATTCTAAAAAGGGCCGCGTCTCAGCAGGCTCCAGCGCTGAGCCGTGGCCCTCCCGGGTTCATCCTGTGGGTCTGATCCTTTTCCTGGGAGCTGGCTGAGAGCCTCCTCAGTAGACGGTCCTGGGCAAGGTGGACTGAGAGTCTAACTGCCTGTAAGGCAGCTTCTAGGGACCCACGACTGCCCCGTCAGCCTGGCTAAGTCACCTGTCTTCAAGGCAGAGAATGTCATAGAACCATAGAAACAGAAGAGTTGGAAGGGGTCCACAAGGCCATCGAGTCCAGCCCCCTGCTCCATGCAGGAATCCACCCTAAAGCATCCCTGACAGATGCTTCAGGGATGTCAGGCCAGGGCATCTGCCCTCGGCTGTGCTGGAGTGAGGATGACTGCAGAAAACCTGTCGGGACACTCCCGAAATTGCCGGCCTTTCTGTCTGTGCCCCTCCCTCCCCCCCTGCACCCCAGCCTCGTGTCTATCATCCCCCCCCCGCAACCACGGACTTTGGGGATGAGCTGGCTTCCGCTGCGCCTCGCTTTCCCCTCCGGGGGTGGCACCCTGGGGTGCTCCGAGGAGGCCCTGCCCTTTTGGCTGTTGTCCATCAGCCCCGTCCTTGCTCTTGTGTCGTTCTCCTGCAGGTACATCAGCATCCTCCCCGTGATCCCCGTCACTCTGTACCTGAACCCGCAGGAGGCCCTGGAGGCGCGCCACCCGCACGAGGCGAATCGCTACCACACGTTCTTCTCGCTGAGCGGCGGGAAAGCGGAGCAGGCAGAGCAGCTGGCCGAAGGCGCGCCCAGAGCCCAGGGGCACCGGGACGTCACGCTGTACAAGTGAGGGGGAGCGGAGGAGCAGGGGAGGGCGGCTGGGCCACCGGGACAGTGGCGGCAGGGGCAGCGAGCGCTGCTCAGGCCGCTGGAGCGGTGGCGGATCTGGCCTGCGTGTTTCCGAGCCGTTCTCCGCAGGCGAGGTAGGAGGATGCCTACTCCCACGGCAGGGGTGGAGAACCTCAGGTCCCCCGCAAAGCCCCCCCCCACTGGCCCCGCTCCTTCCCCAAGCCATCGGTCCTTCCGTGACTTTTGCACCATCTTCCCCCGTTCTAAACGGCTGAAATGCCTCTCCTAGCGCTCTAGTGGGAAGAGCCTCCCGAGGCGGCTGTGTTTTGGACTCTTGGCCCCGCCTCTTTTTGCCTTCAGCCCCGCCCACCACCAGGACGCAGCCCCCACGGGCTTCTCCGAAACTCAGTCCGGCCCTCGGGCTGAAAGAGGCTCCCTGCCCCTCCCGTGCCGTAGCACTGAGCAGCGTTGCCTCGTTCCTGTGCTGCTCCGGCCACCTCTGCGGGAGGGGAGCTTGAGGCGGGGGCCTCCCCGTGCAGCGTTCAGAGACCAAAGTGAGGTTCCATGTCCGAATGGGCCCGGACTGGATTGGTTTAATGGCCCCAGTTCGATGGCCCCCTTGCAGCCAGGGGCTGCTCGTTTGACCTGTTGCTGTAGGCGTGGTGAGGTTGGGGCAGGAGGGGCCTCTGACTGACTGGTGTCTCCATTCCCACCCCCCCGCCAGGGTCGCTGCTTTGGGCCTGGCTTCCGGGATCCTCTTAGTCCTCCTGCTCTTCTGCCTGTACAAAGTTTTGTGCCCCAAGAACTACGGGCAAAACGGGCTGTCCCACAGCAGGAGGCGCCGCGGCGACCTCCCCTGTGATGACTACGGCTACTCCCCCCCGGAGACCGAGATCATCCCCCTGGTCCTCAGGGGGCACCTCATGGTAAGGGGCGGCAGGGCGGGGGGGCCGGGCGGATCTGTGGGGTCTTTCACCTGCTGCTCTGAGGAGCCCACTTCACCCCCGGCTCTGTCATAGTTACGTGGTTGATCCTGGTTTACGCTGAACCCACGGCGCTGCCGGAAGTGGACTGCCCCGCCCCCTCTCTCCCGTGGCAGCAGCCCCGCCTGAAAATGCTGCCCAGAGAGAGTCAGGAGGCCCTGATGCATGTGGGGCGGGGCGGGCTGTGGCCTGAGGAGGGGATCCCCAAGAATCGGGTTTGAGGGACCTTCCGCCAGCAGAGACCTTCCTCCTGCTGAAGGCAGATCTTGGAGGAGGAAGCAGCCCTTAACGTTTTAATATTTTGAAATAATGGTTGTATTTCTTGTTTTGTTCGTTATTTATATTGCTTAGGGATTTTCTTATGGTTTTAAACCGCCCCGAGGGCATCTGCCAGTTGGGTGGTGTATAAGTCCAATCCATCGATGGTTGTCTTAAACATGTGTGCGGATGTGTAGGTAACCTTGTGCTAGTCCGGGGAGCGGGGAGCGCATTCCCTGCCTTGCGTCCCCCCCCCCCATCTGACTATAGCATAGGAGAAATGACAAAGAACAGGGACCTCGGGATATAGCGGTGTTTCAGCTTTTCAGTCTGCTGATGTAGTCGGGGTGGTGAGGGGGTGTAGAAGAGGCATAAAGGGCAGGAAACCCCAGCACTGGCGATGGATTTATTTATTTATTAGATTTATATATATACCGCCCCATAGCCGAAGCTCTCTGGGCGGTTTACAGAAGTTAAAAACAGTGAACGTTAAATAGTATACAAAAATTAAAACCATCCAAAATATAAAAACAACAGGATCCATTTAAACAACAACAGTTCTGGGGTCCATTAAAAAACAAACAAACTGAGCCTATGTTGTTAAATGCTGTTAAATGCCCGGGAGAAGAGAAAAGTCTTGACCTGGCGCCAAAAAGATAACAATGAGCCTCATCGGGGAGATCATTCCATAATTGGGGGCCACCACCGAAAAGGCCCTCTCCATAAAGCCCCTTTTCCCGATTGCCCAGTGACTGGGGATCTTCCCCAGGCCATCTTCCCCAGGCACTGCTCACAGGCTCTCCCAGCAGTCCTTGCGGCAAGAAACTTGCAGCCGTTTATGGGAAATGGAACGTGGCGTCTTCCGCACAGACTTTTCACCAGACGCCCTTTTTTGGGAGGCTCTGAGGCGAGGCAGGAGGCAACCAGGAAAAGGGCCTTTCGAGTGGTGGCACCCCACTTGCAGAACTCTCCCGCCAAAAGAGGCGGAAACCGCCTGATTTAGCCGGGGCTTTTAAATCCTCTCCTGGCTCCTGCTGATCTCCTCTGTCCCACTTTCAGCCTCCTGCTGCTTTTAGTGTTGTATGAAATCGGATGTTTCTAAGGTCTCGTCCGCTAATTGCAACGGAAGGGTGGGGGTGGGGGGGCTATCTCGGCCCCTCTTGGGCGCATCTGCCGCTCACCCTAACTTGCTCTTTTTTGGCAGGATATTGAGTGCCTGGCTAGTGATGGGATGCTGCTCGTCAGCTGCTGCTTGGTGGGTCAGATCCGGGTGTGGGACGCGCAAACCGGCGACTGCCTCACCGTCATCCCTAAGCAAGGGTACGTCTGCCTCTGCCTCCCCCCCCCCCCCGATAGGTTGCGAGCGCTGGTTTAATTCTGAATTGCTGGTGGCTTCAGAGAGCCCTCCCCTCCCTGTCCACGTTGGGGAGGACTGCCGTGGCTCAGTGGTAGAACCCCTGCTTGGCACGCGGAAGGCCCCGGTGTCTCCAGGTAGGGCAGGAAAAACCCCTGCCCGGAACCCCGGAGAGCCGCAGCTGCGAGTCAGTGTCGACGACGCTGGGCTTGATGGACCAAGGGTCTGGCTCCGTATAAGGCAGCTTCCTGTGTTCCTGAGTTCAGGTCAGGGCTGCTTTGTTACTCTGAGATTATCGACATAGCGCCATCAATGTACACAGCAGCCAAAGGTCCCCAGCCCAGACCCCTTCCAAGCCAAAGAGAAGAGAAGAGGAGGAAGGGAAGAGAAAACCAGCGAAGGGAAGGAATGTAATGTCAGGCTCCTTAAGGGTTCCGTGGAGAGAGGTTCAGAATAATCAAGGCTCCCCTATAGCAAACAAACGGCTTATTTCTTCAGTTCGAATCCCTGTCCAACCAGGTCCCAGCGTATTCTCCATACTTGGGGTCTAACTAACCCCCAAACCTTGATTCGTTAAATAGTGTTCAGCTGTGCTGGAATTATGCCACAGCCGTGGCTCAGAGGTAGCCCCCCCCCCCCCTTGGCACGCAGAAGGTCCCACGTTTGCTCTTCAGCTTCTCCTTGTGAGACGAGGAAAGAAGCTTGCCCTGTGATCCCTGGAGAGCCACGGCTGCCAGTCAGTGCTGAGTCAGTGGAAGGCGGCTTCCTGTGTTCCTGTGTACCAGGTCCTGTGCGTGAAGAGGGAGCGGCAGGGCTGGTGGGTTGTGTTACTTGTTGTGGGTCTCCCCCCCACCCCCCGTGCAAGTAAGACTTCTTTGGGTGCCCTTGTTCTTGGCCCCAGTTACTCTGTTCATAAAGGGGGGCGGGGCGGGGCGGGGGGATATGAACCATCTCCTCACAAGCATCCTTGTCTGCCAGAATCTGCAGTAGAAATGCTCCGCCTGAAAGGCGGCCTGACCGATCCCATGGGAAATGGTTATGACCTATAAAGCCCTATGTGGCTCGGGTCCAGGTTATCTGAAAGGACGTCTTCTCCCTTATGAGCCTGCCCGTGCTTTGAGATCTTCTGGGGAAGCCCTTCTCTCAGTCCCGCCGTCTTCACAGGCGCGCCTGGTAGGAACACGGGAGAGGGCCTTCTCAGTGGCTGCTCCAGTGCTCTGGACCTCCTTTCCCGAGGAAGCTAGGCTGGCTCCCTCCTCGATGGGCTTTCGGAAGCAGGCGAAAACTTCTTTGTTCTGGCAAGCCTTTAGCGAATAATCTGGGCCTCCGTCTATGTCAATGACTTATAATTTTGTTGTGTATTTTAAACGGTTCTCTCCCCCCCCCCCATGGTATGTTTTAAACTTTGTAAGGCTGCCTTGAGGCCCAGTATTGGGCAAAAGGCAGGATACTAATAATAATAATTATAGGAGGAAAGTTTCACAGCTGGCTTCATAGAATCATAGAATAGCAGAGTTGGAAGGGGCCTCCAAGGCCATCAAGTCCAACCCCCTGCTCCATGCAGGAATCCACCCTAAAGCATCCCTGACAGATGGTTGTCCAGCTGCCTCTTGAAGGCCTCTAGGGTGGGAGAGCCCACCACCTCCCTAGGTCACTGATTCCATTGTCGTACTGCTCTAACAGTCAGGAAGTTTTTCCTGATGTCCAGCTGGAATCTGGCTTCCTGTATCTTGAGCCCGTTATTCCGTTTCCTGCACTCTGGGAGGATCGTTAAGAGATCCCGGCCCTCCTCTGTGTGACAGCCTTTTAAGTCCTTGAAGAGTGCCATCATGTCTCTCCTCCATCTTCTCTTCTCCAGGCCGCTTCTCACCAAAGCTGCCCTGGCGAGAGTAGCTGCAGCCCTCCCGCGTTCACCTCGCTCCTCGCGGAAGGGAGAAATGAGCGCAGGGGCTGTGGGGGGCTGCTGAACTCCCAGGGCGCCTTCTCGCCCGCTGTGGCCTATCTGGACGAGGTGCCCCCTTCCGCCCACGGCGGCCCTTTCACCCGCTGTTGCTGCTCTGTCCTCAGGTTGCGCCGGGACAACAGCGGCATCTTCGACTTCCAAGATGGCTGGGACCAGGGCCCCGAGGGCCGAGGCCGGCTCGAGGACCCCGTGGAGGGCAGCTGCCCGTTCAAGAGGCCCCGCAGCCCCCCGCAGCCCCCGCTCTTCAGCGACCAGCCGGACCTCAGCTCCCTCATCGACACCAACTTCTCCGAGCAGGCCAAGGCGGCCGCCCCTGAGCCCCGGCACCGTGCCATCTGCGGCCGGCCAAAGGAGCCGGGCTACGACTTCAGCAGCCTGGTGGAGAAGGTCTGCGAAGAGCAGGGCGCGGCCGCCAACTGCCTGAACTTCTCGGGCTTTTGCGCCCCTCACCGGCAGCTGGCCTTCAGCCCCCCGGCGGGCGGGGCCCGGTCCCCGGGCTGCCGGGGCGAGGAGGGAGGCTGCGACGCCCACCAGAACAGCCATGGGGAGGAGCCCCACGCGGGCCTGGAGAAGAGCCGGCCCCGGCCCCTACCCCCCTCTTGGGGCGGAGACTTTGAGAGCTCCATCTGGAGCCTGGACCTGCAGGGCAACCTCATCGTGGCTGGCCGGAGCAACGGGAGGCTGGAGGTACGAGGCCGGGCGGGGCCTTCCTTCGCCCCACCCCACAGCTGTGTGCCTGCCCCACTTGGCGAAGGAAGGGGCCCTAGGCCTGGGAAGGGCCAACTCCTTTGGGGGCTGGGTCGGAGGCCCAGAAAGGCCCCTCTGGCCCCAGCTCTCTGCCCTGAGGCTGCTCCCCACACAACGCACGTGCCAAGGAGCCCCCCGGCACACACCAGCCCCCCGTCATCGTAGAGGAGAGCCACAACCATCCTCCCCGGTGCAGGAGCGAGGCCTGGAGGGATGAAAGCCTCCAGCCGTGGAGCACAGATTGATGGCCTGTTTATTTATGGTTTATTTGTTACGTTGATAGCCCGCCCTTTTTCCTCCCAGGAACCCAAGGCGGCTTACATAATCCTGCTCCTCTCTCCCATTTTAGCCTCACAGCAACAACCCTGTGAGGCAGGCTGGGCTGAGAGAGTGCGACTGGCCCAGAGTCACCCCGTGGGCTTCCATGGCTGAGTGGGGAACTGGAACTCAGATCTCCCTACTCCCGGTCTGACACTCTAGCCTCTACACCACCCTGGCTTTGCTGTGGAAACGTTACTTTATTTCCTTTGGGGATAAATCCCCGGCCACGTCGTTCCGTAACGTCTCTTCTACCTCCAGCCAAGAGAGGTGAAAGGCACCTCCAGTATCAGAGCTAGTAGGCCTGTGTGCACCAGTTGCTGGGGAGCATGGGTGGGAGGTGCTGGTGCACCATGTCCTGGCTTTGTGGGTCCCTGTTTGATGGCTGGTGGGTCCCTGTGGGAGCAGAGCGTTGGACCGGATGGACCCTCTGCCTGTTCCAGCCCCAGGGCTCTTACGTACCTCTTGAGACCCCCCCAAAGAGTCCCTCCCCTGCGCTCCTCCCGCCTCTGATGCAGCAGCGGGGAGGGGAAGGCAGCCCCCAAGGTCCGAAGGACTCCTGGCCAGGCCGTGGGGCGGCACAGGCGAGGGGCACCGTCGGTGCCTTGATTGGGGATGTGTGGGACCTGGGGACCTTTCATTTGGGAGCCCAGTGTGCTGGCGGAGGGCGTTTCCTGTCCCCAAAGAGGAAGCCCCGCCCCCTGTCCCCACCATTCTGCCCTCCTGTGTTGCAGGTGTGGGACGCGATCGAGGGCAGCCTGCGTTGCAGCAACGAAGACGGCCAGTCGGGCATCACCTCCCTGGTCTTCCTGAACAGCAGGTCACAAGCCTGGCTTCTATTTCTCTCTCTTCCCCCCCCCCCCAGCATCATTCAGTAATGCAACTTTCCCCGTCCTAGTGCCCTCCAGATGTGTTGGACTACGCGTCCCATCAGCCCCAGCCAGCATGGCCATTGTCCGTCTTCCACCTAAACGGCAGTGGTAGCTGCTGGGCTCTGCGCCGGACCCGCTTGACTGCCGAGAGGGGTCTTTTGCAGGTCCCGGGAGGGCCGGAGGCTCTGCCCCCCTGCCCCCCTGAAGCCTGTGGCTTTCTGCGGAGCCCCTGCGCCCCCCTGCGCCCTCGCAGCCCCCGGCCTCGCTGTCGGCGCTCTTCCTCCCGCGGGTGGCGCTTCGGCTCGCAGGAACCGCAGGGCGACGCCTGAGGTCTCCGAGCTGCGCCCCAAATAAGTAACGCCTGCGTTTGCCTCTCGGATAGGGTGGTGGCGGCCCGGCTCAACGGCTCCCTGGACTTCTATTCCTTGGGGACACAGACCTCCCTCGATCACGCCCAGTTCCGAGGTAGGAGGACTCCCCACCCCCACCCCCCGGACACAAAAGGCCCTGGGCCGCGGGCCGCGGCTGTCCCTGCGCCTCCGAGGCGTTTCCCCTCTGGGCTTGGAAGGCGAGCAGGGAATTCCCTCCAGCCCGAGGAGACGCCCCGGGCCCAGGCCCAGGCCCAGGCCCGGCCCCAGCTCTGTGCCCCTGTTCCCGGCTTAGGGCCTCCGCGGGTCTCATCGCCTTCCTACTGTCTGTTCCGCTCCTTGCCCACCCACCCGGATCCTGCAAAAAGGAGCAGGAAACAAGCACATACGGAACTTTGCAGCCCGACGTGTCCCTCGAGCCTTCTCTGACCTGCTGCTCTCCAGATGTGCTGGAACTGGGAACACAACTCTTGACTGGGGGATTCCGGGAGTTGGAGTCCCAGCACATCTGAAGTTCCCCAGGCCAGGGAAGTCTGCAATAGTACAGTTTTCAGAGGGTTCCCCCCCCCCCCACACACACCCCAAGCATGGCTCTGGGAAGGAGTAGAGCTGACTTCCCCTCTCCCTCCCTCCCTCCCTCCCTCCGTCCCGCCCCCCGGCACTCCAGGTCGGAGCAGCCTCCCCTCGTCTCCCATGTACAGCAGCAACGACGTCATCACGTGCCAGCTGACCCACACGGTGACGTGCGCCCATCAGAAGCCCATCACGGCCCTGAAGGCTGCAGCGGGGCGGCTGGTCACAGGGAGCCAGGATCACACCCTCCGAGTGAGTGACGGATGGGGCGCCGGGGGCGGGGGCAGAGGCGGGCTGTGCGCGTGCGCGTCCCTCGCGAGTAGGCAACGGCGTCGGTTGGTTTCACCGTGGCGGCCATTCCTGGCTGGCCTTGTGGCCCGGTCCCACAGCTGTGGCCGCCAAGAGGAAGCCTTTCTGAGGAGCCGGCTGAGGTGGCGGGGGGGTGGGGTGGGGTGGGGGTTCGGAAGCACCTGCAGACGGAGAGCTGTGCCCCCTGGAGGCCGGCTGTGGGGCTCCGGTGGCAGCAGAGGAAGCTGCCTTGCAGACACCTTCCTCGCCCTGCCTGGAGATGCCGGGGGCCGGCGCTGGGGCCTTGGGCCTGCCACGTGGGGCTCTCCCACGGAGCGACGGCCTGTGCTGCTTGTGTGTCCTCTTCCTCTCCGAGGAGGAAGCTTCTGAGGGGAGGCAGGGGGGTGGGGGTGGGGGTGGGCGGAGCAAGCTCCTGGCCCTGCCCTCCCGCTCTGCTTTGGCTTCTGAGCTGGGCAGAGAGAGAGAGAGAGAGAGAGGGCGGCACACGTTCTGCTGCGCCAGCCGTGCAAGGCGGTGCTGCTGGGCGGGCCCACGGGCATGCAAGCGGGCCGCACCACCCTTGCCAGCTCTGCTTGCTCGTCATGCCAGGCGTGGCCCAGAGAAGCGCAGGCTTGGCGTCTCTCTGGCCCTGGCTGTGTGTCGTGGCCCCGAGGGTCCCTGACGGGTTCGTAGCTGCACAGACCAGGACGGGCCACCGAGGAAATGACCTGGTCGCCGGAGGGAGGGAGGGAGGGCGGATGTGGGAGCAGCAGGGAGAGCCGCGCCCCCTCTGCCGTTTCTGACGCCGTTTCCTCTTCGGCATTCAGGTGTATCGTCTGGAAGATTCCTGTTGCCTCTTCACCCTGCAGGGCCACTCGGGAGCAATCACAGCTGTCTACGTTGACCAGGTATGCAGTGCCCCGAGGGCCGCTGGGGGCTGAGCTGCAGCTGCCAGAGGAGTCGGGTAAAGGTGGAAGGCGGTGGGGGGGCGCAGGGTCAGCGAGAACAGCCCTTTCAGGCTTAGAAGCATAGAATCATCAAATAGCAGACTTGGAAGGGGCCCACAAGGCCATCGAGTCCAACCCCCTGCTCAAGGCAGGAATCCACCCTAAAGCATCCCTGACAGAGGGTTGTCCATCTGCCTATTGAAGGCCTCTAGTGTGGGAGAGCCCACAACCTCCCTAGGGAACTGGTTCCATTGTCGTACTGCTCTAACAGTCAGGAAGTTTTTCCTGATGTCCAGCTGGAATCTGGCTTCCTTTAACTTGAGCCCGTTATTCCGTGTCCTGCACTCTGGGAGGATCGAGAAGAGATCCTGGCCCTCCTCTGTGTGACAAAGTTTCCCTTCAAAACCATGAGGACTAGAAGCACTGAAAATAATACTGCCGTTGAAAGTGCCCAGTGCCCCCGATGCTATTGAATCTGTGTGGGGCGGCATCAGCTTCCTCAGCGTTCTCTGGCAAACTTCTGATCTGCGCCTTGTGCGGACACTCGATAACCTTGCTATAAATGTAATATAAATACATCTGCTGTTATCCGAGCATCTACATAGATGGCTCTTTTAGGAGATAGAACAGGGGTTGGAGGTCACCCCCACCCCCACGTAGGCACCGCCCTCCTCCCAGACCCCATCTCAGAATGACATGTGAGGGGGGCGTTGCTAGGAGGGGGGGATTTAAACGAAGGGCCCCCCTCCACCATTGCTGTCCTGACGCTAGCGGTGGTCTCTTGCCTGCCGCCTGACTGATAACTGATGGGCTGGGCTGTGCAGATGAGAGGCTGGGATTCCCCAGGCCCTGGTGGGCTGCAGGTGGCCTCCCTGTGATGTAGACGGAAGGTCGTTTTCCTTCAGAAGCACCCAGAACTTGGGCTTTAGCAGATGTAAGCAAAGGAAACCCGGATTGAAAAGATGCATTTCCCACGGGTTCCACGGTGTGTGTGTGTGTGTGTGTGTGCCTGGGAGTCTCCTTCGCAGTCAGGCCCCCCCCAGTAAAAGGCCACGCCAATTTCATCCTGAAATGCAGAATATTTCTGTCTTCCCGTCTGTGGAGCGCCTCTGAGGGTGTTGCATTTCCAGAGCGGCGAGCCCACCTTGGGCACCCATTTGAACGGAGGGGAGGATTTAGCCTGTGGGGGGGTGGGGGGGGTGGGGAACGCCTTCGGTGGTGACCCCGTCCCTTCCTCCCACGGAGCAGGGGGCTCAGTCTCTCGTCTGACTCCCGCCTCCTTTTGTTCTCCTCTTGCTGTCAGTCGGTTGCTCTGTGGATCTTCCAGGGATCCTTGGCTCGCAGCCCGGCTGTGGCCCTAGGCGGTGAGGCCTTGGCGCGGTGACCCCAGCCCGTGCTCTTTGCTTTTCAGACGATGGTGCTGGCGAGCGGCGGGCAGGACGGCGCCATCTGCCTCTGGGACGTGCTGACGGGCAGCAGAGTGAGCCACATGTATGCCCACCGGGGGGACGTGACCTCCCTGACCTGCACCACCTCCTGCGTGATCAGCAGCGGCTTGGACGACATCATCAGCATCTGGGACCGCAGCTCGGGGGTCAAGCACTACTCCATCCAGCAGGTGGGTGGCCGGCCGGCCGGCCGGGAGCCCTCCCTCCCTCCCAGCAGGGGCGACAGCGCTGTGGTCTTCCTGCTGGCGGCCAGTGGGCGGGGGCGGGGCCTGTTTTTTCTCTCCTGGGTGGGCCAGGAGGCAAGAGGGGTGCTACGGGGACCACTTGGTGGGCCAGGAGGCGCTCCCTCTGAAGGAGCAGGTGCGTGGCTTGGGAGTGCTCCTAGATCCATCATTGTCACTGGAGGCCCAGGTGGACTCTGTGGCACGGAGTACTTGGGGTCAGCTTCGGCTGATCCGCCAGCTACGGCCTTTCCTGGACAGGGACAACCTAGCCACAGTAGTGCATGCACTGGTAACTTCCCGATTAGACTATTGCAATGCAATCTGCGTAGGGCTGCCCTTGAAGACGACGCGGAAGTTGCAGCTAGTGCAAAATGCAGCAGCTAGACTGCTGGCGGGTACATCTTACAGAGCCCACATAACACCAGTTTTAAAGGAACTGCACTGGCTGCCTATATGCTTCCGGTCGGAATTCAAGGTGCTGGTAATGACGTTTAAAGCCCTAAACGGCTTGGGACCTCGATACTTGAGGGAGCGCCTCTCCTTATATCTGCCTGCCTGAGACCTTAGATCTGTTGGAGGAGCCCTTCCCCGCATCCCACCAGTGCAACATATACGCTATGATGGGAGAAGGGAGAGGGCTTTCTCTGTGGCGGCACCCCGACTGTGGAATGCCCTCCCCTTGGAGGCCCGATTGGCGCCAACGCTGATTGCATTTCGACACCAAGTAAAAACATGGCTTTTTAACAAAGTCTTCGATGGTTAAACTCACTGGCACATTGTTTTAACTGTTTTAACTGCTTTTAAATTATATATTCTTTTAACTTGGTTCATGGTTTAATTTCTTTTTAACTGTGCATATTTATTGTTTTACACTGTATGCTTTTATCAGTACGCCGCCCTGAGATCTTAACGATAATAGGGTGGGATACACATGTTTTAAATGAATAATAGATAAATAAATAATAGGTAGCATCGTAACCTGACTTCAGCAAACGGTGGGACATGGGGCTGGCCTTGAAGACCGCCCCCAGGGGGATCATCGGGGGCAGCTGGGCATTGAGGCTGGGAGTTTGTAGGGCCACTTGGCTACTGATTTGTTTCTGGGCTAAACTCAAAGTCTTTTTACGGCCGCCTTGCCCAACGTGGGGCCCTCCAGGAGCGTTAGACTGCAACTCCCAGAATGCCCCAGGTCGGGCGAGGCTGTGTGAGTCCACCCGCAATGGCTGCCAGAGCCCTGTTCAGTGGTGGCCCCTGTGTTGGTAGAAGGTTTTTTTTAGCCATCTCACGTTGTACGGGTCCAGGGGCTCAGTCTCTTAGAAGCGCTCTTCAAGCCTCCCTTTCCAGACAGGCTTTTCATGTTCCAGCCTGTCTTAATTGGTGACAAATGTGACGGAAAGTTTAATTAGCAATGCTTGCCGTTTTAAACCCAACAGGTTTTAATTACTTTAAAGTCTTCGTGGTTTCTTGCTTGAGGACGTGACAAACACACGACGCCTTGTCAGCCAGGAGTGACCCCCGCCTCTCTCTTGCTTGGACTGTTGGTCTAGGATCTCTTTTCCGCTTAACAGCCTTCCTCAACCTGGGGCGCTCCAGATGTGTTGGACTACAACTCCCAGAATGCCCCAGCCAGCTGGCTGGGGGATTCTAGGAGATGCAGTCCAACACATCTGGAGCGCCCCAGGTTGAGGAAGGCTGGCTTAGAGCAAGGGACCGATCCAGCCGCCAGCATTTTGGGGATCCCTCCTCCCCACAGCTCAGCCCGTTCATCAGGGACTCTTGTGTCGCATTTTTAGGGGGGCGGGGGGGGCGCTGCTGTGGGAAGGAAAGGGTGGAGAACTCCACTTCCATCAGCACAGTTGATCCAGCATCAGTCTGGATCTGTCCCCTACTTTCTATTATTCCTCCATTCCTTCTACTCTTGTTCTGACTTGCTTTGCTCTCATAGAATCATAGAATGGCAGAGTTGGAAGGGGCCTACAAGGCCAACGAGTCCAACCCCCTGCTCAATGCAGGAATCCACCCTAAAGCACCCCTGACAGAGGGTTGTCCAGCTGCCTCTTGAAGGCCTCTAGTGTGGGAGAGCCCACAACCTCCCTTGGTAACTGATTCCATTGTCGTGCTGCTCTAACAGTCAGGAAGTTTTTCCTGATGTCCAGCTGAAATCTGGCTTCCTTTAACTTGAGCCCGTTATTCCGTGTCCTGCACTCTGGGAGGATCGAGAAGAGATCCTGGCCCTCCTCTGTGTGACAACCTTTCAAGTCTTTGAAGAGTGCTATCCTGTCTCCCCTCCATCTTCTCTTCTCAGACTAGTTCTTTATGCCCGGCTCCTGTGCTTGGAGGAAGCCAAATGGCAGCCACTTGCGTAGTGAAGGGAATGCAGGCATGAGAGACCGGTGTGTGTGGGAGCCCTGGCTCTGGCGACCCCCCTGGCAGAGGCAGCGGCGGCACAGGGCGGCCAGGCTGGCTTCTCTGCTCAGCTCCTCCTCCTCCTCCTCTTCCTCACGCTCCTCCCTTTTGCTCTCTGCGCAGGACATGGGCTGCGGGGCCAGCCTGGGCGTGATCTCCGACAACCTGCTGGTGACGGGAGGCCAGGGCTGCGTTTCCTTCTGGGACATCGGCTACGGCGACCTGCTGCAAACGGTCTACTTGGGCAAGAGCAACGAATCCCAGCCCGCCCGGCAGATCCTGGTGCTGGAGAACGCAGCCATCGTCTGCAATTTCGGCAGTGAACTCAGCCTGGTCTATGTACCATCGGTCCTGGAGAAGCGAGACTGAGCGGGGCGGCGGGATGATGGATGATGATGATGACGACGACAAGCCGGCCATGAGCCGCTTTTCCTGACCGGGCCGTGCAAGGATGGGGGCCGCCTCGGGGCGGGGTGCAGGCGCTCCCCGTCTTTCAGCAGCGGCAGCTCCTGCCTTGCCCTGCCCCGGGGCGTGGCAGCAGTGGAATGTGGGGTGGGGGCGGGGAACTAAAGCTGACGGTGGAACCAGGGTAGGTTTTAGTCATGTTTAAGCAGAGAGAAAAGAATCTGGGTGTAGCGGAGAGTCGGCTGCAGCCGCTAGGCTAGAGACAGGTCACGGAAGCAGCTTTTGCCAAGGTGGTGGGGGGCGGAGAGGAACGGACCCCACCCACACTTGGTTCTCAGGAGGGGAGGGGCAGAAGGCCTTGTGTGCAGAGAGAAGCAGGGCCGGGCCTCTTTCAGCGCTGCTGCCGCTGCCTCCCGTGAGCTGTCTGTAAAAGCGAGAGCTGTTTCTCTGAGCCTTCGCTAGGGAGGGAGGGAGGGAGGGGGGCTGTATGCGTGTGAGAGAGAAGCATTTGGCTGTGGTGGCTCTACGCAGCCTCGGCCTTAAGGTCTGCTGTTGCCCCAAAGCGGACGAGCCGTTTACAGACAACTGTAAGAACCCGGGCGGGCGGGCGGGGAACCTCCCCAGCTTTGGAAATGAGCCGCTGCTCTCGGTGGGTTTAAAAACCGGCTTTCCGATCTCCTCTGTTGTAGCCCCATCTCGCCCTCCTCTGCTGGCAGCAGCAGTTACTGTACCCCACTTATCCAAGGGGGGGGGGAAACACGAGAGGTTGGGCTGGTTGATGGGGGCGAATTCTGCCCTTGGAAGGGCAGGAAGAGGAGGGCTGTGAGGGGGCGGAGGTTGGCCAGTTGAGCAAGCCAGCAGCCCCCTGCTGTGGCTTTCAGCACAGCCCTGACCCTTCTCTCTGCCTGCCAGGGCAAGGCGGGTGCGTTGTGCTTCCTGCCACACTTATTTATGTGCTGTACATAGTTATTTATTCTGGCATGTAAGCTCGGGGAGGAGAGAGGGGGGCTGCCCCACCTGGCTGCTGAGACAGACACCACCCTCAAGCCAAAGCTGGGGGGGGGGGGGCGTTCCGGAAACCTCCGCTCCAGCTGGGTCACGGGCTGGAAGTGACACCTAGCAGGGCTCCTTTCACCCACAGGGCCACTCCAAGAGCCGAGGCCCGGCCCGGCCCCGGCATAACCACCCCGCCCAGCTTGTTCGCCTGCTTGCTGTTGCTAGAACTCTAGCTTGGGCCACACAGGTTGGAAGGAAGGTGGACGTGGCGCAACCCGGCGTCCTCTCTTTCCCCAGCTTCCTGCGTGACACGACGCCAGCAGGCGGAGCAGTGAACAGGTTGGCGTGGCGTAGAACGGCCTGGTGCCCTCCTGCCCAGCTGGCTGAGGCAAGTCGTAGGCCGCGCAGCTGGAGGGCACCAGGTTAGGGGAGGTGCTTACACAGCCAGGGCACAACAGGCAATACCGGGAGGCTGCCGTGAGATGGGGAATTCGGGTGGCATCAATGAAGAGAAGCGACCGAAAGAATCAAGGAGCAGCTAGAACAAGCGAGGCTTTTTTTAAAAAATAAATAAATGTAAAGCCATTAACTGACTAGTTCACATGTTTTTAATTTAGGATCTTTTACTCTAGAGCAGCCTTCCTCAACCTGGGGCGCTCCAGATGTGTTGGACTGCATCTCCCAGAATGCCCCAGCCAGCTGGCTGGGGCATTCTGGGAGTTGTAGTCCAACACATCTGGAGCGCCCCAGGTTGAGGAAGGCTGCTCCAGAGCATACTGTACACTACAGCCTACTAAAGGATGCTTTGGGATTAACCTGCTGTATTCTGTTTGTCCTACTACTCCATGCTGGGGTAGCAGCAGCCGCCTGGAGCAGGGGAGACACGCTGCTTCTTCGCACAGTGCTGGCCAGGGAATGCCCCCTCCTGCCCCAGGCCCTCTTGGCTTGCTGCCGCCCGTGTCTACACCATGCCTCAGGTGGCCTTGGCTCCGCTGTGCCCTTTGGACTGTACAGCGGAAGCTGCTTTTGTACCAGATTGTGTTTTATAATGTGTACAGCTACAGACACATTAAACGGAACTAACTTAACGCCTCCTGTGTGTCTTGGGGAGGAGGGGGGGAAATGGAACCCAACCAAACTCCAGGTCAAAAATGCCACCAAGCCGTGCCTTACCCAACCTGGTTCCCCCCCCCCCCCCCCGGGATGTTTGGGGCTTGTCTCAGCCAGGATGGCCAAATGGTCTGGGATGGTGGGACGGCAGTCCAAAGCAGCGGCCGTTAATGACTGCTACGGCGCTCCTCTGGAAATTGGGCGCATGTCTGGGCAGAGGCCTCTTGTCTTGTCACTTCTGCCCCAGCAATAGCAGCTAAAAAGCAGCTACCCTGAAGGGACCCATCCCAGGCAGGGTGAACCACTCCCTAAGCCCTTGCAGTAAGGCGAATTGCGTTTGCTGCTTTCTTTACAATTAAAAGGCGTTCCAGCCCCCTCTTGCTTGCACTAATTATTTGGAACGCAGCAGCTGCAAAGGGGCTGCCTGTATTGAAGAGAGACTGAAAGAACTGGGCCTGTTTACCCTGGAGAAGAGAAGATTGAGGGGAGACATGAGAGCACTCTTCAAAGACTTCAAAGGTTGTCACACAGAGGAGGGCCAGGATCTCTTCTCGATCCTCCCAGAGTGCAGGACACGGAATAACGGGCTCAAGTTACAGGAAGCCAGATTCCGGCTGGACATCAGCAAAAACTTCCTGACTGTTAGAGCAGTACGACAATGGAATCCGTGACCTAGGGAGGTTGTGGGCTCTCCCACACTAGAGGCCTTCAAGAGGGGCAGCTGGACAACCACCTGTCAGGGATGCTTCAGGGTGGGTTCCTGCATTGAGCAGGGGGTTGGGCTCGATGGCCTTGTAGGCCCCTTCCAACTCTGCTATTCTGTGATTCTGTGACCTGCGTCCACCGTCACCCAAGCACCCAAGTTCTCCAGATAACGTTCAACTTCCAGCAGCCAGCAGGGAGGAAGGGCGAGAGTTGTGGGCCAAAACATCTGGGGGCTACAAGTCCCCCCCCGCCCCATTTTGCAGCATGAATCCAAGTTCTAGAAGGAAACAAGTTTGCGTCATTTATTCAGAGTATAAACTGTTTCCATTCCCTTTATGCAAAAAAATTTCGGCGGCAATGCAAACTTGTGTCCACCCTCCAGCAGCGGCCCTCTAGGCTGGCTGCTTTTGTAAAAAACATAGCCCCAAGGGAAACCCCGTCTGTGTGAAAGGGCTTCCTTAAAACTACACTGCCCAGAACGTTTGCATTTTCTTCCTCGTGAATGTTGCGTATCAAAAGGGGAATGCACAGAATTTTAAGGACTCCAACCACGCCTCTCCATCAGAAGGAACGTTCTTAAAATGTGCAAGACCGGAAACCTCCACACGCCTTTTGGGCTCGTTTGCCCTCGGGACGCCCACCTTACCGCGGCTGCTGACCGCAAGCTCACAAACGGAACTGCAACCGCCTTCCCTGTTTTAACAAAAGCCTAACACTGGTGCCTTCTCCAAATGCCCCGTTTATTTTTTAATAGCAAAGAGCTGAAAAAAGTTGGTTCTAAATTACAGAGTAAGTCAAGAGTGTTATATTTTGTACAAAAAAGAAAATGAGAGCAGAGGAACCCAGAAACCCCACCGGGGGGGGGGCTTTGCCTCCCCCTGTCCGTCAGACAGCCCGTTCCCACTTCGGCTCCTTCTCCCCCACAACTATGAAGATAACCACTGAATTTAGGCAGGCAGCCATCCTAAAAGGAGTAAATGCGAAGGTTCATTGTTGAAGCTAATAAAGCACACCGTTTTCGTTACCTGATTTTGCCCCTTTAATTTCCTCTGGGGATATTGTCCCGTTTTTCCCTGCCCTGCTCACTATACGTGTGATGCTTCCGCCTGCCTTGGGTATCGTAAATAGGGCAATTCCTGGCCCTTGTCACCCACTCGCCCTCCTCGCTCCCTAACCCTCACAACACAGTTCCACTTGTTTAAGGTCGCCGTCGTGACTGCCAGAGGCACGCCGAAGGATTCAAGTTGGCTGCAAGAGAGCCCCAAAGGTGCTTGCGTGCTCTTGCGTTTCGGGTGAAGTAAATACTTGCAACAGCTGGGTCTGGTCCATCGTGACTTGAGGGTCAGGTGGTGTCGGAGCGTGGGATGATGATCGTTGCCTGTTAAGGAATCGTAGCAGCCCTTTCGAGAGTCTCCAATGAGCATTTGCGGGGCCAGGAGAGGAGATGCCGGCTGAGCGACAGGAGCGGCCAAAACCTTGGCAAAGCTGAGCTGGCAAGTCCAAGGGAGGCGTGACGGTGCCTCTTGACCAGGAGCTAAATACGTGGGGCAGTCTGAGCCAAATAACCCATGAGCCCCAAACCGAACTCACGCTGCCATCGTGACGTCCAAGAGGCTGCAGGAAAATGGCAGCCAATCCTCGCTGGAGGCAGCGAGCCGTTGCAGAAGGGTGGCCACAAAACTCGGGAACGGCTTCCGCTTGGTCCCAACGTGGCCCACGGACTTCAAGGGCTCCAACACGTGTGGGCGCAAGTTCGGGGCTCTCGCGCTCAGCAGAGGAGAAAGGAAGGAGAGCCTTGTGCCAGTCCGGAGATGGCGGCTTCCAGGGCTGTGGTGTCAGGCCCTCTGCCCCAAAGCGCATTCCGCTCGTGATCGAAGGACGGGTGCACCGAAGGACACGGACGGCGGTGCAGCAAGGGGCCCGTGCAATCCCCTCGGGGGTGAAGGCGCAAGGCAGGAAACAGGGCAGTCGACGCTGCGCTCCAAAGCCGCCATGTCCAGCCGGGATGCCTTCCCTGACGGCCAGGCTCCATTCCTGTCTCCACCTGGGCAGCTCTGGAACTGACCAAAAGGACTGGGGCGGGGAGGGGAGGGGAGGGGGGGAGAACGTCCCCAGGCCCGTTGCCCAAAGCACAAACCCAAATCCCACGGACCTTTCCGCCATTGCTGCCCCCGCCCTCAACAGGAAGGTGGACAGGAAGAGGAGCGTTGCACAACACAGCCCTGACGAGGGCGCCTCAGTCCTCCTGGTTGCATGCGTCGGGAGAGGAGGAGGAGGAGGAGGAGCAGCGTGGGGGCATCGGGGAAGAGCTGGCTTGGAATGTCTTTCTGCTGGCCCACAGCTAGGCGAGGTCTTTGGGAAACCGTATGGGCAGAAGGCAGAACGACAGCGACCGGGAGGCCCCCGGCTCCGGCCCTCCAGACGCCGCGTAGGAGCCTCCAGTCCCCTGCCCCGCCCCCCTTCCTCTGCTCTCAGGTTTTATTGAGTGTCCAGAGGGGGTCGAGCATGCTGAGGGGGTCGTCGCTGGGCCGGGCCCCCCGCAGGCCCTCCCCGTTCTGGGGCTGGAGGAAGCTCTGCTTGCTCATCTTGTGCCTGCCCTTGAGGGCGCTGTCCAGGGTGAAGGCCTCGGGCGTCAGGGAGGCCAGGAGCTCCAGGGAGGACGAGGAAGGGCCCCCCAGGCCGGCCGAGGGCTCCGCCTCCGGGAGGGCCCGCAGGCTGGGGCGCTCCTCCTCCTCCTCCTCCTCCTCCTCTTCCACGTGGTTGCTGTTCTCTGCTGCTGCTGCAGCCACAGGCGCTGGGGAGGGTGGGGCAGGCGGAGAGAGGGGCGGGGGGTGGCGCTGCGCCAGCGGGACCCAAAGGCTCGGCCGAGGGCGGCTGGGAGATTTGGGCAGCAGCGGGGGCCGGAACGGCGGCGGCACTGGGCGGCGGCGGCGGGGGCTCCGGCTGCTGCCCGTTTGCAGACGGTTCCGCGCCTCCCGAGACGGGTCTGATGCTGAGCTTGGCGATGGTGGCCTGGATGGAGCTGATGGGCATGTCGCCTCCCAGCACCAGATCCTGCGGGTCCTGGTGGGCGTAGGACTAGGCGGAGGGAAAGAGAAAGAGCAGCTCAGCGCAAAGGAGCCCAGCAGGCCCCAGGGAGACGACAAGGCCGAGTCCACGGCAGCCAGGACCGCTTCTGCCCTCCCTCTGCCGCCGGAAGGAAAACGGTGCGGAGACCACACCTCCCTGGTACCTGGCATCGGCCAAACTCAGGCGTGCCAGGGATGGCGAGGGAGATGTCTTGCGCGCGGGCAGAGGCGCAGGCCCCGCCCCCAGTGAGCATCCTGGGCCCCTCACCTTTTGAGAGGCGGCAGCGGCGGCGGCAGCAGGGCTGCCGGCCGGCTTGCTGGCGGAGGGTGCCGGGACGCCGTGCCTCTGCAGCACCTGCTTGGCGTGCTTCAGGACAGACTCGTAGCAGAACTTGAGGTGAAGCTGGAAGGGAAGCGCCCAGCGGGGGCCTCTGAGATGGGGGCCACCGAGCGGAAAGGCCCGGCCCCAAAGAGGTGGCGGTTCAAAGGCCAGCAGGCCGGGGGTCTCCTGCCCGCCAGTGAAGGGTGTGGCCCGGCCTGGCCCGGCCGCTGAAGCCCCCCCCGCCTGACGCCTCCCCCCACCCCCACCCCCGCGAGCCCGCACCTTCTCCTGCAACATGTGCTTCCTCTGCTGGCGGATCCGCTTCAGCAGCTGGGCCAAGTCCGGGATGCTGTTGCCAGCTTCCACCTCCTGCACGGCTGCGTACAAGAGGCAGAAGGCGCCTGTGCGGCCCACGCCGGAGCTGCGGGGGGGGAGGAGGGAGAGGCACAAGCTGAACAAGGCCACACAGGCCCACACTTCCGGCCCTTCCCACGGCTGCCTTACGGGGATCCGTCAGCCCACCGAACATCAGCCTTTTTACTCCAGCCAGCCAAAACGAGGCCGCCAGGAATTCCCCAGGGGACCACCTCTTCTGCTGCTCCCGGACTGCGGAATGGCTGGCCGGGAGAGAGCCGCCAGCTGAATCGTCTTCCTGAATTTTAAAAAAGCTATAAAGGCTAGCCTCTTCCGGCAGGCCTACCCAGCCGAACGTTAAGATATTTGACTGCTATTTCAATATTGGATCAGTTTTATATATGCGATGGTGTTTGTATCTGCCTCGATCCAGAGGGAGAGGCGGGCAAGAAATAAATAAATACGTTATTTTTTATTATTATTAATACTGGCCAGGAAAGGAGCTTCCACTTTTAGGCGCAGTCTACCTCCCACGGGCAGACGCTGAGGGCAGGCCGGCCAGCAGGCAGCCCTCGCCAGCCCAGCCCGCTCCGCCAGGTTCTGGGTCTGCCCCGGCATTACCTGCAGTGGACCACGATGGGCGTGTGCAGGGGCCGCTGGTGGAGGTAGTGGCTGTGCACTTCCTGGATGAAGTGGAGCAGGTCCCCCTTGCGGTCCGGGAGGCCCCTGGAGGGAGGGAGGGAGGGAGAGGGGTCAACAGCGGTGCTTTCCAGAGGTTCCCCACCCCCACCCCCAGAGACACCAGCCAGGCAGCCTTCGTTTCAGGGCTCCGGAATGTGACCTGGCAGCCAGCAGAGCAGCAGGGACTTCCCCAGCCAGCACCCACCACCCCCCCCCCCCGGCCTGAGCCACGTCCCTCTAGCTGGCCGCCAAGGGAAAGAGACCCCTGCAGGCCCCTCCCACCCCTCCCACCCCCACCACAGGGGACAAAAACCACGCACAGCTCCGGCCAGGAGGAGAACTGCAGGTGGATGACGGTGCGCTTCAAGCTCTGGTCACGGAACTGCAGCGTGATCATCCTCTCCACGTGGGTCGGGGTGGCCTTCAGGCTGGTAAGGACCAGGGTGATGGGGCCGTGGACCATGGGCTGGCCCCGCTCCGTGGGGAAGTAGCGCACCACCTTTTGCTGGAGGACAAAAAGGGGAGGGGCGCGGGGGAAGGAGAGTTACGCCAGAGACAGGGGAGCGGGAGGAAGCACAGCCGGGGCCCCTCCTGAGCCATCCGAGCAGCTGGGACGCCGAGGCGCTGCTGGGCCCAAGCAAAAAGGGGGCCTCCCTGGGCCAGTGGCAGGAGGCCAGAGCCACACGCCCGCCGCCTCTGGGCACAGCCAGGTCAGGCCTCCACAGCCGCTACGGGAATGGGAGCCTGGGCGAGGCCCGGTCCCCGGGTCCATGCGCCACTCAGCATCCCGGGGAGACGGCCAGCAGTGCACGAAGGGGAGCATCCAAGGCAGGGAGGGGCATGGCCAGCGCCAAGTGCCTTCCGAGACTCGGAGGGCCCAACCGCTGCTCCCCACCGGCCGGCAGGACGGCCTGCCCCGCCGCCGCCGCCTCCTCGCACCACCGGCCATCCCCGCTGGGGCGGAGCGAGGCACAAGGAGGCGCCTGGCAGGTGGAGGGCCGTGTCTCCCAGCGGGTCGGCACCCAGGGGAAGCCTCGCTGTCCTCTCCCGTCTTGGAGGCCCTTTGGGGGACAGGGCTCGGAGGCCTCCAGGGAAGCCCAGCAGGGCAGGGCAGGGCAGGCACAGGGGCTGGGGTTCTTTGCACCCCTGACTTCTGGGAGCGGGGAGCCAGAACCAGCTGCACAAACAGACCTGCTCTAAGGAGAGGGCAACTTGCAGCCTAGAGGCGTGTTGGACTACAACTCCCATCCTCCCTGATCACCGGCTAGGGCTGATGGGGAGTTGTAGGCCCAAAGCTCTGGAGGGCCACGGGGCCAGCCGCTAGATGGAGCAAGTCGGCCAGCCCTGCAGGATGAGGCCACGTTGCCTGCCGCTAGATGGAGCAAGTGGGCAGGCAGGACAGAGGAGCCCTTCCCTGGCCACGGGGGCTCCGTCCCACCGCTCACCACGAGAAAGGCGTGGGGGTTTTAACCGACAATTTGGAGGGAGGGGAGGGGGCTTGCCCCTCGTGCCAGGCGCACCGCTGCACGTGAGGAGGAGGAGTGGGGGACTCAGCCCCGCTGGCTGGCTGCCTTTCGGTACAGCCACCATCTCAGGATGAGGCACGCACAATCTGGGCCCTGAGAATCTCCAGTTTTGTTTCCAAAAGGAGAAAGTTGCTAGTCCCTATGGCTGGAGGGGAGGACTGATGGCGAAGCCAACGCCCACTAGGGACTGAGCCCACGTTCTGCACAAATGGGGAATGGCCTCAACGTCCGCCCAATGAAACGAGGTGGATTGGGTTAAGTTCACAGCATCAGAAGAGCCTTCCGGCTGGATCAGGCCAAGGGTCCACTGAGCGCAGCACCCGGTTCACACAGAGGCCCGCCAGCTGTCCACGGGAAACTCACAGGCACCCTCCCACCCATGTTCCCCAGCCTCTGATACTGGGGGCAGCACAGCACTCTCAGGACCAGTATCCAGAATAATGGGCTCAAGTTACAGGAAGCCAGATTCCGGCTGGACATCAGGAAAAACTTCCCGACTGTTAGAGCAGTGCGACAACGGAACCAGTGACCTAGGGAGGTTGTGGGCTCTCCCACCCTAGAGGCCTTCGAGAGGCAGCTGGACAACCCTCTGTCAGGGATGCTTTAGGGTGGATTCCTGCCTTGAGCAGGGGGTTGGACTCGATGGCCTCGTAGGCCCCTTCCAACTCTTCTGTTTCTATGGTTCTAGGACACCGGAGGGTGACGTCCTTCACATCTAGGGAACTGCCCATTTACCAGGGAGGAAGGAGAAGCCCCCCGCCGCCCTGGGCTGGTCCGGAGACCCAGAGTCCAACCCAGCTGCCACCGGACGAGGCCGTCCCCTCCCGTACCTTCTCGATCTCCTGCTCGGAGACCAGCATGATGACCACCGAGACCTTCTGCTCGTAGATCATGAGCCAGAAGTCGGCGGCGGTGCCGGCCAGCGGGGCCTGGGTGGCGATGAGGGCGGGGCAGTAGGAGGAGAGCTCCTCCACCCGGCTGGCGTTGATGTAGTCGTCCTTGCCCGACTGCAGCACCACGCGGTTCTTGTCGTAGGGCATGATGTCCTGGTGCCGGTTCTTCATGGAGTAGCAGCGGGCGATGGCGATGGAGCGCTGCCGGGCGTCCTTCTCCTGGGCCTCCTGCAGCCCCTTCCAGAGGCCGTCCAGCGCCCCCGGCGCCCCCAGGCCGGCCACCAGGCCCTGGAAGCGGCCCAGCTCCGAGAGCAGCCGCCGCAGGCGCTCGGGCTTCTCGGCGTAGGGGTCGCTCTCGATCAGCTGCACGGCCCGGGGCTTCAGGCCCTCCTTGGCGTCGGCTTTGGTGGGCTGCAGCAGGGGCTGCCCCCCCGTGGCCTTGGCGCCCCCGTGCTGGCTCTCGGGGCTGGAGGACAGGAGGTCGTCGGTGGAGGAGGAGCTCTGCCGCTGGAACTGGGCCTCGGGGGCCGCCGGCCCGAGCGGCGCGGCCCCGGTGGCCAAGGAGGACGGAGGCCGCGGCGGGCAGGGCCCGGCGGGAGGCGGCGGCAGGGCCAGGGCGGGCTGGGGAGAGGGCGCCGGCGAGGGCAGCGCCTGCCCTTGCACCACCCCCCCGCCTGGCATCTGGGCCAGAGCCGGGCTGGGCGCGGGGGGCACGCGGTGCGGGGGGGGCTGGCTTGCCGGCGGGGGCAGCGGCCCTGCTAGCACCACGGGGGCAGCCGGGATGGGGCCAAAGGGCCCCTGGGTGGATTGGCCCGGCAGCGAGGGGCGGAGGGGCACGGGCTGGCCCGGCCCCATCAGGCCCATGGGGTGGCCGGGCCCCCTGGTGGGGAAGGCCAAGGCGCCGCCAGAGTGCAGGGGGAGCGTGTCAGGGGGCGGCAGCGGATAGTGGTGGTGGTGGGGCCCCAGCTGGACCGGGAGCTGCCCTTGGCCGGCAGGGTGAGCCGGGAACGGGCCCGAGACCTGGGCTGGGAACGGGGGCTGGAAGGCAGGCGGCGGAGGCTGGAACTGGGGCAGGTATGGCTGCGGCTGAGCGGGCCTCTCCAAGGGAGGCTGGGCACGCCCGTGGGGGGGGAAGCCCGGCTGGGAGGCTGGGAAGGGAGCCAGGCCCTGCTGCAGGAAAGGGCCGCCCCCCGCCTGGGCATAGGAAAATGGGACACCGGGCCCTTGGGGCCCCACAAATCCGCCCTGGGGAGGAGGCCCTGCCCACTGGGGGAGCGGGCCAGCCACACCTCTGGCAGCGGCGCAGCTGGAGATGGGCCCCTGGATACTGTCCACAGTGGTGGTGGCCGGGCGGACCACCTGCGCATGCGAGGGGAAGGTGCCGGGGCCAAAGTGGGCGGGGGCCACGGGCGGGGGCCGAGCCCCAAGCGGCGGGGGCTGGACGGCTGGCAGTGCCCCACTGCTGGGGGCCTGCTGTCCCATGCCGTAGCCAGCCCCGGGGCCAGAGATGGCCATGGGGAGATGCTGAGGGGAGGTTCTTTGAGGGCCCAGCTGTGGCCCAGAGTAGCCAGGCTGCCCGGGGGCCAGGGCCGGGCCCCGAACGAAGGTGCCCTGGGGGTAGACCTGCAGGCTGGGCAGCGAGGAGGGAGCAGAGCTCATGGGAGGCCGGGCCGTCTGAGGAGCCGAAGGCGGCATGTGGTGGGCGGAAACGGGGGGTGGGCTGGAGATGCTGGGGAAAGGGCCCGGCCCCGAGCCGGCTGGGTTTCGGGGGGGCTGGTAGCGCCTCGGCAAGTGGGCGGCCCCCACGAACTGGCCCGGGGCGAAGGGCAGCTGAGGGGGCTGCCCGGGCCCGCTCGCCGCCCCCCGCCCTTCAGAGCACGGGGCTCTCCGGCCCGGGCAGGCGAAGGCCGGGTCCACCCCCAGGGCGGCCAGGGCGTCGGGAGGCAGCTGGGCCAGGTGAGCCGCGAGCACCTCGGGCGGGAGGCTCCTCAGCTCCTCGGGCAGGTCGGCCAGGGAGAGGGCGCCCAGGGCCAGGGGCTCAGCCGGCTCCAGCTCCGAGGCCTTCTTCGGGAGGGCAGGCTTGGGGGTGGTGGGCCTGGCCGGCGGCCGCCGCTTCGTCTCCCTGCCAAAAGAAGAGCGGACAGGGCCACCGTGTGAGCAGGGGGCAACCGGCCGGCCGGCCCCAACGCCCCCCAGGGCAGGCGAGCTGGAGAGAAGAGCTTGCTCCAGGGCCCTGGGCCGGCTGGCGTTCCAAACCCACCTTGCGTGGTTTCTCAGCACATGGCTTAAAGGTGCAGCTTTTGGATTCGGGGCCGGGGGTGGAGGTGGGGGAGAGGGCTGGACAAGCTAGGCTCAGGGCTGTTCTTCCTCCCCCTGCCCCCCCCCCCGGTGCGATGCCTCGACTTCAGAGCAGCTCAAGCGTGCAGCGGCTGCATTTCGTGACCAAACTGCGGGGCCTTGGCCTCTGCGGCCCCCCACAGGCCCTGATCATAGAAGCGGTGAAGGGGCATGCTGGGAGTTGCAGTTCAAGACCTCTGGAGGGCGCCAGGCTCCGGAAGGCTGTTTGAGCCCTGCCGCTGGGCTTTCCGGCGCCAGCCCTTTGGAGGCCAGCTGCCGAAAGGCAGGGTAGGGGGGCCACGCCGCCTTCCCCCCGCCCCCCTCAGCCGCGGAGGTGCCACCTACTTCTCCAAGACCTGCTGCCGGATCCCGTCGGCTGCTTTGCAGGCCGCCCGGGTTTTCTCCAGCAGCTTGGCCACTTTGCTCTCCAGGTCGGCGTAGAAATCTTTCCCTTCCTGGGATTTCTTCATCAGGTCCTCGTACGCTTCGTAGGAAGCCACCAGAGTCTGCAAGGTCGTGTTCCACCTGGCGGGGAGGAGGGAGAGGCGGCGGCTCAGGCGGAGGACAGGCGCTTCCTCTGGGGTCTGGTGGGTGGAGGCCCCCGGGAAGGGCGCCCCCGAAGGGCAGAGACAGCGTGTGCACCCCTCCAGGCTTGGCTCTTTCCCCTTTCCTGCACGCCAGCATTCCCCCACCCGATGCCTTCCCTGGCCTGGCCGGGGGACGCTGGGGGTTGTAGTCCAGGTTGGGGAAGGCTGGCGTGAATTGTCAAGGGAGATTCTCCAACCCCGGCTGAGCCTCTTGCTGGAGAGGAGTTCCCTTTGGCCAGGGAAGGCCGAAGAGGAGCAGCAGCCCCTACCCTGGACGGCTCGAAAAGGGGACGAGACCCAGGCATGGAGGGAAGAGCCCACAGGGTCGACCAGGAGCACCGCACTCCTGGGCTTCTCCTTCCGAAGGAGATCCCACCGGCACCAAGACGGTTTTCTTTCGGCCCAGCCATTGGAACTGTACTTTATTCATAGAATCATAGAATAGCAAAGTTGGAAGGGGCCTACAAGGCCATCGAGTCCAACCCCCTGCTCAACGCAGGAATCCACCCTAAAGCATCCATGACAGAGGGTTGTCCAGCTGCCTCTTGAAGGCCTCTAGTGTGGGAGAGCCCACAACCTCTCTAGGTGACTGGTTCCATTGTCATACTGCTCTAACAGTCGGGAAGTTTTCCCTGATGTCCAGCCGGAATCTGGCTTCCTTTAACTTGAGCCCGTTATTCCACGTCCTGCACTCCGGGAGGATCGAGAAGAGATCCTGGCCCTCCTCTGTGTGACAACCTTTTAAGTCTTTGAAGAGTGCTCTCATGTCTCCCCTCAGTCTTCTCTTCTCCAGGCTAAACCTGCCCAGTTCTTTCAGTCTCTCTTCATAGGGCTTTGTTTCCAGACCCCTGATCATCCTGGTTGCCCTCCTCTGAACACGCTCCAGCTTGTCTGCGTCCCTCTTGAATTGTGGAGCCCAGAACTGGATGCAATACTCTAGATGAGGCCTAACCAGGGCTGAATAGAGAGGAACCAGTACCTCCTGTGATTTGGAAGCTCTACTTCTATTCATGCAGAACGCATATATAACGTTCAGTTATTTCGAACAGAATGTGTCGGGTTTGCCGGCTGAAGGATGAACTTCCTTTCGGGGGTGTCATGATACGGCTTTTTTATTGGACTTGACGTCGTGCGGATGAAGGGCAGTTTCCGTGTGTCCCAGTCGTAACTCTAAGACTAACGGAGCCTCTGCTTGGTCAGCATCGCTGGCAGAGCGGTGGGCCTTTGCTCCAGCCCAGCAGGGCCCTCCTTGGCTGGTCTTGCGGGAGCAGTCCTGGGGAGGGTCTGCTGGAGCCAGCAGTTCAACCAGCCGCTGGTCTGCTTCCCAGTCCGTCCCCCCCCCCCCCCAATCCCCTCACTCACTTGTGCTCCACCTCAGTGAGGACCTTGCGCACGGAGGCGTACTTGACGTTGGCATCGGTCAGGGCTTTGAGGATGTTCTCCTGGGCAGCCAGGTTCTGCTCCAGGTAGACCTTCATCTGGTCGTACTTCTTCAGCTGCTCTTCAAAGAGTTTCTGGAGCGAGAGGGAACAGAAGGCCAGGCCAAGCTGTGAGAGGCGGGGCTGAGGAGAACGGCTGTCTAGGAACTGGCGAAGGGGGGAAGGAGAAGCCCCCCCCCCCGGGGATCCGTGGCATGCAGATCAGAGCGCTGGCAGGCACAGAGTGATCCGGGGGGCTCAGAAAAAGGGGAAAAAGTAGGGATGTGCTCCGCTTCTCCTCGGACCGGAGAAGCAGGAGCGGATCGGGGGGCTTCGCCTCCCCTTAAGGCGGAGGTGAAGAGGATCAGGGGAGCTGTGGAGTGTTGCAGAGCGGATCGAGGTGAAGGCGGATCCGCCTCCATCCGGAGCTCTGCAAAAAAGGTAAGGGGGGGTTACTTGGCCCTGCTGCTGTCGCTGCAGCCCATGTGGCGATGGCGGCAGAGCCAGGTAAGGGGGAGGGGGTCTTACCTGCATCCGTCCGCAGTCCCGCAGCTGCTTCAACTGAGCCTGAGGACTCAAACAGGAAGACCAGGCCGCAACTGCGGCCTGGTCTTCCTGGTTGAGTCCTCAGGCTCAGTTGAAGCAGCCGCAGGACCGCGGACGGATGCAGGTAAGGGAGAGGAGGGCCTTACCTGGTGCCACTCCCTGCCACTGCGGAGCTCCGATTCGGAGCCGGAGCTCCGCAGCGGAGCGGAGTGGCCCCTAGGTGGATCGAGGCTGGCCGGATCGGGCGCGAAGAGGATCGAGGGGGTCCGTGCACACCCCTAGAAAAAAGGGGCCCTTTGGCTGACAATTCAGAGCTTGACTGCCCTGGAAATGCAAGCGGGAGTGGCTGTCCTAGCTGTGTGCTCTGAAAGGAGCCCTGGAGAAAAAGGTCCAGGGCAGCCTTCCTCAACCTGGTGCCCTCCGGATGCGTTGGACTGCAATTCCCATCATCCTCAGCCCACACAGCCGCCACCAACCACCCCTTCCCCACACTCTGCAAAAGGGAACGGAGGCAGGTCCCAACCCGGCCGCTCACCTTCATCTCGGAGCGGTCCGTGGTCACCAGGGAGGTCGTGATGTCGTCCTTTTGGATCATCTCGCGCAGCTGCTGCTCCAAGGAGACCCGCTGGTCCTTCATCTCCTGCACCTTGGCCAAGATCCGCTTCAGGTTCTGCAGCACCTGCTTGTCATCTATGGGGCAAGATGCAGCCGGTCAGGCGCCACGGGACTGCTCTCCCCAAAGACTCCCCTCAGTCTCCCTCGGCCGAGCAACGGGCGTACAGAGGAACCCTGAACTTGGGGAGAAATCGTGGGCTGGAGTTGGGCTGACAAATACCTTACAGACTCACCCACACAGAATCCGGGGACTCTCACAGAACAGTAAAAAGTTAAAATCTCATGTAGGAAGATTTCAGGTATTGCAACGTCTCTGTGCTAACCCATAAAAACAAGAATCTGGGCCAAGGAAAGCTTAATTCCCCAGTCTGCAAAAATTATGGAAATCAGACTTATTTTTGTAATTTCTTCTGCAAGCGTTCGTATGCTGAATAATGTATGCTGAATAAAGGAAGTGAGGCAGGTGGCTACCAGGAGGAGCAGGGCCTTCTCCGCTGTGGGCCCCCGGCTGTGCAATGAGCTCCCTAAGGAGGTTCGCTCGGCACCTACATTATATGCTTTTAGACGCCAGGTGAAGACCTTTTTATTCTCCCAGCATTTTAACAGTCTATAAATACATTTTAACTTGGTGTTTTAAATTTGTAATTTTGCACTGCTGCTGTTTTTATCTGGTTGAGCTTTTATATTGCATTTTATAGAATGGTTTTATACTGCTGTTTTATACTTTGAATGTTTTTCATTTCTGTGAACCGCCCAGAGAGCTCCGGCTATCGGGCGGTATAGAAATGCCATAAATAAATAAATAATAAATAAACTCTACTTCTGTCGGCCATCAGGAGGAGAAGGACGCTGAAGCTCTGGAAATGTCACCAGATGTTTCCCAGAGATCTCAAACTTGACAACGTTAAGGGCTAGAAACTTGGGAGGAACGAGGCCGCCATTCCCATGAAGCTGCCTTCTACACCCAGTGCCGGCACTAGGCTTCCCACCTGCCCTGCTCACTGCACATGTAGAGTCACACGGCCCACGTGTCGCCCTGCTGAACACAGGAGGGGCGCAAGGAGGTCAAGCCGCTTGCAGTCGGGGGCAGAAACAATTTCAGAGACGTTCTCGGGAGCCGCGTTCCACAGGTGGGCGGGGCCAAAGGGAAAAGGGCGTGGCCAAAAGACAACACACCCCCCCACCCCAAATACCAACTTATCTTAGCTTAAAGGTAGTGAAACCTCAGGCGAGGCATTTCAGCCTCTTGGAATGGGGGGGGGGGGGGAAACGGGCACGAAACGCAGGGAAACCACCAAAGGGCTGGCGTGGCTTATGCGGGCAGTCCGGAAGTTCCACACCGCCCCTCCCTGCTGGAGGGAGGGGAACGGCCTTGAAAGCCTGGCGAAAGCGTAGCCCGGTGGAGGGGGGGGACGGACCCTTCCCACCGAGAAAGAGGGAGGCGCCTGTGCGCCCCAGGGGCCGAGGGCTCGCACGAGGGGAGGGGAGGCGTCCCTCCGCCGCCGCCGCTGCCCGCCTCACCTTCCGTCAGGCTGGGGGCAGGCAAGGCCGCCCTGACGAGCTCCAAGGGCCCGCTGAGCAGCCGAAGGTTGCTGATGTGGAGGTTCATGGCCTTGTGCAGCTCCGTGTTGGTGAAGCTGGCCTTCTTGTGCACCTCCAGGTACTTGGCCCACTCCTTGGCCACTTCTGCCAGCCCGGAGGAGGAGGGGGAGGAGGAGGGGGAGGGAGGGGGAGGGGAGGCCGGCTGCGGTGGGGGCAGCTTGCCCAGCGCCTCCTGCAGCTTCTGCTCCTGGGACTCGTCTTCATCCAGGAGGTCTTTGATCTCCTTCAGGGAGGCTTCCACGTCCGTGAACACGCCAGAAAGCACTGGGCGGGAGAGGGAGGAAGCAGGAGGAGAGAAAGAGGTCAGAACCGAGAAGGGGAGGCTGGGCTCCCGAGCAGCAGAAGCCAGGAGGCGGCGGCGGCGGCGGCTGCTCCCCTCTTTGGGCTCCCCCACCCACCCACCCCGACACCACCGGAGCACGCCAGGAGGGAACGGCCCGCAGCCCTTCCCATCGCAGGCTGCGAGGCCACCCGCCATTCCAACCAACTTGGGGAAGCCTGGGCCGGGGTCAAGCTGGCCAGGAAACCCAGCCCACTTCTGTGGAAGCTCTGCCCATGCTCAGAAACACTTCCCCCCCAAGGCTCAAGCGCCTACATTTCAGCTTCCTAAGAAAGAGATTCTGATTTGGCTAGAAGGTGTGTGTGTGTGGGGGGGGGAAGGTGCGTCTTCTAGCACCCCAAAGTTAAAAGCAACCTGTCCCCACCGGACAGAGCTGGAAGGAAGACCCTGTGGCGCTGGCTTTGCCCACAGCTGGGCTACGTGGTTGGTGTTAGTGCCCCGCCCTGCCACGTGGCACAGAAAGGGTGCTCATCACGGCGGAAAAGCAGCAGCTCACGCCTCCTTCCCACCCCCAGGGCTCAGGGGCCCAAAACCCAGCCGCTCACCCTGCATGGATTGGACAAGGTTCTTCACCGTCTCCGGGCGCACGCTCAGCGCCGCGCATTTCTCCATCAAGATGGGCGGGATGTGGTTGTACATGTCCAGATTGTCAACCGTCTCGGGGTCCAGCTGCAGGGAGTCCATGAACTGCCTGCGAAGAGAGAGAGAGGAAGCGGTCGGGTGGAGGCAGCACCCGACGGAGTCTCGCCCGAACCATCCCGTGCCCTGGGGCCTCAAGCGCCAAGAAAGGCTTTGGGATTCGCACACAGCACCAACATGGACTCGTAGGCCTGCTGGCTTGGAGCAGCAACACCTTCTCTTCAAGACCGTCTGCCTCTGCCAGGACTGTAAGAAGCCGGTTCTCTCCACTCTAATGGCCAGGTCACGCCTGCGCCAGTCCCGGCATTCGCTGCACGGAACGGCTTTGCAGGAAAGCCAGGTCTCCTCAGGCTGGGTCCACGGCAGTCCTTGGGCACTGGGCTCAGCCTGCGCAAACATCCAGGGCCTCAACCGTCCCCTTGCGTGGAGAAAGGGAGCCGGATGGCCCAAACTGCCGCCCAACCCCAGCCCTGCTTCCGTTACGGGAAAATGAGACCGGGCAGCGAGCGTTTCAAAACGGAAGAACTCAAACGCGCGACGCGCAGAGTTCAGAGCAAAATCGCTCCGGGCGACCCCCACGCACAAGCCTCATGGGCGACAAGGCCTCGGAGAGCCGCTGGAGCCGTCACGGGGCGAGGGGCGCTCCAGGGTCGTGGCCAACGTCATTCCCCCAATACGGCACTGGGACGCGAAGAGACTCCTGAAGAGGAGGATCCCGCTGAAGCGGCCTTCTCCAAACCAGCGCCCTCGAGATGCGTCCGACTACAACGCCCAGAATCCCCCGGCCATTCAAGCCCACCAGGATGCTCTGCCTACCAAGGGTGGGCATGTGGGGAATCACCGTCCGCCCTTCCACAACGCCCCCCCCCCCCGAATTCCAGAAACATACGCACTCCAAGACTTCGTTCCTGGTGTCAATCTTGGCCATGGCTTCTCGCAGCAGCTTGGCCTTCTCTTCACTGACAGACACAGAGAGAGAGAGAGAGAGGGACAAAGAGGAAACGCCGCTTAGCGCAAGGACTTCCCACAAAGGGCGCCGCAGACCACGAAGCGGCTGCAACCCCCTCGCTTCGGGGTTCCGCCTGGCCCGGCCGGCCGTTCTGCTGTGGGACAGCACCGCCCCCTGCCTCAAGAACCAAACTGGTGCCGACCCAAACCCGTGCCTTGCTGCGCCCCCTTCCTTCCTCTGAAGGTTCCCCCAAACGCAGCCTTCCGTCTTCCTCTGATTCGATTCCCCCGCCCGCGCTGCGCGAAGCAGCTGGTAGGGCAAAGAGCTTCCCAGAATGCAAAGCCGCTCAAGGCCAGGCGGAGGAGCTCACCTGTAGAGAGACGACGCCTCGTGGGCGGCCATTGGAACCAGCTTGGCAAAAATATCGGGGCCGGTCACAGCTGGGTCTGTGGGGTTGACCGGGAGCGCCTTCACGAGGGGGGCACCTGGGCAGAAGGCGCGACAGCGGCACAAGGTCAGAGGCAGCTGGGCATCCCCAGGGGGCGCCTGGGAGGAACTTCCCAGGCCGTGGGGGTTTTGTAAACCGCCCCGAGAGCTTCGGCTATGGGGCGGCATAGGAATGTCATTTATTTATTTATTTATTTTTACATGTAGATGCCGTATCTCTTCAATTGAAGACGCCATCGATTCCTAGACGCACACTAATTTCAGTACCACCAACAGAAGAAAGAAACCTAAGACACACCCGCGATTCTAAGACGCACCCCGTTTTTAGAGATGTTTATATGGGGGGAAAAGTGTGTCTTAGAATCAAAGAAATAGGGTACTGTCCCATAGCCAAAGCTCTCTGGGCAGTTTACAAAAGTTGAAAACAGTAAACATTTAAAAAGCATACAAAATTTAAAAACCATCAGAAACATAAAAACAACAGTATAAAAACAACAGTATCCATTTAAAAACAACAGTTCTGGGGGCCATTAGAAAACAAACTTAGCGTTGTTAAGTGCTGTTAAACGCCTGGGAGAAGAGGAAAGTCTTGACCTGGCGCCTGAAAGATAACAATGTTGGCACCAGGTCAGCCTCGTCGGGGAGACCATTCCGTAATTGGGGGGCCACCACTGAGAAGGCCCTCTCTCTTGTTGCCCCGCTCTGAGCTTCCCTCGGAGTCGGCACCCGGAGGAGGACCTTAGGTGTTGAGCATAGTGTACGGGTAGGTTCATGTCGGGAGAGGCGTTCAATCAGGTATTGCGGTCCCAAGCCATAAATTAGAACAACAACAAGACGACATTACGGTTAGACCTAGAGCTCCTGTAGATTTGAGTAACGCATTTTTCAAAGAAAAGAAAGGGTCCTTGGTGTTGCTAAGAACAGCTTTTAAGGCAGGGGTGGTGAAGCTCCGTCCTGTGGAGATGTCCCGCCCGGCTAACGGAGTTCTTCCTCCTAAGCCCCGCCAACCCACTGAGGAGGGAGGAACCTCTGGCATCGCCAATCACTGACCGGAGATAACAGGGATTCCCGTTTTCACACACACACACACCAACTGGCTGGGACATACAGGAGCTCTCATTCAACACGTCTGGAGCCTACCAGGTTGGGGAAGGATGATTTAAAGTATGTAGCCAAGATCTCAGCACCTCCATCATTTTTAAAGAACGCAGTGACTGCGATAAGGCTGCACTGACTTCATCTAACGCAGGCCCCAGTCCTCATTGTACATCTGGCCGGGAAACAAACCCACCATGTGATTTTGGCAGTGCGGTTCTACGCGGCTGGCATTTCATGCCAACACGTCCTCCAGTGTTGAGGGCTGGCACTTGCTACGCTAGGAGAGACACGTGATGGCAGCCTTCCTGGAACTTGCTGCCCTCCAGAGGTGTTGGACTGCAACTCCCATGCTGGCTGGGAATGATGGGAGTTACAGTCCAATGTATATGGAGAGCTCCAGGCTGGGAAAGGCTGCACCGTAGGAAGCACTCCAAAAACAGAGACTCAGCCAGGACTTGCAAACATCCCAAATTCCCCTTGTCCTAATCTTCTATTTATTTTTGGTAACATCTCATCCAATTCTGTACCCAGATTTTTCAAAGCTTTGTGCCATCCATCACGAGACTTGTCAATAGCTACTAGTCCAGGGAAAAGCAGTATTTCTCTCTAGGCAAGAGAAGCAGGAAAAAGTCCCCGAAGTTCACCTTCTGTAGCTGCTTGTTTTTATACAATTCACTGGACTAAAAAGTGAATTGTAAAGGTACTTTTAAAGTATCCCCCCCCCACTCTGCCCTAGACACATGGGGGAGGGGCACTGACCAGGTCTCTTCGCTTTACCTTTCACTGACTGCAAGGTATCCAGAGCAGGGACGGCTTCGTGGTAGATGAAGTCATTGTCCTTTTTGGCAGAGGTGTACCTGAACAGCAACGAAAGATCAGAAAGGCCGCGTTTGAGGAAGAGACACACCTAGGAGGCTGACAATTCAAAACCTGGCGGGCCCAGAGAGAATTTCCCAGCTTAAATGGGAAGTACAGCTCAAGCAGGCCACCAATAGCAGCACTGCTCATTTTCAACAGAGCCGGGTTTAGGGAGCCCCAAGAAAAGATTTGGACGGTGCAGCTGAGCTGGGCACCTGGAGTGTGAGGAGCGCTAGGTATTCACTCTGTAAAGCTGAGCAGGGGAGAGGGAGGGAGGGAGGGGCTGGCACCCCCTCCCCCCTTGAGCCCAAGGGGACACTAAAAGACCCACATGCATTCCATGAGCGCACGACTTCATGGTTTCGCTTAGGAATTTATGTTCCACCGCATGCAAAAAGGACGATAAGGTGATCGACAAGTCACAATGGTTTTATATTATGTCCAGGATCAGGGGCAGCAGGCCTCTGGAGGCTGGTTTCTGGGGAACAGGACGAGGGGTGTGTGCTGTTGCACTCAGGCCCTGCTCGTGGGTTTCCCACTGGAACATCTGGCTGGCCACCGTGCAAAACAGAACACTGGACTAGATAGGTCCGATTCAGCGTGGCGCCTCTTACAAGCCTTCTAGTCCTTACGGTTGCAGGTAATCAACCAACCATGACAATGTATGGAAATGGAAACTGTTTAGAAGAGCAGAGAGCAGAGCAAAGCTTCCAGCCGTCAGATTGCAAAAGGAACCTGGACGTGCCTCAATCTCCCTCTTCCGCCTTGCAAAATATTCTGCGTGGACTTGTGGGGGGGCGTGGGGTGGGGGTGGGGGTGGGGTAGAAAAGTTTTTAAGTCTGGAAAAAACAGGTTGTTTGAAACCTACAACGGTTCTCTTTTTGCATAATGCAGGCTTCCTTGGTGCCAAATTAAGATCGGGGGCAGGAAATGGGGGCCACGGCGAGAGACGCAGCAGCCCCGGGCAACCCTGGAGGAGGGAGAAGAGAAGCACAGACTCACTTTCCGCCGATGACATCCATGGTGAACCTCAGCGCTTCCTGCACGGTTTCAGGCTGACCCTGCAAGAAGCGGCATTATAGTTAAAAAATGTTTTTAATTCCGTATCTCTTTGAACGGAATTCACGGGCAGAGGCGGCAAACGGGAAGAAATCACAGTATGTCCCACAGAAGGCCCTAGGAGAGAGTGGAGGCACGCTCCTTCCTCACACACAAAGACCAGAATTTGGGAATCCACCAAGAACACCAGGACCGAGAAAACGAAGGACATCTTCACACAGCACAAAATTAAACAACGGCCACCAACTTGGACAGCTTAAAAAGGGGATAAACGCACGGCGGAGAAAGTGCCTCTGAGTACCATTCCCTAGAGGGCCAGGATCTCTTCTCGATCCTCCCAGAGTGCAGGACACAGAATAACAGGCTCAAGTTAAAGGAAGCCAGATTCCAGCTGGACATCAGGAAAAACTTCCTGACTGTTAGAGCAGTACGACAATGGAACCAGTGACCTAGGGAGGTGGTGGCCTCTCCCACACGGGAGGCCTTCAAGAGGCAGCTGGACAACCATGTGTCAGGGATGCTTTAGGGTGGATCCCTGCATTGAGCAGGGGGGTGGACTGGATGGCCTTGGAGGCCCCTTCCAACTCTATGATTCTATGATCAATCGGGGGAAGCTTTTGCCTTCAAACGCTGCCTGTGGGCTTCCCAACCAGGCATCCCGACAAGACGGCCAGGCTAGACTCGATGGACCTTTCGCCGGATCCAGCAAGTCCCTTTGGGTGTTTGTCTTCTCTCCACCTCCCATGATGCAAACTTGCATGCCAGCTGTTCCTGAGGCTAACAACAGATCTGTGGGGTCAAGCTGATGGCTTCATAGGGTTATAGGCTCTGTGGATTCAGACAGACGAGTTTGGGTCCCATCTCTAGTTCACAAAGCCCTGGTTTTGCTCCTGGTATGAAGTGCATCCATATACTGAAGATATTCCAAAGGAAAGGGTTGGAGAGTGGAGAGGCTGAGGGTTTCCCTCATCTCTGCAGTCGAACGGAGAAGCTTTGGGATTCAGAACCAGGTTTCCAGGTCAGTTTAGCAATGCAAATGGAACAAACTCATGCAAATCCAGTCGTTTTGCACAAACTTGCTAAACTGCAGAACCGGGATTTCGTGACCACTGAAACCAGGATTTTTTTAAAAAAAACTGCAGAACTTTTAAAAGCAGCCTTGCCCAGCTTGGTGCCCTCCAGATGTGCTGGGACTGCAACTCCCATGAATCCCAGCCAGCCCGGCCAATAGAGGGGGACGGGCTAGAGAGAGCGGCTTCAAAGCCACCAAGAATTCAAAAGGGAAGGAAGGAAGGAAGCAGCTGTACCTTGGCCAGTTTGATGGCTTCGTTGAGCTTATCTAGAGCACTCTGGAAGTAGATGACCTGCAAAGAGGGCAGAGATTCAGTCCAACAGAACCCCGGAGCGGCTTTACATAAAAAGCGAGAGACTTGGGATGAGCAAAGCCTCACAAATAACCCAGAAATGCAGAGGGACCTTCTAGGGAGAAAGAAAGAGCAAGACAGTAATCCCGTCAGCAATGTTAGGAGGGTTTTGGCCTTGCGGGGCCTACTTCGTTTTTGTTTTACTAGAACCCTGAGGCCCACCAATCAGAGCCAGGTGCAAAATGGAGGGGGGGGGGCAGGGCAGGGCAAGGGGGGGGGGAGAATACAGTCAGTCGTCTACTGCACCCCACTTGCCATACACTGTCTACAAATACAAAAGCCAGAGGCAAAGGGGTGAAAACGGAGATGTGGTTTATTAAAAATAATGACCGACGCGTTTCCGACCCCGGGTCGGAAACGCGTCGGTCATTATTTTTAATAAACCACATCTCCGTTTTCACCCCTTTGCCTCTGGCTTCTTTCTTGGGGTTCCTTCATTTTTTGGGCTTCTACAAATCCAAGCCTACTTCTGAGCGCCTGAGGAGCTGGAGGGATTGCGGCAGTGGCTGGGCAGCTGCCCCGAGCAGGGCGTCGGGACCAGAGGCCCTCCCCGGCTCTAGGATTCCCGGCTCACGTGACAGGGGCCCCTTCCCAGGGGGAGCTGCATCAGAACCTTCTCAGCCATCCAGGGTGGCTCCCCGTTCTGTGCCACAGCTGGTCCCCCTCCTCCTGCAACCCACCTCACCACACCCCCAAACACGAGTGGCCTTTCCTACCTCGGCCCTTGCCCCCCCCCCCAAAGAGAGCACGAAACGGAATCTCTGCAGGTTTTGTGCATAGGACTGACCCAGAGACTGAAAGAACTGGGCAGGTTTAGCCTGGAGAAGAGAAAACTGAGGGGAGACATGATGGCACTCTTCAAGGACTTGAAAGGTTGTCACACAGAGGAGGGCCAGGACCTCTTCTCCATCCTCCCAGAGTGCAGGACACGGAATAACGGGCTCAAGTTAAAGGATGCCAGGTTCCGGCTGGACATCAGGAAAAACTTCCTGACTGCTAGAGCAGTATGACAGTGGAGCCAATGACCTAGGGAGGTGGTGGGCTCTCCCACACTAGAGGCCTTCAAGAGGCAGCTGGACAACCATCTGTCAGGGATTCCTGCCTTGAGTAGGGGGTTGGACTTGATGGCCTTAGAGGCCCCTTCCAACTCTACTATCCTATGATTCTATGAACCCCAATTAACAAGGATCCTGCATTAAATGGTTCAGCACCATAGACAGCTCCCGGTCTCCCCCCGCCCCCTTTTAGTCTCTCCCCCTCCTACACAAAACCTTCTTCTCTTTTCAGAACAAACTTGCTGAACTCTAGCCCCTCCGGCCCGGGACAGGCTGCTCCCAATTGAGGCTTGCTAACCCACACAGTTTTGGGTTTTGTTACCACTATACTGTCCTCTCCTGCCATCCTTGCAGCTAGAAGACCAGGAGTTTTTACTGCAAAGCCCCCGACAAGCAAGACAATGCAGCAGTTTCTACAGAGAACCCTTCTTAAAAATTTAAGCAAGCTTCACGCTGAACGCGATCCCTGCTAACAACTCAGTCTCCGGGGAGGGGTGGCAGTTCTGGCCCTCCCCTCGCCCACAGAGTCCCTGCTCCTTGTTAGGCTCACTCAAGGCTCCTCATATCCCATAGGGGCATAGAACAAGGACCAAGCCTGTGCACCCCCACCCCAGAGGTGGTTGGACTGCAACTCCTGCCATCACTTATCTTGGCCATGCTGGCGAGAGCTGACGGAAGTTGCAGTCCAAGAACATTTGGGATGGAGCCTGGTGCAGAATGAGCCCCAGACCAGGTTTTCGTTGGGAAGGAATGAGGCTGATAGACGTGTGGCAGCCAAGGGACCTGGGCGACAGCAGGACGAATCCACGGGAGGCCACGAGCGTCTGCTTCTAGAACTCCAGCTGCTCCAGGCAAACCTCTTTGGAGGGACTTGCAAGAGCGGCGGATGACGCGTCCCAGAAGGGAAGCCCACTGGGCAGGCCTAAGCCATTCCACGCACTGGACGGAGCGCGCCCCTTTATCCCACCCCTTCTGCCACACGGATTTTGCTCGTGCCTCCGCAGCCGCCCAATTCGACATCGCAATCCTCAAAACGGCTGAAAGACGAGCCCCTCGGGGAGATCTACCATGGCCCGCAGGTTAGATTCCCCCTCCGTCCCAGGCAGCCAGGCAGAAGGCACCCGCGCGGGTTATTCACATGACTTACCCTCTCCCCGTACTTCTGCTGCTCCTCTGCCTGCTTGCCCATATGCAACTGGAAGGAAATGGGAGAATGAACCACCCTGCTGAAGCAGACCGGCAGGACGCACCTGGAGAAAACTCTTTCTGCTTGATGCTAGAAAGTTTGCATTTATACCCTTAATGCTCCCCCCCCCCCACCACTGGCCTGGAAGCTGAAAATATGGGAACACACACAGAAGCCCGCATTGACCAAGCTTTGCTAACGCTATGCAGTGTAGACAATAATAATAAAAAAAAACCAGTGGAAAAGGTGATACATTGATTCAGAGCCATTTTCAGCCAATTCTCATCAGTATATTGTATTAAATTTGATAAAATATTGCTCTCCACTTCCTTCAGGCCGACACACCCAAGCCCCGCCATGCAGCCCGGGTCAATCCCTACGTCCTAAATTACCAGAAGCGACGAACTGGGATCAGAAGTGACAAAAGCTGGAGAAGGAAAATTTAAAAGTTCTACGAAAACACCTTCCAAAAATGTATTTATTTTAAAATTTTAATTAATTAATTAATTTCTATACCACCCAACAGCCAAAGCTCTCTGGGCGATTCACAAACAACCATCTTTTTGTTGGCTGAGATTAAGGGGCTGAAATATTTGGTTGTCACTTTTATAGCTCTGTACTGTGGAAGAAGGTAGCTCAGGGCATTTGCTGCTTATTCCGTTTTTGGAAGTGGGGTTCTGAGAAAGAGCAGGATTAAGCAGGATTCGTAGTCTGGGGGTTCTCCTAGAACCATCTCTGTCACTTGAGGCTCAGACAGCCTCAGTGGCACGGAGGGCTTTCTACCAACTCCGGTTCGTGGCCCAGCTAAGCCCGTCTGGACAAGGATAACCTAGCTTCAGTTGTCCACACTCTGGTAACCTCCAAATTAGATTACTGCAATGCCCTCTACATGGGGCTGCCTTTGAAGATGGTCCGGAAGCTGCAGCTTGTGCAAAATGCAGCGGCCAGATTGATAACCGGAACCAGAAAGTTCGAACATGTAAGACCGATTCTGGCCCGCTTGCATTGGCTGCCAATATGTTTCCGAGCCCAATTCAAGGTGCTGGTTTTAACCTATAAAGCCCTACATGGCTTGGGACCACAATAGCTGACGGAACGCCTCTCCCGACATGAACCTACCCGTACACTGCGCTCAACATCTAAGGTCCTCCTCCGAGTGCCTCCTCCGAGGGAAGCTCAGAGGATGGCAACAAGGGAGAGGGGCTTTTCAGTGGTGGCCCCCCAATTATGGAATGATCTCCCCAATGAGGCTCGCCCGGCGCCAATATTGTTACCTTTTCGGCGCCAGGTCAAGATGTTTCTCTTCTCCCAGGAAGTTAATATATGAGAGTTTTTTTTAACTGACCCTAGAATAACTGTTTTAAATGGATATTGCTGTTTTTATGCTTTTGAAATTTTTGTATATTTGTTTTTAATGTTCATTGTTTTTAACTTTTGTAAACCGCCCAGAGAGCTTCGGCTATGGGGCTGTATATAAATGTAATAAATAAATAAATAAGAGAAAAATAAGATTAAGGGCATGGATGGATGGGGAATGTTGGAAGACGTAGGGCTTTCTTCCTGTCTAAACATGCGCAAGATTGCGCCCTGAATTAGTATGCGGAATGCCTTAGATGTCTGTGGAGCACTAAGTGGCCCCCTCCTAAAGGCAGTGGAGATACTGCTAGTGGGTCGGCCAACCCAAGGCTGCTGTGGGGCAGGGGCCTGTCGGGCCAAGCGGAGCTCCCCGGGTATCGCATTGCACCAAGCCCAGCTCCCCACGATACTCACGTGGGCCACGGCAGCAAAATAGTAGATCTTCATCTGTACCAGCTTCTTCCAGTCCTTCTGGATCTTCCCCAGCAGGGAGGCCGTTTCAGAGTTCTCCAAAGCCCGGCAGGCTTCTTTGTAGTAATCCACCACCTTGGGGAGGGGAGGCGGGAGCAGGAGGGCAGGAACGCCCGGGTTATTGCTGGTTTTGGAGAAGGCGCGGAGGGGACCCACTCTGGGCACAGCTCACTGCCCAGCCAATAGGCTGCCTCTCTGCTTTATCCTTGTTTAGGGGGCAGAGCTCCCCACCCCGTCCCCCAGGTTGAAGGCTCCCCAAGCTGCTCACCTGAGCACTGATCCTGGCCACCAGGAAGCTCTTGCGGTTGTCCAGCATGGACTTCTCCAGAAGGCACTCCTGAGCCTGGCCCTCCACGGAATGAGGAGAAAGGCAATGTGAGGAAAAAGCGGGACGGAGAGGAAAGAGGTCCTGGGCAGCGTCAGGTCTGTGCCGAAGAGCAGCGCTGCCGAATCAGAGCCAAGGGCCCACCCGGTCCAGCATCCTGCTCCCCACAGGGATCCACAGATGCCGACAGGAAAAGTCCACAAGCAGGACAGGAGGGCAACAGCCTTCTGCCGCTACTGATCGTGGAGGCGGCACAGAGCCGTCGTTAACTAGCAGCCGCCAAGGGCGAGCTAGCGCTAGGGGAACTTTGTTCACCTTTAGGGTATCGCAAGGCTCTTGGTTGCTTTTGCTGCAACAGACTAACCCGGCTGCCCCTCTGGAAGCACTGCGGAGCTGAGATGCTCCAAGAAAATGAGACGGAAGTCAGCAGCTGTTGCCTTCTGCAGCTGGACCCCAAGAGATCTGTACTAGTCAGAAGCTTGCAGACTTCCCTTTCTCCAACAGACAGAAGAAATGGCGAGGCCGGGACTTCGTGGCTTCCAGAGGCAGGTGGAACGCAACATCTGTCAGGGATGCTTTAGGGTGGATTCCTGCCTTGAGCAGGGGGTTGGACTCGATGGCCTTGGAGGCCCCTTCCAGCTCTGCGATTCTATGATTCTATGATTCTATGAACACACTGGCTGCCAGATCCGACCACAAAGGAAACGCAGGAAGCCTGCTTGCTTAGCTCGGTTCTCTGACCGTCAGGGCTCTCTAAGGCAGCCTTTCCCTGCCTGGTGCTATCCAGATGGGCTGGGCTACAACTCCCATAATCCCCAACCAATAGGCCTTTTGCATCACCGGGTCCTTTGCTAACTGGCGATTTGGGGAGTTGAACTGGGGACCTTCAGCATTCAAGTTTCGTGCTCAGCTGCGGGGCTGCAGCACTTTCCAGATTCTCACACCCAAACAGCCTCCCCAGACAATCTTACCAGCATGAGGTTGATGTTCAGGTTAAGGATCTGGTGGCTCATATCGACGCTGTAGGAGTGAGGGAAATGGTCCCGGAGGTAGGCAAAGGCGCCCGCGGCACACTGGAAATGGGTGCAGGAGACCTTCATGCCCTGTAAGACAACAGTTGGGGCGGTGGGGGGGGGGGGGGCAGTTTCATTTCCAACAAGCCACACCAGAGGACCCCTCAGGGAGGCTCAAGGGTCGTCCACGCATCGAGAACAAACACAGCCCAATCTGAGCAAGGCAGGGGTGCGGAACCTTTCAACCCGAGGGCCAAATTCCATTCTGGAGAAGCTCTCGGGGGCCGCATTCCAGTAGTGGGCGGGACCCAAGGCAAAAGGGGTGGGGCCAAAACACATCTTCTATGCTTGCAGCTCGTCCTGCCAGAAACTACGTCTCAGGAGAGGCCATTTCAAGCTTTTAGAACGGGGAGAAAATGGCATAAAAGCCAAAACGCCCCCAGACAATTGGTGGTTGGGGAGAGGGAAGGGGGCGTGGACTTAGTTCTGGGGAACCCTGGAGGGCTGGGTCGTGACCCCGGGGCCTGAGGTTCAACACCCCTGGAGCAACGGGATGCCTCCACCACCACCACACACGTTAGCACCCAATGCGTAGAAGGCTTCCTGTGCTGTGCCCCTCCCAAGGCCAGCCAAGGCCAGCATCTTATAGCTTTAAGCTTTTTACCAGCACTTCAACCTTCTGGAATGGGGAAAAGGCTCTACAAAAGCACAGAACGATTGGCGGTTGAAGGAAAGAAGTGGGGCCAGGGGAAGAGGGGAGGGAGGCGTGGCCTTCTGGGGAATCCCAGGGAGCCAAATTAGTACCCCACAAAGGCCGCAATGTCGCTCCTGGGCCTGGGGGGTTTCTGCACGCGTGCTTGAGCACTATTCATCCAGCATTGGGAAGGGATTCGGCGCAAAGCCTTACCTCCTCAGACACCCTTTTGTCCATAGCCCCGAGCATGGAATGCAAGGCACCTAGAAAGAGGGCGAGAGGAAGGAGAAGGGGACCATGTCACTGGTGGCACCGGGCCACAAAGAAACCCAGGAAGCTGCCTTAGACTGGGTCGGACGGTTTTATCTATGGAGCCCAATGCTGCCTAACGCTGCCTTCCCCAAGTTGGCAGCCTCCAGATGCGTTGGAGTGCAATTCCCATCACCCCCAGCTGGCATGGGCGAAAGGCGTCAGCTTGGGGAAGACTGGGCTACTGTGACAGGGGGCGGCTGCTCAGGCTGAGAAAGGTCTTTGTGCCTGCCTGGACCTTAAGATCATCCATAGGGGCCCTTCTCCGTGAGCCCCTGCCAAAGGAAGTGATGCAGGGCCTTCTCCGCTGTGGCACCCTGGCTGTGGAATGAGCTCCCCAGAGAGGTTCGCCTACACTGTACTCCTTTCCATTGCCAGCAGAAGACCTTTTTATTCTCTCAGTATTTTAACACTTAATTTAACTTAAATTTAAACTTTGCTGTTTTAAATTCCATATTTTAACCTATATCAATTTTCACCGTGCAGTTTTAATCCTGGTTGCGCTTTTTATATTGTATTTTGTATTCGTGTTTTTAAATTGTTAGTTGTTTTTATGCCCTTCATGGTTTTAGTTTTTGTGAACCGCCCAGAGAGCATCGGCTATTGGGCGGTATAAAAATGTAATAAGTAAATAAATAAAATCACCCAACCCCAGAGGCCCTTTCAGACACCCACGCCAAGGAGTGAACCCGGGGCTTTCTGCCCATGAAGCGGGGGCTCGATGACTGAGTGATGGTGCCAAAGCCCCCTCCCAAAGGGGTCCCACCCACGGTCGGGCATTCAGAGTTCCGTCTTGGGTACACATTGAAGTTTCCACGAGGAGAATTGCCTCACCCCCTTGGGAAAGAGCTGCAACGCTGAACGTCTGTACGTGCGCAGGGGCGGGACGAAGGGCGAGCGGCTAAGAAAGGCACCGGCACTGCCCATGCCACTGCCCGGGTGCGGGGAGGGGAAGCAGGTGAAGAGGAGAGCCGGGACTGGGCTGGTTTGGGCTGCTCTGTGTACAATTCAAGACTTGCACAGACAGATTTATTTTTAAAGATCTGTAAGGCACCTTTCGGGGTGCACTGCCCCCCACAAGGCGGCTTACAGGTTTACAAAACACAGGAAGATACAAGTGCAATTTAAAACTCACACGTGCAAGCACCTAGCTCACACAAACGTTCTAGCTGTCACGTTCTGTACCTGTTTCAGTTTCCAAAACATCAAGGGCAGCCCCACGTAGGGTTGATTGCAGTAATCTAACGAAGGCCTGTATCACTGTGGCTAGGTGAGCTTCCTTTAGGTAGGGCCTCAGCTGGCAACCAACCCCACCTGTGCCTCAATAGATGGTGCTGGGTCCAGGGGCATTCTCAGACTCAGACCCTCCCACCCATGTTCCCCAGCAACTGGTGCATATACGCTTTCTGCCTCTGATACTGGAGGCAGCACAACAGACATCAGGACTAGAAGCCATTGATAGCTTTCTCCTCCAGGAATTTATCCAACCCCCTTTAAAGCCATCCTAACTGGTGTCCACCAGAACATTTTGTGGACTTCATTTAGGGTAGAGGTGGGCAACTCCAGATATTTTGGCCCATGACTCCCATCGGCCAGTACATCCAGTGGGGGACAATGGGAGTTGTAGGCCAAAACATCTGGAGGGCCACAAGTTGCCCACCCCTGATAGAGAGCATGGAAGCATAGCCTAACCTCATTGGCCTGAATGAAGACACCGCCGTCACCAAATCAGTCAGAACGGCCGGCCGCTTGTTTGCCAGGGGGAGACAGCGGAAGCCATTCGCCAGTGGAAGCTGGTGGCTCCGATGGTCAGTGGGGCTGTAGATCCTGGGAAGTTCCTTGAGAGTTCTGACTGGAACCCGGAGTGGATTCACCGTTTCACTGGCACTGGAGCCGCCAGCCACTCTGACTTGATTTGTTTTAGTCTAGGGTGCTACAGGAGTCCTCCTCTAAAGCCACTTCCTCTCAGGGGAAAGTTGTATGTCCAAGCCCAGACAATGAAAAGGTCCTTACCCAGATTGTAGAGGATGCAGGCCTGCTCATACTTGATATCCTCGTGAGTCACAGCCTTGCCGGAGAAGATCTCAGTCCTGTCAACAGAGAGGGCCATTAAGGCAGCTGACCAGAATGCGCTCCGGCAGAGGGGCCCTTTGCCCGGGAAGCACCCTCCCTCCGGTGCAGCACTGAAGAGGCTCCTGTCCCAGGAACTACTGGTCTCAATTACATGCCTCTCGTTTGAGCTGCAGGGGGACGTTTGACTACACAGTGACGCCACAGCACCCAAGCCAAGTCACAGGCCCACACCACAGCGGCGCAGACGTCCCGTTCCCCCAGGTATGGGCTTGCACACTCCTTGGAAGAAGTCACTGAATATGCCGCTTGCTTCCCTCAGCCGCTACGAAAAGCCCCCCTCTTCTCAAATCTCTGCACGTGCTCCCTGACGCTTCTCAAACCAGTTTCACGTCACTGGTCCTTTCAAAGGCCTGCCATCTCTGTGCTGACTACACCCTCCTCCTCCGTACAAACGTGGTCCTCTCCCACCACTGCCTTTAGGCCTGCCGCCTTGCCACTTCCAACACCCAAACGGGCCGCCCCATCTCTATCCATTAGCCTCTATAGCTAATACCCCGGAAGACAGAAACAAACTTCAAAGTGATCTTGATAGGCTGGAGTGCTGGGCTGAAAACAACAGGATGAAATTTCATAGGGATAAATGCCAAGTTCTACATTTAGGAAATAGAAACCAAAGGCACAGTTACAAGATGGGGGATACTTGGCTCAGCAATACTACAAACGAGAAGGATCTTGGAATTGTTGTAGATCACAAGCTGAATATGAGCCAACAGTGCGATAGGGCTGCAAGAAAGGCAAGTGCTATTTTGGGTTGCATTAGTAGAAGTATAGCTTCCAAATCACACGAGGTACTATATTCAGCCCTGGTTAGGCCTCCTCTAGAGTATTGCGTCCAGTTCTGGGCTCCACACTTCAAGAAGGACACAGATAAGCTGGAGCGTGTTCAGAGGAGGGCAACCAGGATGATCAGGGGTCTGGAAACAAAGCCCTATGAAGAGAGACTGAAAGAACTGGGCATGTTTAGCCTGGAGAAGAGAAGATGGAGGGGAGACATGAGAGCACTCTTCAAATACTTAAAAGGTTGTCACTCAGAGGAGTGCCAGGATCTCTTCTCGATCCTCCCAGAGTGCAGGACACGGAATAACAGGCTCAAGTTAAAGGAAGCCAGATTCTGGCTGGACATCAGGAGAAACTTCCTGACTGTTAGAGCAGTACGCCAATGGAATCAGTTCCCTAGGGCTCTCCCACACTAGAGTCATTCAAGAGGCAGCTGGACAACCCTCTGTCAGGGATGCTTTAGGGTGGATTCCTGCATTGAGCAGGGGGTTGGACTCAATGGCCTTAGAGGCCCCTTTTGACTCTGCTATTCTATGATTCTATGTTTCTATGATCTTCTTCATCCCTTCTCAAACCGTGCTTCTCCTGCCAGCCCTTTTGTGGATCAAAACAGGCCCACTGTCTGTGACCAATTAACGCTCCCGCGCCTCTCCGCCACCTTTGCTACGTCCTCCACCATCACCTTTCTGCCACCCCTCCAACACGGAAACATTGCAGCAGCCGCTGTTTCCCTCCATCTGGTGTGCAGACGGAGAAAGCCTCAACCCCACTCTGGCCGGCCGAAAGGACTTTGGGGTAAAAGGACAGGCCAGGCCCTTTACTCCTCTGCCAGGTGTCCCTCCCTACAGCTCTCTTACCAGGTGATGGGGACGGCCGCCTCGTGCTCTGCCCCCATGGGAATGCGGCTCTGCAGATAGTGAAGCTGGCCAAAGTACTTGCGTAGGATGCTGCACCCTTCAAAGTCCCTGGGCACGTTCACGGCATTCTGCAAGGAGAAAGGGAAAGTGAGAGAGCGAGAGTTCCCGGGTTGGCTGTGAAGGGGACGGTGGGAGAATGGAGGACTCTCCCCAAGGACATTCAACCCTTTAAAGCCTGCATGGGGGAGGATATTTTTTAGGAAGTGAGGCAGGTGGCTACCAGGAGGAGCAGGGCCTTCTCTGCTGTGGCACCCCGGCTGTGGAATGAGCTCCCTAAGGAGGTTCGCCTGGCACCTACACTGTACTCTTTTAGTCGCCTTTTTATTCTCCCAGTATTTTAACAGTCTATAAACTTAATTTTAACTTTGCCGTTTTAAATTTGTATTTCTGCACTGCTGCTGATTTTATCCCGGTTGTGCTTTTACATTGTATTTTATATCACGTCTTTATATTTTGAATGGTTTTTATGGTTTAAATTTTTTGTGAACTGCCTACAGAGCTTCAGCTATTGGCTGGTATAAAAATGCAATAAATAAATAAATAAATAAAAAAATAGGAGTTTTCATCTCCACCAGGAGCAGGTCTTTTGTAAAGCTAATGGGCCTTAATTGCTCATTCCAGACCAAGCATTTCCCCACTAGCTACTCTGACAATTTCAGCTAAGCTCAGAGGTCACAGGGAATTCTGAGGGAGGCGGCAGATGAGGTCAGCAACCCTGCTAATCAAAAAAGTCCCGTCGCTTTGTCCCAGTGAGCACGGTCTCCAACTGCATCCGGGCAAAGGCACACCTTGCCCACCAAACTCCGGCTTCATGGGAAAAACCTAACGATAGTTCTTATAAACGCCTTCTGGCCAAACAATCCTAACGGCCAGAGCACTGATTCACAGGCCGGGCTCCCTCCTCCTGCAGCAGCTCATGGACCATTTATCCCTCCCTCCAGGCCTCTGTTTCCCCTCCCACACATGGTCCTCACCTGCCTGAGCTGCTCAAGCTTCTTCAGCTCCTCGTTGTAGTTCTCTGGATTCTCACCGTAGTTCTTCAGAACAAACTGGCCGGAGGAAAAGAAAAAAGGGTTACAGCTCATACCTGGAGATCCCTACAGACAGGAGAAGAGGACAAGCTCAGGTGTGCCAGGATAGAAGGCTGACAAAGGGCCTGGTTTTTCTGGGTCAGAGAAAGGAGGGCTGCTCCCTGTCCCAACTTGGCTGAATGCGTATATGTGCATGTACAAACATTATGTATGATGGAGGGACACACTTAAGAAATGTGCACACTATTAGGAAAGAGTAACAAAAGCACACACACGCACACACACACACACAGAGCCCATTACTAGCCTGAGAAAACTATTCCTCTGGTTTTCACTCAGCGACTTAAGCTATTTTTAAATCCTTGAGTGACATCTCCTAGAGGAGAGTGAAAGATCTGTCTTTCCCACAGACAGCATTCACACGGAGTACATCAGAGATGGTGGCCAGACAGAACCTGGCCAGGTCCTGTTCTTCTGATGTCTCACCTGCTATTACAGGATCCTCCTACACCGGCAGAAGGTCTAGTCCCCGTCTTCACCCACCCCACCCATCGTGCGGATGGGAAATTATCACCTGGAGAACCTTTCCCACGCAGTGACAAGAGCAGGCTGCTTTCTAGCATGGGCGGCTTGGAACTTATCCATTCCTGGACAAAAAGCAGCGCAGAGCATGCCAGTGGCAGCCTGCAGCAGGACGATCACTCTTCAGGTATAGTAGAGCCACACAATCTAGTTCCAATTGGGACATTTGCCTCCCTTCTAGAATGATTTGGACATTTATCACCTTGCTTTCAGATTAAGGAAGAAAGGCAAGATGCAATAAATACTTTTTAAAAAGTCCATGTGCAGGACTGGACCCCGACGGACCACACGATGGACAGAGTGTATGAGAGAGACCCCCAACTACATTTCAGTTTCTGCTAAACTGAATTGCTCTGATACAGGTCTGTGTTTGGAGGGTGGGGGATATATCCCTTCCCTTCACATTTCTAGAAATGGACCAGGAAGGTGTTTCTTTCATGGATGAACATCCAGGTACGTTTCCCATGAGGAAACTCAGTTCAGCCTTTCCGAATCAAATGTGGAGTTCATCGGATTGGGCAAAGCTGTGTTAAAGATTCTCCATTAGCAACCAGGATGATCAGGGGTCTGTAAACAAAGCCCTATGAGGAGAGACTGAAAGAACAGGGCATGTTTAGCCTGGAGAAGAGAAGATGGAGGGGAGACATGAGAGCACTCTTCAAAGACTTAAATGGTTGTCACACAGAGGAGGGCCAGGATCTCTTCTCGATCCTCCCAGAGTGCAGGACACAGAATCATGGGCTCAAGTGACAGGAAGCCAGATTCCGGCTGGACATCAGGAAAAACTTCCTGACTGTTAGAGCAGCACGACAATGGAACCAGTTACCTAGGGAGGTTGTGGGCCTTCAAGAGGCAGCTGGACAGCCATCTGTCAGGGATACTTCAAGGCGGAGTCCAGCATTGAGCAGGGAGTCAGACACGATGGCCTTACAGTCCCCTTCCGACTCTACTATTCTAGGATTCTATGAAATATCATGAAGCCCAATTATTCCCTGTTCTGAGCTGATGCAAAAGCCACTCCGGAAAACAAACTGCAGCCCTGCCCACCTGCAATGCACTTCCATCACAAGACGTCTCGGACTGCTCTAAGCATCAAATGCATGACCAGGGTATTTAAGCAAGTACAGAGATGCCCACATGCTCCAGGCAGCCTTGCTGGCAACGTGACACGTGGTAAACCACGTTCAAAGTCAGACCAGCTATGCAAATTCTGACAGCGGGGGGGGGGGGGGACGGTACAGGAGATGGATTAGCACTAAAACTATCTATGTTCCCAGACTAAACTTCCATGATGCTCTGTGAGGGGCTGCAAAACCACTATTGAACCATTCTTACAGAATCAGTTGCAGAAGCTGAAAGGATAATACTTTAAAAAAAACAACATACAGTGAAAACTGGTGGCTCCAATGTCAGTGGGGCAGTGAATCCGCTCCGGGTTTCATAGCTCCTTTATAGTTCTGACTAGTTTTGACTGAAAACTGGAGAGGATTCACTACTGCGCCACTGACATTGGAGCCACCAGCCTCCACTGTAGAAAACTCTGCTTCCTATCCTACCATCTGTGGGTATGGTGAGCAATTCTTCCAGCTCTCTCTTCTCGAAGGCTCCTAATGAAAGAGTGTCAACGTGACCCACTTATGACCAGCGTCTCAATCAACTGTAGCCTTTTCCTTGTCCTCTCTCAGCTGTTGCCTATCATTTCCCTCTCCGTCAGCATCCCACGGACACAAACAAGTTAATCCAGAAAGGCCACATTCTTTGCTCACAGGCAGCCACAGGTGTGCTGTGGTGCGGAGAAGGGACCTCACGAGCGGAGGAAAGGAAACAGCCAACCGGGGCTTCCAGAGAAATTGCCAAGCATTTATAATGCAAATTCAATTTGCAAGGACCTTGATCCTGACCATCTCCAAGTAAAATTAACTCATGCCCTTTTCACAGGTGGGTAAACCAAGGCTGAAGCATAACCACTTTGACCCAGTGAAGGGAGATTTGTGTCTGGAGCCAGGGTTCCAAGTGCACAGCTGATACGAATGCAGAACCATACCCGTATCACAATGCACATAAGACCTGTTGAAGTGGCTGGATACACCTCTGGACAGGTCTACGCCCTTTTACAGTAGTGCTAGTTGTTACAGATGACTGGAGTTGAATTGGGGAGAGAGTGACTTGCCTAAGGTCACACAGCAAGCTGATGGCAGAGAGGGGAATCCAGAGAGAGGGAACTGCAAGGGTGATGCACAAAACCCCATGGAAAGTAGGCGAGGTGGAGGCTGTAGACTCCTGATGAAGAAAGCTGCCCTACCAGAAGCAGCCAGCCAAAACTTGGAATAGCAAAAAAGGAGAGAAAATCAACTCTGTACAGCACCATGTACATTGATGGTGCTATATAAATAAATAAATAAATAAATAAATAATAACTCCTAGCACCAGCCGCCCAAGTCTGGGCTGATGATATCATCCCTTTATTTTTATTATTTATTTATTTATTTATTCATTACATTTTAATACCGCCCAATAGCCGAAGCTCTCTGGGCGGTTCACAAAAATTAAAACCACAAAGAGCATCAAAACAACCATCAATTTAAAAACACGACTACAGAATACAATATAAAAAGCACAACCAGGATTAAAACCACACAGCAAAGATTGATATGGGTTAAAATATGGAATTGAAACAGCAAGGTTTAAATTTAAGTTAAATTAAGTGTTAAAATACTGAGAGAATAAAAAGGTCTTCAGCTGGCGATGGAAGGAGTACAGTGTAGGCGCCAGGCGGACCTCTCTGGGGAGCTCGTTCCACAGCCGGGGTGCCACAGCGGAGAAGGCCCTCCTCCTAGTAGCCACCTGCCTCACTTCCTTTGGCAGGGGCTCATGGAGAAGGACCCCTGAAGATGACCTTAGGGTCCGGGCAGGTACATATGGGAGGAGGCGTTCCTTCAAATAACCTGGCCCCAAGCCGTTTAGGGCTTAGAATGTTAGTACCAGCACTTTGAATCCCTTTCCTAGTCAGCTTCTGTGGGACTAAAGAAAACCTCTTTTGCTGACCACTTAAGACTGAAGAACAAGCAGGAATGTAGCTAGCAAGACCGCTTAAGAGAAGAAAGCTCATTGCAAAAGGAAAACCTGCCGGCGTCTGAGGACTCGGCGTGGTGCTCCCAAAAGAAACATCTCAACAATGGACCAGGTTTATTGGCAAATCTCACGGGACAGCCTTCCCCAAACCAGCACCCTCTGGTAGCCATGCTGGCGGGCGATGATGGGTACTGGAGTCCAACAGGTTGCCGGGTTGGGGAAGGCTCCCGTAGTGCACCTTTCATCCAAACGTCAGAATTCCAGGGAGGAGCTAGAGGGAAATGGAAGCAGCGGCCAAGTCAGTGGCGTTCCACTATATGGAAACATTTTATTATGATCAAGCACCTACACAATTGGTAGATCGATTCTGGAATGCGTAAGTAGTAGACCAAGATTTTCAGGAATACTGGGGTCAGGGCTTGACCACAGGCTCCAAACCTCATGGCTTCAGCCACATGCTGAACAAGAGCGGATCGTCCTGAAAAATGTGACTAAGTCATTCCAGGACTTTGCACCCTGAGTTTCCCCCTACCTCCCGTGTATAGCAGTTCTCACACGCTCATTTTCTAAGATGAGAAACAGCAACAGCAAGGCAACTTCCTTATTGACTGGCACCATCCTGCCAGCCATCACCAGACTGTGACTCAGCCGCTTTTTAAAGCAAGAGTGACAAAACAGGGAGCTTCAGCCAACGCTAGTCACAAGAGAGAGGTGTGCTTAATTCTTGATTTTGTTATCATCCTGCTGCTACAACTGCTACTGAGTATGTTGCGTTGGGAATTTTGAGTAGAGAAGCGAGAGGGTTGGATCCAGATTTACACTGGATCAACTGTGCTGGCAGAAGTGGACTTTCCCACCCTCCTGCTCACCATACCAGCCCCTCCAACCGCCCCTAAAAATGCTACACAGAGGGTCAGGAGACCCCGCAGAATAAAGTGAGCTGTGGTGGTGCCTTACCACCAGGGCAGGAGTGGGTAACCCCAGCCCTCTCCAGGTCCAAATTCAGCCCTTTCTCTGGTCTGGTGCCATCATAGAATCATAGAATAGCAGAGTTGGAAGGGGCCTACAAGGCCATCGAGTCCAACCCCCTGCTCAAGGCAGGGATCCACCCTAAAGCATCCCTGACGGATGGTTGTCCAGCTGCCTCTTGAAGGCCTTTAGTGTGGGAGAGCCCACGACCTCCCTAGGTAACTGGTTCCATTGTCGTCCTGCTCTAACAGTCAGGAAGTTTTTCCTGATGTCCAGCTGAAATCTGGCTTCCTTTAACTTGAGCCCGTTATTCCGTGTCCTGCGCTCTGGGAGGATCGAGAAGAGATCCTGGCCCTCCTCTGTGTGACAATCTTTCAAGTATTTGAAGAGTGCTATGTCTCCCTTCAATCTTCTCTTCTCCAGGCTAAACATGCCCAGTTCTTTCAGTCTCTCCTCATAGGGCTTTGTGTCCAGACCCCTGATCATCCTGGTTGCCCTCCTCTGAACACTCAGGAATTCCCCATTTTTATGCCCTCCTTGGGTGCCTTAGAATCATAGAACAGTAGAGTTGGAAGGGGCCTAAAAGGCCATCAAGTCCGACCCCCTGCTCAGGGCTACAGACAAAAGGGTATTTTAGAACATAACGCCTGGGCTTCAAAGGCTTCCCTTTGCTAGATGGATAGTGATCAAGCACAGCTGCAGAAAATCCGGCCCTCCGGGGCACCAAATCCAGCCCCGGATGGCTGTGTCCCCTTCTGCTGACCCCACCCGCTTTCCTCCAACCACCGATCAGATCATTTGGTGGATCCCTGGCTTTTATCCAGTTTTTTCTACCCATTCTAAAAGCCTCTCCTGAGGCTTAGTTTCTGGCAGGAGTAGCTTTAAGCTACAATATGCTGGTATTATTTTGGCCCCACCCCCTTTGGCTTAAGCCATGCCCACCCCTGAAATGGGGCTTCTCTGAAATTGAATGCAGCCTTCAGGCTGATAAAAGTTATCCCCACCCCTGCTCCAGGGCACAAGATGGTCCGATGACCAAGAAAAAGCTAGCCAAGACTTTTCCCTGTGTCTTCAAAAGCAACCCAATCCATTCAAAATCAACTGATGGCCGTCTGTAACATGGAGACAAGAACAGAGGGGAAATGGCGCTGCTGCTACCAAAGGCATTCGGAGTAAGAGCCGGTAGTAAAATGGGCAACCCTACAAGGGGCAGAGGCGTCCAAGGCTGGGGGGAGGGCAACCTCTGGCCGCTGTGCTATTAGGCAGGAAGTAGCTGGTGAGTAAATAAAGGAAGGGCTGTTTTCCTTGTACCCTCCTCCTCTAACAGGGACCCCAATATTTCACAAACAATTATGGGACCCATGCTTATGCCACAGAAAGCTCCATACTCCTCGATAAGCACACAACGATTTGGGAAAGTGGATCTACAGAATGATCAGGGGTCTGGAAACAAAGCCCCATGAATAGAGGCTGAAAGAACTGGGCCTGTTGAGCCTGGAGAAGAGAAGATGGAGGGGAGACATGAGAGCACTCTTCAAAGACTTGAAAGTTTGTCACACAGAGGAGGGCCAGGATCTCTTCTCGATCCTCCCAGAGTGCAGGACACGGAATAACGGGCTCAAGTTAAAGGAAGCCAGATTCCGGCTGGACATCAGGAAAAAATTCCTGACTGTTAGAGCAGTACGACAATGGAACCAATGACCTAGGGAGGTGGTGGGCTCTCCCACACTGGAGGCCTTCGAGAGGCAGCTGGACAACCATCTGTCAGGGATGCTTAGGGTGGATTCCTGCATTGAGCAGGGGGTTGGACTCGATGGCCTTGTAGGCCCCTTCCAACTCTACTATTCCATGATTCTGTGATTTATTTATTTATTTATTACATTTCTATACCGCCCAATAGCCGAAGCTCTCTGGGCGGTTCACAAAAATTAAAAACATAGTAAGACAACCAACAGGTTAAAAGCACAAATACACAATACAATATAAAAAGCACAACCAGAATAAAAACCACGCAGCAAAGTTGATATAAAATTAAAATACAGAGTTAAAACAGTAAAATTTAAATTTAAGTTAAAATTAAGTGTTAAAATACTGGGAGAATAAAAAGGTCTTCAGCTGGCGACGAAAGAAGTACAGTGTAGGCGCCAGGCGGACCTCTCTGGGGAGCTCATTCCACAACCGGGGTGCCACAGCGGGGAAAGCCCTCCTCCTAGTAGCCACCTGCCTCACTTCCTTTGGCAGGGGCTCATGGAGAAGGGCCCCTGTAGATGATCTTAAGGTCCGAGCAGGTACACATGGGAGGAGGCGTTCCTTCAAATAACCTGGCCCCAAACCATTTAGGGCTTTAAATGTCAATACCAGCACTTTGAATCGGGCCTGGACCTGGACTGGCAGCCAATGAAGTTGTAAAAAGGACTGGCGTAATATGATCTCAAGCATCTGTCAACTGTTCCACCTTTCCCCACAGAGTCCTGGGAATTGTAGGGGGTGAGGATTCTGAGAGACCCCAAACCCATCCTTAAAGAGCTGCAATGCCCTCCTCTCCCTCCACTACCAGCAACTACTCCATCAGGCTGCAGTGGAGGAAGAGGTGGGACGCAAGAGCCCGCCATCAGCTCTGCTGCATCTAGCTCTTCCTGTCCCTTTCCTGACTCCATGCAAGCTGGCCTTGATACAAGCTTTGTATAACTTTAAACTGATGCCTGGATTTGCTCATTTTCCTCTTCCCTCCTCAACCATTTCTCCTTTTGCATCTTGTCTCTTAGTCCCTGCTCACAAGCTTACAGTCTGTCTTGGTGGTCATTGGCTTAACGTAAGCTGCTCCAGGAGCCTTTTCCGCTGAAGAGCAGCATAAAAATGCTTTGAATAAATCAATAATAATCGGTTTACGTCCGTACGGTATGCCCTCAGGTCATCTCTCAGGAGCTGCTCCTAGTGTTCATAGGCATCCAGGAAAATCCAAGAATCTCCCTGAGTATTTATTAAGAGGGAATTGCTTTTGGACACACCAAAAGACGCTGGGAGCAGCCTGAAAGGTAGGAGAGGAGACCGCTATCTTGGGCCAATGCTGCCAGAAGCAGCCTATATCTCAAAGGAAAGGGCAAGTGCCTTTGGGGCAGGCTGAGAGTGCCTCTTTCGTGCAACTTGTCCCAGGCTAAGTCCTCCTCCTTATTCAGCACTCCCAATTCTATTTGCTCAACAAGTGGAAGGCCGGCATGAAGAAACTCCTTGTAGAGGAAAAGTGTGGAATTTATTCCAGAGCACGCATGTGAAAGGGAACAACAGTGAAATAAGGAGCATCCTTCGCTGAGATAGTGTATTTGATGAGCTTTGAACACTCAAGAAGCGCTGCATAAACACCAACACAACAACCCTATGTACACTTACCTGGGGCGTAAGCCCCACTGAACAGAGTGGGACAGCCACCTGTCAGGGATGCTTTAAGGTGGATTCCTGCACTGAGCAGGGGGTTGGACTCGATGGCCTTGTAGGCCCCTCCTTCCAACTCTACTAGTCTAGGATTCTATGACTCCAAATCCCATCATCTCTGATCTATACCAGGAATTCCTAGCCATTTCCCAACTTTACCACTGTCCTCCAAATGCTCTGCTTGCTTCCCTAAAATGTGAAGACTAGAATTGGAGACAATACTCCCCGTGAGCAATACCACTTACCAAAGACAGTAAAATTCCCCTATCCGGTATCTTGTATGCAACATTTCCGCTAATAAGAATACACTTTCCAAGACTCTCTCTTGAAACCATCACAGCCACAGGAGCGTCAAGCCATTCTGAACTTGTAAAGACCAGGAGAGAAGATGAAATAATGGGATAAGTGTAGATACAGGGAAAGAGCACTTGTTAAAAGCCTTTCTGTCGGAAACGGAGAACCGCTGGTGGGTTTCTTTTAAAAACCTCTTCCATCTGCAGCTTCAATGCCATAGGAGGGAGTTGGATCATTTAATGGGCATCTCTTTCCCTTACGCCTGGAACACTCTTCCAGAACATTTGAGAACTACAAGTTCAACCACAGCTTTTAAAGCTCAACTAAAAACTTTTCTTTTTCCTAAAGCTTTTAAAACTTGATGTTGTGCAGACTTCTACTGTTACTTTCTACTGTTAGTTTTTCCCTACCCTGTGCCTGCTTACCCTACCCTGTACCTGTTTGCATTCTCTTCCCCTCCTTATTGTTTTACTATGATTTTATTAGATTGTAAGCCTATGCGGCAGGGTCTTGCTATTTACTGTTTTACTCTGTACAGCACCATGTACATTGATGGTGCTATATAAATAAATAATAATAATAATAAATAATAAACACATCAGCTATGGCAGCCTTCCCCCACCTGGTGCCCTCCAGATAAGAACACAAGAACATCAGAAGAGCCCTGAGGCTGGATCAGACCAGGGGTCCTTCTAGTCCAGCACTCTGTTCACACAGTGGCCCACCAAGCAACGACCAGGGACCATCAAAGCCAGGACACGGTGCAACAGCACCCTCCCATCCATGTACCCCATCAGCTCCAACCAGCATGAGCAACGGTTGGGAATCCTGGGAGTTGAAGTCCAAAAACTCTGGAGAGCACTAGGCTAGAAAAGGCTGACCTACAGTTTGTAAAGGACCAATCTGCAAAGGATGGTAGAGGAGAACATCAGCATAACCCTACCTTATTAACCAGGACTGGGAAGGTAAGCATACCTGAAACAAAATGGCTACAAAAAAGGGCTAATGCCATTTTAGGTTACGTCAGTACAAGTATCGTTTCTAAATCACGAGAAGGAATCATCCTATTATTATTATTATTTATATAGCACCATCAGTGTACATGGTGCTGTACAGAGTAAAACAATAAAATAGGAAAACCCTGCCGCATAGGCTTACACTTTAATACTCTCCTAGCAGAGTGTGGTTCTGGATACCACACTTAAAGTGGAACAGATTTGGAGAAGGGCAGCAAAGGTGATCAGGCGAGTAGAAACTAAGCCCTGCAAGAAAAAGATGGAAGGAACTGAGCATGTTCAGCCTTGGGAAGAGAAGACGGAGGATGGGCGGGGAGGGATATGAGAGAGCTTTTCAAATACCTACAGGGCTGCCACACAGAAGACGGCCACAACTTGTTCACTGTCATCCAAGACTGTATGATATGAAACAATGGGCTCAAGTTACAAGAAGGCAGATTTCAGTTGAACATCAGTAAAATCCTAATGATCAGAGCAATTAGATAATGGAACCGACAGCCTAGGGAGGTGGTGGGCTCTCCCTCTCTGGTGGTATTCATAGGATCATAGAATAGCAGAGTTGGAAGGGGCCTACAAGGCCATCGAGTCCAACCCCTTGCTCAATGCAGGAGTCCACCTTAAAGCATCCCTGACAGAGGGTTGTCCAGCTGCCTCTTGAAGGCCTCTAGGGTGGGACAGCCCACAACCTCCCTAGGTAACTGGTTCCATTGTCGTACTGCTCTAACAGTCAGGAAGTTTTTCCTGATGTCCAGCTGGAATCTGGCTTCCTGTAACTTGAGCCCGTTATTCCGTGTCCTGCACTCTGGGAGGATCGAGAAGAGATCCTGGCCCTCCTGTGTGTGACAACCTCTTAAGTATTTGAAGAGTGCTCTCATGTCTCCCCTCAATCTTCTCTTCTCCAGGCAGAGAATACACAGCCGTCTGTCAGGGAGGCTTTAAACTGGATTCTTGCAGTGTACAGAGGGTTGGATTTGATGGCCTAAATGGCCCCTTCCAACTCTATGATCCTAAATATAATTTGGATCCAGGTAGCTGTAAAAGACAAGGAGGAGACTGAACACAAAGGTATGATATCTCATTTCTTGGGGGCAGACAGCTTTCAAATTAAAGGAGTTGAGTCAGCAGCCTTAAGGTTGTGCGTCAGGGCTAAAGGCCTGCCACACACCCACACCACCTCCTTAGCTTTCAGGCATCCCCCTGCAATGCCTCACAAACTACCCCTTCATGATCCTGACAAGGCTTCCAGTTCCTCCACACTGTTCTTGAGCACCTCTCCGGATCCCTTGACCCACCTTTCTCAAGAATCTTCTTCACTGATCAACATCAACATTGAAGAAGCAGAGACCAATGCTTCCTGTAGGTCAGCTACCCTTTAACCCAGCATGACTTGCGTTTCAGCTCTCCTCCTAACTTAATCTACCTTGCACCAACTACCTGTTCCACAACAGAGCATACACATAATCATGCACATGCCATGTGCTACTGTGTGCAAACACCTGTGGATTAGGGAACTCATTCAACATTGGTATTACATAGGAACACAGAACAACATGCCTAATCACTCCTAAAAGCAACACATGGTGAAGCAGAAGAAAGCTACAGCTTCTCCCAAACCAGGTAAGATGATAGAGCAACCCAACCCGCTCCAATGTGCTACACTCCAGCTCAGTTAACACAACACTCAATGTTGGTTTTAGAACTCCACGGTGGAGTTTTTATACCACCGTTGAGAAATGTGCTGTCTGGTGGGAAAACTCCACACTGTGTGGAGTTCTTTTGGAAAACATTCCACGCAGAATATCTACGCTATGCAGAGGAGAGTTCCTGCACAACCGTTGTGTTGCGTGTTGTGTGAAGGGCTCTGTGGAGCTTTCCATTGCATTTAGTTGATTTTTCCCACTGGCTGCAGAGTTCCCTGGGAAGAGTGGCGAAAGGAGCGAGTGCCGCTCTAGGAGAGCCCAGGGATTAATATTTTTTCAGCAATGGCTGATGGGATACCAGCAGGAGGACCAGGGGAAGCAAGAGGGTGGAGGAACTGTCAATCAATCGCAATGGATTTTGCTCAACTCCACAGTAGCCCACAGTCCCACAACGAGGGAGTTAAAACATGTTGTGCGTGGAGTGCCCCCTAAAAATTCACACTGCATTGACTAATGTGTTGCCTGAACTGAGCCTCCCTCTCATCTCCTTCAGCTCAGCCAGCTGCTGTTTAGGATTTATTTGAGAATTATTTTCCCCTCTTCCCACCCCTTCCTTTTTCCTTGTGTGCTGTGCCTTGTTACATTGTAAATCTGTGGGCAGGGGGTGGACTTGTTTTACTGATTGCGTATAAGCTGCCCTGGAAGCCTTTTGGGTTGAGGAGTAGGATAAAAATATTTTCAACCTCCTCCATGAGGAAATCTTACAACATATGGAGGCTTCCAAGTTTAGGGGGGGAAAGGCAAGGAACGGGGGTGGGGACATGATCTGGTATAGAGAAAGTGAGGAAATGATTCATGGTGCAGAGAAAGAGGACCAGGAGACACTTTCCTCCGTCTCTCAGGACTATGGAATCTGGAGTCATCCAGGACAGACAGTGCATAGTGAAACTATGGAACTGGCTACCACAAGATGTGGTGATGGCCACCGACATGGACAACTTTAAAATGGGATTAGACAAATTCATGGAAGGTAAGACTAGCAATGGCTAGGAGTCATTATGGTGATATACTACCTCTGGAAACAGTCACTGGGGAAGAACAGTGAGAAAGTTATCGCACTCATGTCCTGCTTGTGGGCCTCCCATTGGTGCATCTGGTTGGTCACTGTGGGAACCGAATGCTAGACTAGATGGGCCTTTGACCTCACCCAGCAGAGCTCTTCTTACGTTCTCAATTCCACCCAACCCTGTGTCTTGGCTAGTGGAGAGAGGAAGGCCCTACCTGACTCAGGACCACTCCAGAACTTCATTGTCTCCCCAAAGAATGGGGGAGGCACCCACAGAATAGTTTGAGATCCACCGCCTCAGCACCCTTTAACTGCCTTGTTGTCCTAACAATAGTGAAGAGAGAGGTGTTTTCCACCCTTTCATGCCAAGGTCATAGGTCAAGCCCCATTAGACAAGCCATAGGAAAGGAAGAGAGGAGCCCTCACAAAAGGAACATGTATAGGAGTGGATCCCCCAGAAAACCGTGTGTCTGTGATATAGAATGCAACAGTGATTCCCTTCGACCAGGAAGCACAAGGGTGTGATCCTCTGTGTTGGCCTCAAAATCAGGTGCATGGATAGGCCTTCCTGTCAGGCCAAGGTTCCTGATAGGCCTGCCTGTCAGGCCAAGGTTCCTGATAGGCCTTCCTGTCAGGCCAAGGTTCCTGCCTGTCATGCCAAGGTTCCTGATAGGCCTGCCTGTCACGCCAAGGTTCCTGATAGGCCTGCCTGTCAGGCCAAGGTTCCTGCCTGTCACGCCAAGGTTCCTGATAGGGCGTGTCTTCTTAAGGCTGAAATCATGACCATCAATTCCCAGTCACCCACCCCCCACCCCCCACTCCCAATCCCTTTGCCCCACTCTGTGCAAGCCAGCCCAACCTCCCCCAACCTGGTGCCACCAAATCTGCTGGACTCCAGCTCCCATCACCCACAGCCGGTTGGCCATGCTGACTGGGGGGATGACAGAAGCTGTAGTCTGGCATATCTACAGGGCACTAGGTTGGGGAAGGGTGGCCTTGCCCAATGGTGGGCTACGTGTGGCCTTCCAGATGCGTTGGGCTACAACTCCCACCATCCCTCACCGCCGGCTATACTGGCTGATGGGAGTTGTAGGCCAAACCATTTTTTTTCCTCCATTTTACCTTGTACACCCCTCCGAAATTTTTCAGTGGGGAGCGGTATATAAATATTCTAAATAAATAAATAAATAAATAAATTTGGAGGGCCCTAACCCCCCCCCCCTACCCCAACTGAGTCACCAACTGCCGGGTAAATCTCCGACCCATCACTGCCCCTAACACTTCCTGAGCCCCAATATCCCTCTATCTGCGCCCCCCCAGACATCTTCCTCAAAGAGCCCCAATACGGACCCCCCCCCACAGACACACACACACACACACACACACACACGGCCCTTACGACAGTTGTGCCCCACATTCCTTTAAACAAAACCCCCTAATCTTGCCCCCCCCCACAGCTTGTCCCTCAGGGCTGCTCCCCACCCCCCCTAAAATCCTGCCCCTCTCCTCAAGTTACTGCCCCCCCCACAAAAAAACTCTCGGCGTCTTTGCCCCCCCCCCCGAGAAAAACAAGCCCCTCCCCCTCAGATAACTCCCCCTCCCCCCTCTTAAAAAAAGCGGGGGCAGGAAAGTCCCTCACCTTCTTGACGGCCTGGTGGAAGCCGAACTCTCCGGCCTCCTTGAGGTCCAGCCAGATCATGGGCATGCGGGGCACGGCCTCCATCTCGCCCGCCGCCCGCCGCCGCTCTCTCGCCTCAGACGCCCAGGCCCCTCAGCGGCGACGCCACCAGGCCCCTCCGGGCGCAGCCGAACCCGAACCGAGTCCTGCCGAACCTGAGGGGCGGAGGGAGGGAGGGAGGCCCCGCTGACCTGGCCGCGCCCCGCCCACTCGCCCGCCGGAAGCCGCGGCGCCGCGCGGCCTGCTGGGAAACGTAGTTCCCTGCGCTTGGAGCTCGCCCGACTTCCGGGCAAGGAGAAAGAGGCGTCGCGCGTTCGTGTTTTGCTCGTTTATTACCGCTCCTAGATGTAATTCGGGTGTGACCAGATAAAAAGGAGGGGCGGGGACGCCGGCATCTTTAATAGTGGGGGTTTCCTTTGCATGCCTTCAGCACCTGGTGAAATTTAGGGTGACCCTATGGAAAGGAGGACAGGGCTCCTGTACCTTTAACAGTTGCATAGAAAAGGGAATTTCAGCAGGTGTCATTTGTATATATGGAGAACCTGGTGAAATTCCCTTTTCAGCACAACAGTAAAAGTGCAGGAGCTTTACTAGCGTGACCAGATTTAAAAGAGGGCAGGGCTCCTGCAGCTTTAACTGTGGTGATGAAGAGGAAATTTCACTGGGTTCCCCATATATACAAATTTATTAGATTGTAAGCCTATGCGGCAGGGTCTTGCTATTTACTGTGTAATCTGTACAGCACCATGTACATTGATGGTGCTATATAAATAAATAATAATAATAATAATAATAACTGTTAAAGATACAGGAGCCCAGTCCTCCTTTTCATAGGGTCACACTATTTAACAGTTGCATAGAAAAGGGAATTTCAGCAGGTGTCATTTGTATATATTTATTTATTTATTGCACTTATATACCGCTCCCATAGCCAGGACTCTCTGGGCGGTTTACAGAAATTCTAAAATTGAGATAAAAACAAGTATACAAATTTTTAAAATTTAAAACACAGAACATACACACATAAAGCATTAAAAACCGTTAAAAAACTAAACGTGGGTGATTAAGATGTGCTGCCATATTCCTGGGCAAAGAGGAAAGACTTAACCTGGCGCCGGAAAGATAGCAGTGTTGGTGCCAGGCACGACTCGTCAGGGAGATCATTCCAGAGTCTGGGGGCCACCACCGAAAAGGCTCTGTCTATATATGGAGAACCTGGTGAAATTCCCTCTTCATCACCACAGTTAAAGTTGCAGGTGCCCTGCCCTCTTTTAAATCTGGTCACTCTAGTATAGCTCCTGCAGCTTTAACTGTTGTGATGAAGAGGGAATTTCACCAGGTTCTCCATATATACAAAGGACACCTGCTGAAATTCCCTTTTCTATGCAACTGTTAAAGGTACAGGAGTCCTGTCCTCCTTTTCATAGGGTCACCCTACAACTTGAGCAGCATTTTCCACATCCTAAAAGGTTGACAAGCCTCTCCTAGGGCTTTGTTACCGGCCATAAGAGCTCGAAGTGAAAATATATTGGGCTTTTTTGGAATTGGGGGGGGGGGGGGGCTTTTGCCTTCATTCCTGGACCACCACTGGACTGAAGCCCCTGAGAACTTCTCTGAAATTCTATTCAGGCCTCTGGCTGGAAGAGGTTCAAGCCCCCCCCCCCCCCATCCAGCACTCAGGTGCCCAAACTGATCACCTCCCCTGCCTGTGTTCATCACTCCTCTGCTCTCCCGCTCCGGCCTTTCTCCTTTGCTGCCCCGTCAGCCCGAAACTGCCTCCCAGAACTGGACACCTTCAAATCCCTATTCAAAATCGCCTTCCCCACCCACCCCTGTGAAAACTTTGGCACTACCCCAGTCACCGTAGCCTATCGCTGCCCTGGGCCACCTGATGTCCTCCAGATGTTTTGGACTACAACTCCCATATGCCCCCACCAACATGGGCAATGGTCGGGGATGATGGGAGTTGTTATCCAGAATACCTGGAGAGCTGCAGCTGGGCTACTTCCAGCCTGCTGTGATTTGTAACTAAATCAATAGGTATGAGTGCCCTGATGCATGCTCTTCTCCTGTTCGCTGTTGCCTCTTCTTCCTTTGTCATCTCTCAGAGTTGGATTTTTAGATTGTATGTTCCTCGGGGCAGGGACATAAAGTATTGCACACACCACTAGTGCTTCATCAGCATCATCTCTATTGTGGCTGAGCACCCCCCCCCTCCTTCGTCCCTGGGGATTTTTTGCTTCTTCTCTGGGTTGCTGAGCAAGAACAGGGACCTTGTCATGATCTCTTCTCGATCCTTCCAGAGTGCAGGACATGGAATACCGGGCTCAAGTTAAAGGAAGCCAGATTCCAGCTGGACATCAGGAAAAACTTCCTGACTGTTAGAGCAGTACGACAATGGAACCAGTGACCTAGGGACATCGTGGGCTCTCCCACACTAAAGGCCTTCAAGAGGCAGCTGGACAACCATCCATCAGGGATGCTTTAGGGTGGATCCCTGCCTTGAGCAGGGGGTTGGACTCGATGGCCTTGTAGGCCCCTTCCAGCTCTGCTATTCTATGATTCTATGATTCTATGAGCACGGGAGGATCAGGCCTGTCGTGCACCAATGCCTGTTCTACACACTGGCAAGGGGTTGCATCTCTCCTGCCCCAAACCCCATTACTGCATCCACCCATGAGGATACCCACACATCCAGTGGGGTAGCAAAATGGAGGGCCCTCCCAAGGTGTTCCCATCTTGCTGCAGCCAGGCAATTTTAGGCTCTGGTCTTGGAGGGGGCGCTCTTTAGATCAAGCGTGCAGAACCCAAGGCCCTGGGACCCATCCAGACCACTTTGGGTCCTAATCCAGCACTCTAGGATTCCCCAGGGAGCCACATCTCTTTCACCAAGTGAAAATCTTTTGGCGGGTTCCAAGTTTTTGTGCATTTGCCTGCTGCCGCCGCCACCACCCATTTGAAAAGGCTGAAATGCCTCTGATAAGGCTAAGTTACCGACAGCGAGAGCGTTAAACTAAAATAGGGCATGTTTTTAATTTTTGCCACGCCCCTTTTGCTGTTAGCCCTGCCCACCAATAGACCGTAGCCCCAAGAAACTTCTCCGTAATGGAATCCGGCTCTCGGGCCCTGCTTCGGATAGTAATGTGTGTATTTTATTTTATTATTTCTTTCTTTACAACATATACCTCACCACATCTAAACAGATTCCGGAGTGGTGAACAATAAAAGACAAGAAGATAAAAGAATAAAACGCCATATTAAAGATGGGTTATTTAAAAACAAACGAACAGAACACCAGTAAAATCTGTGGCTGGTCAATCAAGGAAGGCTTCCTGAAATAAAACTTTTTCCTTTCCATCCACATGAGGAGAGAGCCCTGATGCTTTCAGGGGCTGGGGGGGGCTCCTGCCCGTTCTATTGAGCAGGGCCCTGAACCTCTGCACCCCGATCACATCAAATGAGGCACGAGCAAGTTGAAAGGTGCTACAGAACTGGAATAACCATTATATTGATATGAAGTCTGTTTCATTATTCAAAGTATGGCACTGAGAGCACTGCAATGAGCTGTCATGACCAGGAGGTGGAACTAAAGGGCTAGAGAGAGAGAGAGAAGCATTCTCCAACTGGGTGGTCTCCAGATGGATTGGAGCAGGCTGGGGCTGATGGAAGTTGTAGTCTCTGGAGGGCTCCAGTTGGGGAGGACTGATATCCCAGAACACAGGACACGGAATAACAGGCTCAAGTTACAGGAAGCCAGATTCCGGCTGGACATCAGGAAAAACTTCCTGACTGTTAGAGCGGTATAACAGTGGAACCCATGACCAAGGGAGGTTGTGGTCTCTCCCACACTAGAGGCCTTCAAGAGGCAGCTGGACAGCCATCTGTCAGGGATGCTTTAGGGTGGATTCCAGTACTGAGCAGGGGGTTGGCAGCAGACATCTGGCCTCTGGTGCTAGGGTGACCATATGAAAAGGAGGAAAGGGCTCCTGTATCTTTAACAGTTGCATAGAAAAGGGAATTTCAGCAGGTGTCATTTGTATGCATGCAGCACCTGGTGAAATTTCCTCTTCATCACAACAGTTAAAGCTGCAGGAGCTATACTGCAGCTATATTGTGACCAGATTTAAAAGAGGGCAGGGCACCTGCAGCTTTAACTGGTGTGATGAAGAGGGAATTTCACCAGGTGTGACATGCATACAAAGGACACCTGCTGAAATTCCCTTTTCTATGCAACTGTTAAAGATACCGGAGTCTTGTCCTCCTTTTCATATGGTCACCCTAGGTGCTACTGTCAATCCGTGGCACATGCTATATTTGCACCTTGATTACAGATGTACAGCAGTAGGAACATCAACAATGAAATTTCCATAGGGTCACTCCAGTCTAGCCCCCCATTCAGTCTCATACTCTGTCTCTTGCTTTGGGGGGCCCACATTCTCTCTTCCCCCTCTCCCCCTCTCCCTTTTCCTCCCCACCCAGTGGGCTGCCGGTTGAAGGGCAGGTCAGCCTTGCCAGAGCCCTGAATGGTTCACTTGCTCAAGGGCTTTTGAAATTATGCCGATGGGCCCCGTGTATCCCTAGATGGGGTGTCCGATTTTCAAAAATTCCCCGAAAATCAGTGGATGCTTGGATTTGCTTGAGGCTTGGCATGCATGTGTATACATGGATAAGCTATTATGGTGCCGAGTTTGAGGTTTTTAACGTTAACAGAAAAAAAGTTGTAGGCTTTTTTGGATTTCAATGCAAGTCTGGGGGGGGGGGGGGGAAGCGGAGCTCCGATCCGGATCTGGAGCTTCGCAGCGAACCGGACCGGACTATAGGCGGATTGGATCGGAGCAGAGCGGACCCAATCCGGAAGTTGTGAATCTGGAAGAGAAGCGGATCGTGGGGGTCTGTGCACACTCCTACTAGAGATGCAGAGAAATTAGAGAAATTAGCTAGAGCAACCTTCCCCAACTTGGTGCCATCCAGATGTTTTGAATAGCAACACCCATCGTCCCCAGCCAGCATGGCTATTGGCAGTTCAACACATCCAAAGTCAATGATGTAAGTGGAACGATGGCTCAGAGGAACTCGGCACCCACACTTCTTAATAGCAGGGAACAGTGGTGGCTGGTGGCTCCGATGTCAGTGGGGCAGTGAATCCTCTCCAGGTTTCAGTCAGAACTCCAAAGGAGTTGTCCAAGGTGCAAAACAGGTTACGTGTTGTCCCATAAATGTAATTAAATAAAATCTTTTTTAAAAATTATGTTACAGAAGGCCTTTGAAGGAATTCAGGCCGAAAGGCGTCAGGCTTTGAAATAAACTGACTTTTGCATCCTGAGAATTTGCTCTCCCTTTTTGCTCTCCCTCATCTGCCACTGGTCCCCCAAATTCCCTGTACCCTCTGAGCTTCACTGCTATCTTCATGGTAGCAGGAGGTGGTGGAACAAATTTCCCCAGCAAACAATATATTCTTCCCTGTTGTGAAGCATTTTGTGCAGTATGGTGTTTGCCCTGTCCTGGACGGGGTTGCCCTCTCCCTAAAGGATCGGGTCCATAGTTTGGGGGTGCTCTTGGATCCAGAACTGTCACTGCAGGCACAGGTGAACTCAGTGGCAAAGAGCACCTTTTATCAGCTTAGGCTGATATACCAACTGCGCCCTTCTCTGGACAGAGATAGCCTAGCTACAGTGATCCGTGCTCTGATAACCTCTCATTTGGATTGCTGCAATGCGTTATACTTGGGGCTGCCTTTGAAAATGGTCCGGAAACTTCAGCTGGTACAAAACAGGGCAGCCCGTTTACTAACAGGGACTGGCCGACGAGACCACATCACGCCAGTCCTTTTCCAGCTTCATTGGCTGCCAGGCCAGGACCGGGCCTGATTCAAAGTGCTGGTATTAACATTCAAAGCCCTAAACGGCTTGGGGCCAGGTTATCTGAAGGAACGCCTCCTCCCTTATGTACCTGCCTGGACCCTAAGGTCATCCTCAGGGGTCCTTCTCCGCGAGCCCCTGCCAAAGGAAGTGAGGCAGGTGGCTACCAGGAGGAGGGCCTTCTCTGCTGTGGCACCCTGACTGTGGAATGAGCTCCCTAAGGAGGTTCGCTTAGGGTCTCGCCGGCCAGTCCCTGTTATTAAACAGGGTGCCTTGTTTTGTACCAGCTGAAGTTTCCAGACCGTTTTCAAAGGCAGCCCCACGTATAACGCATTGCAGTAATCCAAACGAGAAGTTTTCAGAGCATGGATAACTGTAGCTAGGCTATCTCTGTCCAGATAAGGGCACAGTTGGCATATCAGCCTAAGCTAATAAAAGGTGCTCTTTGCCACTGGCTTGGTCTTGCATTGACCCACTAACTTTGCCAAAGCCCTGCTCCTGGAGGAGATGAAAACGGGTTTGTCGATATGAATTAACACCACAGCCTGCATTGTTTGGATCCTCTATGGGGATTGCTATGATGACCCCCCCCTTCAAAATCAACCACTGCATCACTGTCCAGGAGGCATGAGGTTAGGGAAGGCCAAAAATGAGAATAGAGAACATTAAAAAACACACACCACATTCTTATATTGGCTGGACTAGATGACTTTGGTTGCCCCCTTCTAGCACTGTGAGATTCTGTGCTTCTCTTTCCCTCTTCTTGCTACACCCCAGGATCCTCTTTGCCCTTTTTCATGGTAGCATCATTCATAGAATCATAGAATAGTAGAGTTGGAAGGGGCCTAAAAGGTCATTGAGTCCAACCCCCCACTCAATGCAGGAATCCACCTTAAAGCATCCCTGACAGATGTCCAGCTGCCTCTTGAATGCCACAACCTCCCTAGGTAACTGGTTCCATTGTCGTACTGCTCTAACAGTCTGGAAGTTTTCCCTGATGTCCAGCCAGAATCTGGCTTCCTGTCACTTGAGCCCATTATTCCGTGTCCTGCACTCTGGGAGGATCGAGAAGAGATCCTGGTCCTCCTCTGTGTGACAACCTTTCAAGTCTCCCCTCAATCTTCTCTTCTCCAGGCTAAACATGCCCAGTTGCTTCAGTCTCTCTCTATAGGGCTTTGTTTCCTCGTTGCCCTCCTCTGAACAAGCTCCAGCTTGTCTGCATCCTTCATAGAATCATAGAATAGTAGAGTTGGATGGGGCCTAAAAGGCCATCAAGTCTACCCCCTTCTTGAAATGTGGTACCCAGAACTGGACACAATACAGAAGATGAGGCCTAACCAGGGCCGAATAGAAGGGAACCACTCCCTCACGCTATTTGGGAGCTACACTTCTATTAATGCAGCCCAAAATAGCATTTGCTTTTTTTGCAGCCACATCACACTGTTGGCTCCTACTCAGCTTGTGATCTACAACAATTCCAAGATCCTTCTCGCTTGTAGTATTGCTGAGCCAAGTATCCCCCATCTTGTAACTGTGCCTTTGGTTTCTATTTCCTAGGTGTAGAACTTGGCCTTTATCCCTATTAAATTTCATCCTGTTGTTTTCAGCCCAGCACTCCAGCCTATCAAGATCACTTTGAAGTTTGTTTCTGTCTTCCAGGGTATTAGCTATCCCACCCAATTTGGTGTCATCTGCAAATTTGATCAGCGTTCCCTGCACCTCCTCGTCCAAATCATTAATAAAAGTGTTGAAGAGCACTGGGCCCAGGACTGAGCCCTGCGGCACCCCACTCGTTGCCTCTCCCCAGTTTGAGAAGGTTCCGTTGATAAGCACTCTTTGAGTCCGATTCATCACTGCCTTGATGGGCTGGAGTGCAGCTGTTGTGGCTCTCTGTTTCGTGATCCCTCTATTTTCTGCAGTGCAATTATCCCCCCTCCCATGGCCAGCCCACACACTATTATGCAACCAACTCCAAAGTGTCTCCTTTTGGAGATATGTTTTTTAAAAACAAGTTTGTTTCCTTGTTTGTGCAGCCAGCGCCTTTCCTTCGCTTTCTTCTCTGCACTGACAAAGATGCAACCGAAATAGCAGAAATAGCAAGCAGAAGGCGAGATCCTATTTTTAAGGCAGATGGTACCCCCCCCACACAAACACCAAATACTAATTACCTTCAAATATCAGCTCCCTGCTGCTGATCCTTCTAGAATGGCCTCCCCAACCTGTCGCCCCCAGATGTGTTGTAGTCCAACACATCTGGAATGCACCAGGTTGGGGAGGGCTGAACTGTGGCCCTCCGGATCTTACCTTCACAGGTAATTTTTCACCCAAGCTTAACGTGACTGTCAATAGTCCTGCCAAGGTGGGGTGGTGGGTTGTCTGATAGATCAGAACATCAGAAGAGCTCTGATGTCGGGTCAGACCAAGGGTCTATCTAGTCCAGCACTCTGTTCACTCTGTGGTCAACCAGCTGCCCCCAGGAAAACCACAATCCCCCATGCTGTTTAACATGTACATGAAACCGTTGGGTGCGGTCATCCGGAGCTTTGGCGTGCGCTGTCATCAGTACGCTGACGACACGCAGCTCTACTGCTCCTTTTCATCCTCATCAGGTGTGGCTGTGGATGTGCTGAGCCGGTGCCTGGCTGCGACAATGGACTGGAGGAGGGCTAATAAACTGAAGCTCAATCCAGACAAGACTGAGATGCTGCTGGTGGATGGTTCCTGGTGGGTGTTCAACCGGTTCTGGATGGGGTTGCACTCCCCCTGAAGGAGTAGGTTCGTAGTTTGGGGGTTCTCATAGAACCATCTCTGTCACTTGAGGCTCAGGTGGCCTCGGTGGCATAGAGTGCTTTCTACCAACTCCGGTTCGTGGCCCAGCTAAGCCCCTGTCTGGACAGGGATAACCTAGCTTCAGTTGTCCATACTCTGGTAACCTCCAAATTAGATTACTGCAATGCCCTCTACATGGGGCAGCCTTTGAAGACGGTCCGGAAGCTGCAGCTTGTGCAAAATACAGCAGCCAGATTGGTAACTTGAACAAGGAGGTTCGAACATATAACACAAATTCTGGCCCTCTTGCATTGGCTGCTGATACGTTTCCGAGCCCAATTCAAGGTGCTGGTTTTAACCTATAAAGCCCTACATGGCTTGGGACCACAATACCTGATGGAACGCCTCTCCCGACATGGACCTGCCCGTATACTGCGCTCAACATCTAAGGTCCTCCTCCAAGTGCCTACTTTGAGGGAAGCTCGGAGAATGGCAACAAGGCAGAGGGCCTTTTCGGTGGTGCCCCCCCCCCCGACTGTGGAATGATGAGGCTCGTCTGGGGCCAACACTGTAATCTTTTCGGCGCCAGGTCAAGACTTTCCTCTTCTCCCAGGCATTTAACACCATTTAACAATGCCAAGATTGTTTTTAACGGACCCCCAGAACTGTTGTTTTTAAATGGATACTGTTGTTTTTATGTTTTTAAATTTTGTATATTTTTAATGTTTACTGTTTTTTAACTTTTGTAAACCGCCCAGAGAGCTTCGGCTGTGGGGCGGTATATAAATGTAACAAACAAACAAACCAGGACATGGTGCAACAGCACCCTCCTACCCATGTTCCCCAGCAACTGGCGCACACAGGCTTACTGCCTCTGCTACTGGAGGTAGAACACAGTCACCAGGGCTAGTAGCCATGGATAGTCTCCTCCTCCAGGAATCGGTCCAACCCCCTTTTAAAGCCATCCAAATTGGTGGCCTTCAGAACAGTCATCTTGCATTAATTTAAATTTCACAGTTTAATTCTGTGCTGTATGAAGAAGTCCTTCCTTTTATCTGTCCTGAATCTCCCACCAGTCAGCTTCCTGGGGTATGACCCCATTGGGCTCTAGTATTATGAAAGAGAGAGAGAGAGAGAGAGAGAGAGAGAGAGAGATGTCTCCTGATCCACATTCTCCACACCAGGCATCATTTTGTAGACTTCTGTTATTTTGTAGACTTCTGCCCTTAGCCTTCTTTTTTCCAAGCGAAACAATCCCAGCTGTTATATAGATAGATTTGTATTTCACCATAAAGCATATAATACAGCCTTCCCCAAGTTGGCACCCTCCAGTTGTGTTGCACTACAACTCCCATCATCCACAACCAGCACCCTGATGGCTGGGGGTGATGGGAGTTGCAGCACCACACATCTGGAGGGAAATAAATGATGGGATGGGTTGCCACCAGATGATGTGTTGACGGCCACCAAGAAGGGCAGTGAGGAAAATTCATGGAGAAGAAGGCTTCCAAGGGTTACTAGTCACCTTTAGTATTGCGTCCAGTTCTGGGGCAGCATACTTGAAGAAGGTTGCAGACAAGCTGGAGGGGGTTCAGAGGAGGGCAACCAGGATGGTCAGGGGCCTGGAAACAAAGCGCTATGAAGAGAAACTGGAAGAATTGGGCATGCTTAGCCTGGAGAAGAGAAGATGGAAGGGAGACATGAGAGCACTCTTCAAAGACTTGAAAGGTTGTCACACAGAGGAGGGCCGGGATCTCTTCTCGATCCTCCCAGAGTGCAGGACACGGAATAACGGGCTCAAGTTAAAGGAAGCCAGATTCCAGCTGGACATCAGGAAAAACGTCCTGACTGTTAGAGCAGTATGACAATGGAATCAGTTACCTAGGGAGGTTGTGGGCTCTCCCACACTAGAGGCCTTCAAGAGGCAGCTGGACAACCACTTGTCAGGGATGCTTTAAGATGGATCCCTGCATTGAGCGGGGGGTTGGACTAGATGGCCTTACAGGACCCTTCCAACCCTACTATTCTATGATTCTAGTCCTTATGGCCACAATATGTTGCTACATCCAAGATCAGGGGGAGCATTCCTCTGGATTTCAGTTGCTGGGAAGGGCACGACCCTTACGTCCTGCACCTTGTACAAAGAGATACACAGAGTATATCAGAGGTGTTGAACTTCTTTCAGCCCAAGGGCCAGATTCCATTTCGGAGAGCCGGGGTGTGTGTGTGTGTGTGTGTGTGTGTGTGTGTGTGTGTATGTGTGTGTTGCATTCCAGTGGTGGGTGGGGCTAAATGAAAAGGGGCGGGGCCAAAGACACCAACATTTATTTATTGATTGATTGCATTTCTATACCGCCCAATAGCTAAAGCTCTCTTTCATCTTCACACTGTCACCGCCAGCAAGTGGGCCTCTTGAGAATTTTGTCCTTTCAGAATGGGGGTGGGTGGGAACTGCACAGAAGCTGTGATACCACTCAGTGATTGATGGCTGGTGGGCGGTGGGGTGGGGTGGGCAGGGAAAAGGTGTGCAGCTCTCTGGGAAACCTCAGAAAGCCAGTTTCGGACCCCAGAAGGGCTAGATCCATTATCTGAGGCAGTAGGCCTGTGTGCACCAGTTGCTGGGGAACATGGGTGGGAGGGTGCTGTTGCACTTGTGTCCTGCTTGTGGGTCCCTGGTCAACAGCTGGTTGGCAGCACTAGGGAATCACCAGCCCCCGGGATCCCAATCTAGGATCATAAGAAGAGCCCCGATGGGGGATTCTGGGCATTGTAGTCCAACACATCCGGAGGGCGCCGGGTTGGGGCAAGCGGCTCTATTAGCGCAGCACTAGGGAATCATCAGCCCCCGGGATCCCAATCTAGGATTATAAGAAGAGCCCCGATGGGGGATTCTGGGCGTTGTAGTCCAACACATCCGGAGGGCGCCAGGTTGGGGCCCGCTGTGATGGAGCGAAAGGAGGGAGGAATGAGACGCGGCGGCTTCCCGGCCTCCCCGGCTGCGTCTGTCTGGGCGCTGAGCATCCCCGGCGCTGGGGCCGCCCCTCCCCCTCCCCTCCCCCTCCCCTCTCTCTCGCATCTCATTGCTGCATCCCCATCAGACGCCGCTGTCAGACAGGGCGGCTCTTCCGAAGGAGGAGGGAAAATCCGGGCAGAGCTTCGGCTGCCACATCGCCCCCCCCTCCCTCCCTCCGCCGGGACCCCGATCCCCGTCTGCAGTCGGACCCTGGGAAGCGCAGGTGCAGGACCCTTTCTTCTCCGCCTCCGGAGCGCCTCGCCAGAGCTCAGCATCATCGGCTGCGTTGGGAGGTTTGTGGGGGGCTCCCCCCTTCTCCCCCTCCCCCCCCCGCGCATTTGCGCCCAGGAAAGCGGCTGGCGAAGCGCCCCGGGCAGAACATTGCTCCCCCCACCCCCACCCCCGTGAACCTTAAACCGTTCTTTGGGTGGAGCGGCAGGACGTGAAGCGGGGGGGGGGGTCGGCCGAGGGAGCCCCGTCTGCGCTTGTGTAGCATCGACTGCGGAGCCGGGCATCGCAGGGGGGCTGGGAGAGGGAGAGGGAGAGAGAGAGGGGGAGGGAGGGAGATCGGACCCCCTCCCTTCATCGATCCCACCCCCACCCACCCCCGCAAGGCCCCGGTCCGGCGCTGCCGTTTGCACGGAGAAGACGACCGGCTGGGCGTTTCGAGGATCGGCGTGTGGCGGCGGCGGCGGCGGCGGCGGCGCAACTGCCCCGGGATGCCGCAGCAGCAGCAGCAGCAGCGCCTTTAACGGGTCCGGAGGAGGCGAGGGCAGCCGCGGCGCGACCAGGCCCGCAGGCCGGATGGGGCCCATCGGGGAGCGCCGGTCGGAGACGAGCAGCCGAGGGAGGCGGGAAGCGTAACGGACCCCCCCCCACACACACACCCCGCTACGCCCGGGAGGCGATCCGGCGCCCGAGCCTGCCGTGGATCGACGCGCTCCCCGCGCCTGGGCTCGGTGCAACGCGGCTGCCGCAAAGCGCGGGGCTCCGCACCGTCTCCGGAAGCCGCGACCGCCCCGCTTGCCGCCCTCGCGGGGTCCGGACGTTGAAAGACGGCGCCCCCCCAACCCCCGGAGCGCCCCCACGACCCGCAGCTGCTGGCGGGGCTTTTTTTGCGCCTGAATCGCAGGGGCCAAGTTGAGGAGGCGGGGAAGGACTTCGCCCCCGGGGCTGCCGGAGGAGCAGGGCCTGAGAGCTGGTGGCGCCCAACGCGGCGGCGGAGGCTGCAGAGCGTCGTGACGGCTTTGTGGCCCCGCGGGTCAGGCCCCGGCCGAAGGTCTCCTTGCGAGTAAGGCGTTCCAGCCACGGCTTCCGCTCGCCATGCCGGACCAGGCCGGACTTTGGCCATGAGACCAGCGCCTCCGCGGATCCCTTGGAGCCGGCCTGGGGAATTGCCTCCGCCTGGGCTGCTTTGACTCGGCTGACGGCCCGGCCTTGGCCCCTTTTCCTGCCCTCCCCGCCGCCATGGGCACGGTGTTGTCCCTCTCCCCGGGGCTCCGGAAAGCCAGCCTCTACGACGACGGCTCCTCCAGCTCCCTGGCCCACTACCCGGGCCTGGCCAGCACCAAGGGCGGCGGGCAGAAGGCCGAGAAGGGCCTCAAGCGCCACTCCATGTTCATCCCGGCCTTGACCTGGAAGAGGCTGGTGGCCTCCACCAAGAAGAAAGGCTCCCGGGCCGGCGGCGGCAAAGGCCCGTCCAACAACAACAACAACAACTACCACCACGCCAAGGACGTGGCCCTGCTCAACCACGAGAACGCCAAGAAGTCCCTCTCGTGCGCCAACCTCGCCAGCTACGAGGGGGGCGGCCAGCCGCTGGCCCCCCTGAGCTCCAAGCGCATCTCCACCACCTCGGCCTCCTCGCTCAAGCCCGGCAGTGCTGCCGGGGGCACGGCCCCCTCCCCGCGCCGGGTGGTGGTCCAGGCCTCCACCAGCGAGCTGCTGAAGTGCCTGGGCGAGTTCCTGAGCCGGCGCTGCTTCCGCCTCAAGCACCTCTCGCCCACTGAGCCCATCTTGTGGCTGCGCAGCGTGGACCGCTCGCTCCTGCTCCAGGGCTGGCAGGACCAGGCCTTCGTCACGCCCGCCAACGTGGTCTTCGTCTACCTGCTGTGCCGCGAGATGATCGACGGGGACGTGGTGGCCAGCGAGCACGAGCTCCAGGCCGCCCTGCTCACCTGCCTCTACCTGTCCTACTCCTACATGGGCAACGAGATCTCCTACCCGCTGAAGCCCTTCCTGGTGGAGGCCTCCAAGGACGCCTTCTGGAACCGCTGCCTTCGCATCATCAACGCCATGAGTGCCAAGATGCTCCGGATCAACGCCGACCCGCACTACTTCACCCAGATCTTTGCCGACCTCAAAAACGAAGGCAACGGCGCCCACGAGGACTTCGCCCGGGTCCTGGACCGGTGACTGGCTGGTGGACCTGCTTGGGTCAAGGGGGGCGGCCGGCCCTTGAGTAGTCCCCGATGAGCAAGGGATGCTCAGCCTCTTCTGCTTGGGATGGAGGCTCCCTTCGAGCCAGAAGGACAGGCCAAATATTTGCCGAAATCAAGACACGCACACACCCCCCCGCTTTCGCTGCAGTGAGCCAGACAATGCTGCAGCACGAAAAGGGTGTTGTTGCTGCGGGGGGCGGGGGGGGTGCCGGTGCGGGGGAGAGGGAGAGATGCCGAGGCCAAGAGAATTACATCCTTTTGTGTGGCTTTTTGCTGGAATGGTGGGGGCAGGGGGGGCACCACCGTGGACGTTTGGACATTGGCAATCATTTTTTAAAACGCCAGTCAGTTCTCCTGCCCCATTCCTTTATTATTATTATTATTATTATTATTATTATTATTATTATTATGGCTTATTAATTTTATCTTCTACAGACTGCCAAAAATAACATTCTGGAAAGAAGGAAAAAATATCCCGAAAGAAATGTTAAAGATTGGACCGGATCTAAAAGGCAAACACACACACACACATTCACAGATTGGCCCATTCACCTTGGCCTCTGATTTGCTATGTCGATGTGGAGGTGGACTCTGGCTCTTTAAATTATTATTATTATTATTATTATTATTATTATTATTATTATTGCGCCTCCCTGTGATTTTCAGCTGCTCGCGCTGCTTGGATTCCACCTGCACCCGCGTCAGCCCCTTTGCACCGGCTGCTGACGCGCCATCAAAATCCTGCTTCGTAGAACGAGCGAGCGGCTCCCGCGAAGCGTGGCTGTGCGATTGTGGTCCTGGCTGTGACTGGAAGAAGCCGCTTGTGGCGCCTTTTGGCTTCTGTTGCTATTTGGGGTTTGGCTTTTGTGCAGAGCAGAGGCGTGGGAGCGAGATGCCCTGCAAGCTGTCCGAGCCAGGAGGTGTAATCGGGCCTGGCCTGACCGCACAAACCAGGGAAGTGGTCGCTTCGTGGCAGCAGCATTAGTAGCGGTGGCAAAGAAGCGGCGTACGACTCGAGAAACGCGCCCCAGGATCCTAGGCCGTGTTGCTGGGGAGACGGGTGTGCAGTGGTTGGGTTGCACATAGCCGTGCGCTATCAAAGACTTGCACTCCAGCCATCCTCCGAGGCCATCAGAAATGAGCTCGGGGCAACTTCTCTGGGATCTATCATGTCTTAGGGCAGTAATCTGTCATCCTGCATTCCCGATAAATGTCTCCTCCTTTAAAATGGAACCAAATGCCAGCAGGCTAGGGGGGCAGGGGGGGGGAGTTCCTCTTTATGTTTGCGGTACGTGTGGTTTCCCCACGCAGAATTGGGAATTTTTCATGTGAATGTCTAGATCAGCCTTCCTCAACCTGTTGCGCTCCAGATGTGTTGGACTACAACTCCCAGAATGCCCCAGGCTGGGACATTCTGGGAGATGCAGTCCAACACATCTGGAGCACCCCAGGTTGAGGAAGGCTGGTCTAGATTCACCGAGGATACTACCAACCTGCATCACCAGGGTAGTGATGCCAGGGTAGCTGTCACATCTATCCCCCAGGAACCCTGGGAAATGTAGTTTTATGAGCACCCTTCACAGAACTACAATTCCCAGGGTTCCCTGGGGTGAGAGAATGACTGTTAAGCCGGTATGAATCTGGGGTGCAAACAACTGGTATGCGATCAGGGTACGAGGCAGCCGGGTTATATTTGGGTGGCCCCTCTCGTGGAATTTGTCCTCCTTGCAACCTCAGGGTGAGGGTGAAAGATATATTAGAAAGGAAGTTACAGCAGGAGTCTTTCACATGGACCTGTGGCACCGGCCTTGTTGTGCCCAAATGGGCATGAATCTCTGCGCTACATGTAGAGCCAACCAAGGGAACTGACATCACAGCAGTGAAATGAATAACTTGTTTTTCCAATTTGCCAGTGATTGGAACATGGTGGAACCTGATTTCTGGTTTCCCTCACTCAGGCTCAGGGGCTCCCCGGTTCTCTCTCTCTCTCTCTCTCTCCCCATTTCCACTCTTAGTCCATATCTTTGCGTGGATGGAGGTTCTCCTTGCTCCGGTTAGCTCCAGAGACACCTTGCATGCAAAATACAGCAGTCTTGTGATAAACAGAGTCCATTTGGGGGAAACCACAGTCATCCGGGCTTTTTGTCCAATCAGCCAGGGGCCATCCTCTGTGCCGACATGGGCCTCATCTACACCAAGCAGGATCCTGCACTATCAAAGCGGCATAAAACAGGCAGGAGCCACACGACTGCTTTATAGCGGTATTGAAGTGCACTGACCACTGTTGGGGCCCACTGACACATACCGTATACCGCTTTCATACCGCTATATCCTGCTTGGTGTGGCTCCTGCCTTTTATATACTGCTTTCTTACTGCTTGCATAGTGCAATATCCTGTTTGTTGTAGATTAGGCCTGGGCAACTATGACATGGCAAGGCGCGCAAGCCGGAACGTTCTCTGCTGCATAGCTAAGAATCGAAACAGAAGCCCAGTCCGTTGCGCCTGGCCACCCGTATCGGGGAGCCCTCCCCAAACCACGTGAATGGTTGCCTTCCAACTCTCAGCCCCTCGAGCCCATAGAAGAGTAGAGTCGGAAGGGGCCTCTACGGCCATCGAGTCCAACCCCCCGCTCAGTGCAGGAATCCACCCTAAAGCATCCCTGGCAGCTGGCATCCAGCTGCCTCTTGAAGGCCTCTAGGGTGGGAGAGCCCACAACCTCCCTAGGTCACTGGTTCCATTGTCGCACTGCTCTAACAGGAAGTTTTTCCTCATCCAGCCAGAATCTGGCTTCCTTTAACTTGAGCCCGTTATTCCGTGTCCTGCACTCTGGGAAGATTGAAAAGAGATCCTCGTCCTCCTCTGTGTGACAACCTCACAAGTATTTGAAGAGTGCTATCATGTCTCCCCTCCATCTTCTCTTCTCCAGGCTAAACAGGCCCAGTTCTTTCAGTCTCTCCTCATAGGGCTTTGTTTCCAGACCCCTGATCATCCTGGTTGCCCTCCTCTGAACACGCTCCAGCTTGTCTGCATCCTTCTTGAATTGTGGAGCCCAGAACTGGCCGCAATACTCTAGATGAGGCCTAACCAGGGCCGAATAGAGAGGAACCAGTACCTCACGCGATTTGGAAGCTATACTTCTATTAATGCAGCCCAAAATAGCAGTTGTCTTTCTTGCAGCCATATCGCACTGTTGGCTCCTATTCAGCTTGTTGCCCCAGTATTGTTTTCTGGCTTTCCAGGGTCTCGGGTAGGGCCTCTGCTCTGGAGGTTTCTTCCCATGGCCAGCTGTCTCATTCTTCTTTAACCGGTCAGGCTAGGGATTGAACGAGGGACGTTCTGCCTGCAAAGGCTGTGCTCCACGTCTGAGAGACGATCCCGTGGCAGCATCAGGCCCCATTAGAGAATTCTCAGCATCTTCAAACTCCTACCATTCCCTGAGTTACTTTATTATTAATTAATTAATTAATTATATTTATATCCTGCCTGTCTTCCTGCAAGGAACCCAAGGCGGTGCACATAATCCTCCTCCTCCCCTCCATGTTATCCTCACAACAACAGCCCTGTGAGGTAGGTTGGGCTGAGAGTCTGTGACTGGCCCAAAGTCACCCAGTGGGTTTCCACAGCCGAGTGGGGACTAGAACCCGGATCTCCCGACTCCCAGTCCATCACCTTAGCCACTACACCACACTGCCTCTCCAGTTCCTTGAGGGAAACTCCACGACAATTAAATTAGAGGACAACCATTTTAGGCTTGTAGCCTTCCTTTCCCCAACAGAGGAACAAATACAAGCTAGAAGCATAACTAGTTGGCTGCCATTTAAAGAAGAAGAAAAAAGCACGTTGGATGAAAAATTGGGTTATTTAGATATGATTGCCTCGGGAAAGGGGAAAAATAAATCTATCTCTTGTTGATTTCCATGGCAACTGACAAAATTTGAAAATTGCAGCTGAACCAGTAACAGAGAGAGGTGTTGTGTGTGAGCCTTCAGTTTAGAATCTAGATTAAAAACAACAACGTTTGCATTAACTCCTTCACCCGATGAAAGGGCTTCATTATTAAAGAACAATACCTTTCTTTCTCCTTGGCATGAAGTATTATGCAAAAAAGGTCTCTTGTTGTCCCTGAAAACCTGTAGGAAATGAAAAAATACAGATTAGTTATTTATTTAATGTATTTCTAGGCCACCTTTCAGCTCTGCCAAGGCGGCCTACAGTTTAATACATTCTTAGCTGTGCAAATTATTTATGTTTATATGGTTCTGATTTTATCTGTACGCCACCCTGAGATCCCCATGATACAAATGTTTTTAAAAATAAATAAATACGACAGTCAAACGTATATGATAAAAACTGACACAGTAAGGGAACAGCAAATATTCACAGGAACCACCACTACCACCTTGATTTTCTTTTTATAATTAATTAAAAGAGAGGGAGAGAGAGAGAAGGAAACCATTCCCTAACCATAAATTACGGCCTGTTTTCTTCTGTTCTCATAGTTAAATTATGGCATTTGCTTCCACAAGTTGTGCTGGCCATCGACTTGGATGGATTTAAAAGGGGATTGGAAAAAATTCATGGAGGATAAGGAGAATGAAATTTAACAAAATGAAATTTAATAGGGAAAAATGCCAAGTTCTACATTTAGGAAATAGAAACCAAATGCACAGTTACAAGATGGGGGATACTTGGCTCAGCAATACTACAAACGAGAAGGATCTTGGAATTGTTGTAGATCACAAGCTGAATATGAGCCAACAGTGCGATATGGCTGCAAGAAAGGGCAATGCTATTTTGGGCTGCATGAATAGAAGTATAGCTTCCAAATCGCGTGAGGTCCTGGTTCCTCTATTCGGCCCTGGTTAGGCCTCATCTAGAGTATTGCGTCCAGTTGTGGGCTCCACAATTCAAGAAGGACGCAGACAAGCTGGAGCGTGTTCAGAGGAGGGCAACCAGGATGATCAGGGGTCTGAAAACAAAGCCCTATGAAGAGAGACTGAAAGAACTGGGCATGTTTAGCCTGGAGAAGAGAAGGTTGAGGGGAGACATGATAGCACTCTTCAGATACTTAAAAGGAGAGCCAGGATCTCTTCTTGATCCTCCCAGAGTGCAGGACACGGAATAACGGGCTCAAGTTAAAGGAAGCCAGATTCCAGCTGGACATCAGGAAAAACTTCCTGACTGTTAGAGCAGTACAACAATGGAATCAGTGACCTAGGGAGGTTGTGGTCTCTCCCACACTAGAGGCCTTCAAGAGGCAGCTGGATAACCATTTGTCAGGGATGCTTTAGGGTGGATCCCTGCATTGAGCAGGGGGTTGGACTCGATGGCCTTGTAGGCCCCTTCCAACTCTGCTATTCTATGATTCTATGATTCTGAAGGGTAGCAATTGCTATTAGTCCTGATGGCTACATACTACCTAGTATGCCTCTGTATATCAGTTGCTGGGGACTATGGGCGGGACGGTGCTGTTGCACTCATGACTTGCGGACTGACCCTCTCTCTGTCTGGACAGTTCTGCCGGTTTAGTTTGAATTGGGCTTGAGCTAGATCGAAAAGCCTTAGACCAGCCTTCCTCAACCTGGGGCGCTCCAGATGTGTTGGACTGCATCTCCCAGAATGCCCCAGCTGGCTGGGGCATTCTGGGAGTTGTAGTCCAACACATCTGGAGCACCCCAGGTTGAGGAAGGCTGCCTTAGACTCTAATAGTGAACCCATTCCCTGAGTGCCCATCCTCAAAAATCCCCACCCCCCCACTGCACACTCACACACTCGAAGGAGGAATCAGCAGTTTTGGAAGAACGCTGAAGTTCAAAACAACATCAGGAAGAAAAGACTCTTAGGAGGTGGGGGGAAACCCCCCAAATAGCTCAGAGAGGACCGGGCATGCTCAGTGAGCATCAGATACTGACTGCCTGTTGTGGTGGGTGTGGGTGGGTGGAGAACTGGACCGGGGTGTGTGGGTGGGTGGCTGGAATGCTAAACAGCCATGTGTTAAATTTCAAAGGACGTGTGGGGAGGCTGCCGAAGGCCGTAGCTAGACCTAAGGTTTATCCCAGGATCATCCCCGGTTTGTCCCTGCCTGAGCGCTGGCTTCCCTGTGTGGCACTTAGACGAACAGGTTCGACCCCAGGACAATCCTGGGCTAAACCTTAGGTCTTGCTACGGCCGAAGTCTCTCTACGTGACGGTGTGAGCACACATGTGAGAACTGGAGATTGGTGGTAGGGCGGGACCTGTCCTTTTCCCCACTCCGTTGTCGCCACCCTCTGTCAGTCACGGGACCTGATACTGCCTAGCCCATCTGCCATCACTGTGGCCACTGGCTGGCACATTCACCGCCACCACGGTTCTTGGGCAAGGGGAGGGCGACGCCAGCGATTGCCGTGGGGTCTATTGAGTCACGCATTCCCAGCTGCTGGGTTCGTCAGGAGTTTGCCGGCAGGCCTTCTTGGTGGTGTGTAAGCATGCAGTTGTGGCTGGCGTTGGTTTGGCTAATTCCATGGTAATCATAGGTGCCTAGGAAGCTGTCATACCTGTGGTCCATCTAAGCCAGTATTGTTGACACTGACTGGCAGCAGTGGTGCTCTGGGGTTTGGGGCAGGAATTTTTCCAGCCCTATGGGGAGATGTCTAGAATGGAACCAGGACCTTCGGCATGCCGACTGTGTGCTCTACCACTGAGCCACGACCCCTCTGTTAAGCTACCCATCTCTTGTAGTATGCAAGAGCTTTCTCCCCAGTTACAGAAACGTGTAGAATCCACCTTTCTGTTGAGCACAGGGTCCTCCTTGACTCGTATCGTCTGCCCTGCTGGGTAGCATCTCCCCAGGATTGTGGCCCTTGCAAGCTGAGATCCCCTTTGTTGGCGATTCCAGGGCTTGAACCTGAGTTCCTTATACATGCAAAGCATGTGCTTCTCTGTACATGCTGGGCACTCGTAGAATATATTTGCATAGCTAGAGAGAAGCGCTTAGATGCTGGTTCTAGAAGGCCCACGTCATAGAGGCGACACACCTACTGTGTCGGTACGAACTGTATACATATATTTTTATACCCGAGAGTATCCGTGTCCGTAATATGGGCTTTGGTCGACGACTTCTTTTTATAAAAGATCCAAACTCTGCAATTCAAAGCCGGTCCAGATAACGGCTTCTTGGCCCTCCTGATCCAGAACTGGAGCCCAGGAAGCAACCTGGGTAAAGGTGGGAGTCTGTTCCTTTGGGACAGCTCTACAGAGACCTGGGGGAAGCAATCTGTTTGGACAGTGTAGCCAAGCCCGCGTGTATTCCATGACTACACCGAATAAGCACAGAAATTGGTACTGGGCACCAAATTCAGCATCCTAATAACCTCAGCTTTAAAGAAAAAAAAGAAAGAAAGAAAGAAACAGATTTGCCAAGTTTCTAGTCCTGATGGGTTTGAACCTGGCTAACCCCATTTTTCCTAATTTGTATAATTTATAGAAGTTGCAGGATCCGGCATTCCTTGAAACATAATTTGACGTTGACTTTTTATTGTTGTTATTGTTGTAGTAATAACGGAGGCAGGTAGCCCGGTGTCCATACTCCACGCTGGTCCCACCCTTGATGACAATGGGACCAGTGTGTGGAGCAGGAACCCTGAAGCAGTATTCTCCAGCCTCAAAAGGAGAGCCATGTAGGTGAGCCCTAAAGATTACACGCACACCAGTCAAAGAGACGATGAATGCTTGGGGGTCTGGGAGATTTTTATCCCACCCGGCTGCTGCTAAACCAGCATTTCCCCCTAGGTGTAAATGCTGATCTGTACATAATCGTGTAAATAGGTTTCCTACAGGGAAAGTGGACCTTGTGCATGTTGAGAAGATCTATTTAAAAAAATTTTTTGTCTTTCTTTCTCTCCTTTCATTCATGTGGTTCCTTTTTAGAATTGTTTGGTTTGTAAATATAAAAAGGAGTGGGGTGGGGTTTGATGTCTCCTACACATTGGTATGTGCTATCCCCCAAAACATCCCCCAGAGCATGGGACAGGACAGCTAGGGTGAAAAGACCTGATCCGTTTCCCAAGTGGGATAGGACCGGACTTTTATTTTTAAGATGAGGCACTTTTTTTCCTTTCGGATCTCTTATTTATTTCTCCAGCTGGATTTTGGCAGCAACCCTGAGAGCAGTTGAGGAAGAAGTCTGAAACACAATATGTGAATAGAAAACTCTCCCCTTGATTGTCTCAGGCCAAGAACACTTCTGACACCTGTTGTTGCTGCGAAGGCCGGTAGCTTCGGAGCGCGAGGAAGACGGAAGACCGAGCGCTGCGAGGCCAGGTTAGCGAGGACGCGCGTCGCCACTCACAAACCTGCCTATGTGGAATGAGGAACCCAAAGGCTTCTTAAAAGTTTGTTAAAAGACAACAACAATGCAAGTGGTTTTTCCCCTCTCTACGGAAGGTGTTTGAAATCTGTGTGTGTAATATTTACTATGTAAGACTTGCCTAAATGTTCGATTTCTACGTTGTATTGACCTGTAAGCGTTGCGGGGAAGCAGAGGGGGGCCTTCTTTCTAGTGGTATGGAAGGGGGGGGTTACCTTGCGTGGGTGGTGGTGGGTGGGTGGGGTGGATATCATTGACCATGGCACTTTATGCAAAATAAAAATTCAAACTGAAAAATATGGGAGGCCCTTTCCCCCCTTTTTTCTTTTTTAAAGAAGAATGTGTTCTGATTTAAACTTGGTGGTAGGGGGTGAGGCACATCTGGCTGTGAAGCTTGCACCAAAGCACCATTCCCCAACTTGGTGCCTTCCAGATGTGATGGATCACAACTCCCAGCATCTCCTAGCCAGCATGGGGGATGCCAAGTAACGCTTTTGCTGTGTCTATCTTAGATGAGGATGTTGCCATTTCATGCTGCACCATCCGAGGGGCACATTGCAGGCACTCTTGTGAAACCATAGAATCATAGAATAGCAGAGTTGGAAGGGGCCGACAAGGCCATCGAGTCCAACCCCCTGTTCAATGCAGGAATCCACCCTAAAGCATCCCTGACAGAGGGTTGTCCAGCTGCCTCTTGAAGGCCTCTAGTGTGGGAGAGCCCACAACTTCCCTAGGTCACTGGTTCCATTGTCGTACTGCTCTAACAGTCAGGACGTTTTTCCTGATGTCCAGCCGGAATCTGGCTTCCTTTAACTTGAGCCCGTTATTCCGTGTCCTGCACTCTGGGAGGATCGAGATGAGATCCTGGCCCTCCTCTGTGTGACAACCTTTTAAGTATTTGAAGAGTGCTCTCATGTCTCCCCTCAATCTTCTCTTCTCCAGGCTAAACCTGCCCAGTTCTTTCAGTCTCTCTTCATAGGGCTTAGTTTCCAGTGTCCCAGTATCCCAGGAGGCTGGCATACAGCGCTTGGATGAAGTGCAGATCTGAAGGTCCCGTTCATGTGTGTTTTAAAGGAGAAAAATCACACACAAACACACATTCTTCATACATGTTAAATCACCTTTCCCCAAGTGGGTTTCCTCCAGATGAGTTGGACTGCCGCTCTCATCATTCCCAGCCACAGAATGATGGGAGGTGCAGTCCAGCACATCTGGAGGAAGCCCACTTGGGCTGGTGTAAACCCACACTGGGCTGATGTAAATCCACTAATCTTCGTAGGTTTTAGTCGTGTGGATGTGTGTGTCCCCCCCAAGTTTAATCACCCTAGGTAACTGATTAATAATGATTTTTGTGAACCGCCCAGAGAGCTTCGGCTATTGGGCAGTATAAAAATGTAATTAAATAAATAAATAATTAAATAAATAATCCATGTGCTGATTTCAGGACCTCCAGTATAGCAGTATAGCAGTGATCTGTCCCATTACCATGTGCAAAGGGAGTTATTTTCTTTAACAGTTGTGAGCTTCCAGAAAGCATAGAGGTAGAACCCTTGAAGGAGACCTGGAGTTCATACAACAGACTTGTGAATAAACACCGGACCAGGATGAAAGAATATACAGAGCCTTTTTGGAGCGGAGGGTTTTACCCTCTTCAGTCAGATGTCCCAATGCCACTCGGTGTGTTCTGACAAATCATGTATTTGCTTGCAAGGTGGCACCAAACCCTGCTGAGGAAATTCTGAGGGATGTGGATGGGGGTGTGGCGATTTAAAGGATCTGATAAAACACACAAGTGTAAAAAGAAATACATATTTGTCCTCATTCTAGGTCGGATGACTAAGGGGGGATCTACACTACTGCTTTTAAAGTGCTTTAAAGCACTTTGAAAACGTTTTGAAAACTGTATACGCAGTGTGTCCTGGGCCCCAACTGTTGTCAAAGCTGTTATAAAGCACTTTATAGTGCTTTAAAGCAGCAGTGTAGATCCCCCCTAAGAGAACTGAACTGCTTTGGAGAATTTCAAAAGCGCCATCTCTATTTAAGGAGGCTAAGGGGAGGTGTGATAGAGGCGGACAAAATTATGCATGGTATGGAGAATGTGGAGAGAGAGACATTTTTCTCCCTCTCTCAAAATACTAGAACCCAATGGGGTCATTCCCATGAAGCTGGTGGGTGGGAGATTCAGGACAGATAAAAGGAAGGACTTCTTCACACGGTGCAGAGTTAACGTATGGAACTCACTACCACAAGACGTAGTGATGGCCACCAATCTGGATGGCTTTAAAAGAGAGTTGGATAAGTTCCTGGAGGCAAAGGCTATCCATGGCTACTAGCCCTGATGGTTGTGTGCTATCTCCAGTATTCGAGGCAGTAAGCCTGTGTGCACCAGTTGCTGGGGAACATGGGCGGGAGGGTGCTGTTGCACCATGTCCTGCTTGTTCATCCCTGGCCGATGGCTGTTTGGCCACCGTGTGAACAGAGTGCTGGACTAGACGGACCCTGGGTCTGATCCAGCATCAGGGCACTTCTGATGTTCTTATGTTCTTAAGTAGAGTGAATGTTCCCGAGTTCCGACACCCCATTTTTTCAACTCTTTGAATCTGTAGCAGGTAATTCTAGGCCGTGTGAAGCTGTTTTGAATTAAATCACAGCACAGGCCCATATAGCCTAGTGATGTTTTCTCCAGGGGTCCCCAAGGTGGCATCTGCAAAGCCCTCCTCCTCCTGACCCATTAATTTAAAAAAAAAACTTGAAAAACTAGGGTGCCAGGTTCTCCTTTCTGTTCCTGAACCTGCTGCTAGTCAGCTGTTCAACAGTCGGGAAGGGAAGAGTTGGTTCATGGCCCCATCCAAACCGTCTTCCAACCACACAGACATTTCCCCTTTAGTCTCTCTCTCTCTCTCTCTTCACTCCCAGCCTCTACCACTATTTCTCTCCCACAGCTGTTTAGGGTCATCACATGGAAAGGAGGACCGGGCGCCTGTATCTTTAACAGTTGTATAGAAAAGGGAATTTCAGCAGGTGTCGTTGTTATGCATGCAGCACCTGGTGAAATGTCCCGCTTCATCACCACAGTTAAAGCGGCAGGAGCCCTGCCCTCTTTTGTATCTGGTCACTCTAGCATAGCTCCTGCAGCTTTAACTGTTGTGATGAAGCGGGAATTTCACCAGGTGCTGCATGCCTAGAAATGACATTTGTTGAAATTCCCTTTTCTATACAGCTATTAGAGATACAGGAGCCCAGTCCTCCTTTCCATAGGGTCACCCTACTAGCCTTGGTCTCCCCTTATCTCCTCTTTCTCTCCTTCCTCCACCCCTTTACCTCACTATTCTCCACCTTCCCAGCCCCCACCTTCACTATCCCCCACCACCACCTCATTTAACTAGCCAGGTCCCCACAGAAGCCATTATGTGACCAGCCACATCCTCCATTTTGTGTCGGTGCCCACAGCAGTTTCTCAAATTCCCAAACGGGCTCATGGGTCCAAAAAGGTTGGGGTCCCCTGGTCTACTGAGGACGCACTGGCATTTCTGGCAGAGCAAGGCCCTTTCCAGCCTGGCTGCCTGAAATTCGTTTAGTTGGAGGCTGAACCTGAGATCTTCTACACCAGCCTTCCTCAACCTGGGGCGCTCCAGATGTGTTGGACTACAACTCCCAGAATGCTCTGGGAATTGCTGGCTGGGGCATTCTGGGAGATGCAGTCCAACACATCTGGAGCGCCCCAGGTTGAGGAAGGCTGTTCTACACCTTCCCCATTTTTTAACTAGAGATGTCAGGGGCTGAACCCTGGGACCTTCTGCATGAAGGTGGATGTTCTCTAGCATTGGGATGGCCAACCAATGAAAAAGGAAAACATTCATCACCCAAAAAGAAGACACACATTTTAACAAAACTTGCACATGCTAATTTATATGAATATATGCAAATTTAGAAACAAGTATTACTATTGAAATTGAAGTGCAGGACATCTCACCCTGGTGGGAAGACTGTGACCAGGTGGCCTGCATGCCTACTTGCTCAGCCTGCTGTCCAGGTGCTAATGGCTGGAAGGGCAATAGTTTTTAGGGTTCTTTCTAGAAAAACATCAGGAAAAACTTCCTGACTGTTAGAGCAGTACGACAATGGAATCAGTTGCCTGGTGAGGTTGTGGGCTCTCCCACACTAGAGGCCTTCAAGAGGCAGCTGGACAACCATCTGTCAGGGATGCTTTAGGGCGGATTCCTGCATTGAGCAGGGGGCTGGACTTGATGGCCTTGTAGGCCCCTTCCAACTCTGCTATTCTATGATTCTATGATTCTCTTTAAACTAGAATTGGACAGACAGACTTTCAGAGAAAGGACTGTCCTCTGTGAAAGAGGACACCTGGCCACCCCTCTACCACTGAGGCAGGCGGGAGGCTTTTAACCAGTCATTTCCTCAATCTTCCTGAGTCTAATGCATTTGCCCTTTGAAGTCCCACACACTTTGCCAGGTCATCTTTTTAAAACAAGGCAGAACCATGCCGGAAAATGTTATTTTCAGCATCGGACAAGGCAGATTTGACCTGAAAACTCTCAAGGTGCCAAACAAGCTTGTTAAAATGGAGGACGGCTGGAAGCAGGAAAACATCAAACCATTTCTTAAGAGCCGAGTGGATTTTGAACTCGCAGGAAAGTTGATTGCCCAAAATAGGTTCTGCTGAACAATTCTTCACCAGCGATCCCATCAGGGTATGTGCAGACGTGGGAGGCATGTGCTGATGAGTTCAGATCTTCACCATCCAAGGCCATGCATGCTTTGATGGGATGTATCTGGCGGAGCAAACAGGCGTGGGTTTCTAAGGACAAGTGTGGGGACGGATGGATGAGTCCTGTGAAGATAACATGCTGCAGGCCTGTCGTGCCTGGAAACTGCACACGCCGGACTGATCACACGCCAGAGGTGCGTGGGTGCTCTGACATAATCCAGTAACAAACACAATGCATTCTGTATCATAGAATCATAGAATAGCAGAGTTGGAAGGGGCCTACAAGGCCATCGAATCCACCCTAAAGCATCCCTGACAGGTGGTTGTCCAGCTGCCTCTTGAAGGCCTCTAGTGTGGGAGAGCCCACCACCTCCCTAGGTCACTGATTCCATTGTCGTACTGCTCTAACAGTCAGGAAGTTTTTCCTGATGTCCAGCTGGAATCTGGCTTCCTTTAACTTGAGCCCGTTATTCCGTGTCCTGCACTCTGGGAGGATCGAGAAGAGATCCTGGCCCTCCTCTGTGTGACAACCTTTCAAGTCCTTGAAGAGTGCTCTCATGTCTCCCCTCCATCTTCTCTTCTCCAGGCTAAACAGGCCCAGTTCTTTCAGTCTCTCTTCATAGGGCTTTGTTTCTAGACCCCTGATCATCCTGGCTGCCCTCCTCTGAACACACTCCAGCTTGTCTGCATCCTTCTTGAATTGTGGAGCCCAGAACTGGACGCAATACTCTAGATGAGGAATAACCAGGGCTGAACCAGTAACTAACCACACCTCCATTAATTCCTGCTTCCTATCATATTATTGTGATAGCAACTCCACAAACATGTGCTTGGTGTTTAAGAACGTCAGAAGAGCCCTGATGCTGGATCAGACCGAGGGTCCATCTAGTCCAGCACTCTGTTCACACAGTGGCCAACCAGCCATCGGCCAGGGATGAACAAGCAGGGCATGGTGCAACAGCACCCTTCCACCCACCCATGTTCCCCAACAACTGGTGCACACAGGCTCACTGCATCGAATACTGGAAATAGCACACAACCATCAGGGCTAGCAGCCACTGATAGCCGTCACCTTCAGGAATTCATCCAACCCCTTTTTAAAGCCATCCTGATTGGTGGCCATCACTACATCTTGTGGTAGTGACTTCCATAGTTTAACTATGCTCTGTGTGGTATTGACCTCAGATACCAGGGAGAAGACCTAGCAAGTGTTAAGGCCCACCTGGTCCTGGATAAGAAATTTCCACAATCTCCTGTTCTTGTCCCAGCCGGGATGCTAAGCAAGGCTAGAACGAGAGGACCGATCTTGAGCAAAGAGGAATCCCGGCGTGGGAAGGAAGGACCGTAGAAGTACAGAAATGATGGGAGAAAAGGCAGGAGGCTGCCCCATTCCGGATAGGACAAAAGCGATATTTTGGCTCTCCAGTACCTGGGACAGCTCCCACAGAAAGCAGATTCTGGTCAGACAAGGCTGAAGCCTCAATGGAGTTCAGGGGATTGCCAAAGAGCCACCTTTGAGGGGTGGGGGGATCTAAAGGGGGGGTTCAGTGGCTCAGCGGTGGGCACTGCGCACCCTTCCATAGCCTCCGACGGTGCCTTCCGCTGTTGGCAATAGGGGCCTCTGGCGGGAGCGCAATGCTATGGGGGAGGGAGGAAGAGAGCAAAAGAGAGAGCCACGGAGAGATGGGGTGTGAAGTGGAGGCAGCAAAGGCTGTGGGAAGACTCTGCTATTCTATGATTCTATTCTCTACTCGGCCCTGGTTAGGCTTCATGTAGAGTATTGCGTCCAGTTTATTTATTTATTTATTTATTTATTTATCATACTTAAACCCCGCTCCTCAGCCAAAAAAGGCTCTCGGTTCTGGGCTCCACAATTCAAGAAGGACGCAGACAAGCTGGAGCGTGTTCAGAGGAAGGCAACCAGGATGATCAGGGGTCTGGAAACAAAGCCCTATGAAGAGAGACTGAAAGAACTGGGCATGTTTAGCCTGGAGAAGAGAGGATGGAGGGGAGACATGATGGCACTCTTCAAATACTTAAAAGGTTGTCACACAGAGGAGGGCCAGGATCTCTTCTCGATCCTCCCAGAGTGCAGGACACGGAATAACGGGCTCAAGTGAAAGGAAGCCAGATTCCGCCTGGACATCAGGAAAAACTTCCTGACTGTTAGAGCAGTACGACAATGGAATCAGTGACCTAGGGAGGTGGTGGGCTCTCCCACACTAGGGGCCTTCAAGAGGCAGCTGGACAACCATCTGCCAGGGATGCTTTAGGGTGGATTGAGCAGGGGGTTGGACTCGATGGCCTTGTAGGCCCCTTCCAGCTCTGCTATTCTATGATTCTATGATGGGGGCCACCCCCACCCCCAACCACCTCCTCAAAATGGCCTCCAGCCCATTTAGTTGCTGACCAAAGCTTGATCACCTGCATAACTCAGACCGGAGAGGGATGGAGGAGCACGGGAAGGACGAAGGTGAAGGAGCAGTGAGGTTAGAATCCAGGAGAGTGAGGCAGCAGCAAAGGTGCAGGTACATATTTCTCACACACACTTTCTGGCCTCTTTCTTAGCCTTAAGGGCTAGAAACTTAATTAAAAAAAAATCCTGAGGTTCTCATGACGCTGGGATTCTGTGCCCAATGCTGTGTTTGCACAGGGCAGTCAAAGACTGTACTATACTATGTGGGTAGAGTCAGAAGCAGAAAGGTGGATGCTTTAAAAGTGAGGACTAGAGCCTTGAAATTTATTTAGTTATTTATATTTATTTATTTATTACGTTTATATACCGCCCCATAGCCGAAGCTCTCTGGGTGGTTTACAAAAGTTAAAAACAGTAAACAGTAAAAAAAAAAGGTATACAAAATTTATATCCATCAAAAACATAAAAACAACAGTATAAAAACAACAGTATCCATTTTAAAACAACAGTTCTGGGGTCCGTTAAAAATTACAGTTATACCATCCTACGAAGAAGAGAGAGAGAGAGAGAGATTGATTTATCGTGCAATCCTATGCTTGTCTACTCAGAAGTAAGCCCAACTGAGTTCAATAGTCCCTGGTATATATAGAATTGCAGCCTTAGAAAAACTGTCCTGAAATAACTGCGAAATGGAAAGCAGCAGGAGCAGAAAAATCGGAAGTATATCTTGTTTCTTGGGAAGGGGGGGTGTCACCCTGCCCGCTGGAGACAAGCGATCCATTAGCCCCTGCTGAGAACGGCGATCTAAGCTGCATTGGAAAATAGTCTGGCATACTTTGAAATGATCAAAGATTTCACGATAATTAATACAAGAAGAAAGCACGGAGACAATTAATTCCAGTGCTGCTGAACAAAATGTCAGTGTAATTAATCGGGAGCTGGGAGCCCCACCCCCACCCACCCTCGTCCTGCGCCTGCATGCAGAAGAACTCCCACCTGTGTTGACAGACGGATTTTGGCCTCTTCCACAAAGGGCTTTCTAAAGTGGGGGTGCAGAACCTCAGGCCCGTGAGCCAAACCCGGCCCTCCTGGGTTGCCGAATCCAGTCCCTCCCCCTGGGGTTTCCCAGAATGCATCACTCCTTCCCCTGGCCCAATCCCCTTTCCCTTGACCATTGTTTGCGGGGTGCCTTCCTGGCTTTCCCCCCATTCCAAGAGGATGACAACATGCTTCCCCTAAGGCAGCCTTCCTCAACCTGGGGCGCTCCAGATGTGTTGGACTGCATCTCCCAGAATGCCCCAGCCAGCTGGGGCATTCTGGGAGTTGCAGTCCAACACATCTGGAGCGCCCCAGGTTGAGGAAGGCTGCCCTAAGGCTTAGCTACTGGCATCTAGAAGCTAAAAGAGGCTGGTATTTTGGCCCCTCCCCTTTCTCCATTGCTGCTCCCACCACTAGAACAGGGCTCCTGAAAGCTTCTCTGAAATGGTTGACCATTCCCTGAAGCTGGACAACCACCTGTCAGGGATGCTTTAGGGTGGATTCCTGCATTGAGCAGGGGGGTGGACTCGATGGCCTTGTAGGCCCCTTCCAACTCTGCTATTCTATGATTCTATGATTCTATGGAATCCAGCCCTGGGACGGAGTTTCCCCCGTTCTACAGCCTGACCGCCATTTGTTATCTTGGTTTTCCAGCCATAATTAAGCCATGGTTTAGCCCCTGCACACAGGTGCCTTCCGTCCCGTTCCTCTTTCTTTTTGGATGTGGAATGCACCCGCCCAGGCCCGAAAGGAGCGATAATTGAGTGGGCAACAGGGTTGGCGAGTGTGTGTGTGTGTGTGTGTGTGTGTGTGTGTGTGTGTGTGTTCAGCTAAAATCCCATGGGAGCAGGAACGTTGTATTAGATTGCAGCATCATTAAGAGGACATGAATGATCGAGATGAATCATGATCAACTGTCACACATAAGGCTGAAGGTCCGAAAAGGCACCTGTCACAGGGGACCCAGAGGTGATGCGGTGTTATTGCAGTGATCTGCACAGCCCAAAAGGAGGGAGGCTTCCCACAAACTTCATAGCCTCCAAAGGCGGCTTTGACCTGCTTCCTAGACGCCTGTCCATCACCTGATGATGATGGCATCAACATCATCATCAGTATCATCGTAAATAACAATAACAACAACATGGGCTCTAGTAGTCCTGGTCCTTTCTAGCTTTTTAGCTCCTCAGTCTCCTCACCATCGTGAGGATCATGAATAATGTAAATGTGGTTCATAGAATCATAGAATCATAGACTAGCAGAGTTGGAAGGGGCCTACAAGGCCATCGAGTCCAACCCCCTGCTCAGTGCAGGAATCCACCCTAAAGCATCCCTGACAGATGGCGGTCCAGCTGCCTCTTGAAGGCCTCGAGTATAGGAGAGGCCACAACCTCCCTAGGTCACTGGTTCCATTGTCGTACTGCTCTAACAGTCAGGAAGTTTTTCCTGATGTCCAGCTCGAGAAGAGATCTTGGCCCTCCTCTGTGTGACAACCTTTCAAGTATTTGAAGAGTGCTCTCATGTCTTCCCTCAACCTTCTCTTCTCCAGGCTAAACAGGCCCAGTTCTTTCAGTCTCTCTTCATAGGGCTTTGTTTCCAGACCCCTGATCATCCTGGTTGATCATCAAGGAGTTGATCAACCTGATTGATGATCAAGGAGCTACATTGAATCCTGGCCCTGAATGTTGGTCCAGTCTCTGGCCGGAGGCGAAATCCCCCAGCCCTGGGTGCAGAGAACGATGCTGAGTCCTGATGTCTCTGGCCCCCTCCCAGGTTGTCAGCTGCCAGAGCTGGTTGCCTTCGTTGCCAAGCACACCCGCCTCATCGGTGCGGTGCAGGCGTAGTCTCGCAGGTCGGCTGTTGCTCCGGGGGACTGTAATGTCCAATCTGTTGATTAGACCAGGCAGAGCACAAACAAGAGTCCGGTGCGCTGACCCCCTCCTTGCAAGGACAGTAGGCCGGCTTCAGGCAGAGAAGCCACTGCGGCAGAGCGGTGGGCGAATGGACCCAAATCCCAGCCTAGGATTGGCGCTTCCCAGGCCAGCATCCCTCCCATTCATCAGTGGGATGGCGGGGGCATTTCTGAGTCCACTCCTATGCTACACCTCAGCAGGCAGAAGGTGCCGCTCTGCTGACCCAACAAGGGCAGGTGTTTTGCAAAGCTAGTGGGTCAGTTCAGTACCCAGCCACCCCCACCCCCAATACTTTACAGCTGGGAAGAATGTATTGTTTTCCAGGAAAATTCATTCCCCACCCCGCTACCCTGAAAATTGCAGCTAAACTGTTGGGTTATTGTGCCAGAACTTTTCTCCTTCTGGAACTCTGTTTGTGCTCAGAAACAAACACACATCACGCAGGTCTTACACAGCAGAGCTGGTTTATTTCCTTCAGGCTTCTGTGCAGTTCAATTCAGATCAGTTCAGATCAGCACACTGAGGCATACACAGAGAGCAGTGATCAGTAAGCAGTGATCAGTAAGCAGTGATCAGTTCCATTTTACACAAGTGAGAAACTATATACAGATCTACACAATTCTTATCTACATTACATACAGCTGTGATGAGGCTAACTTAGAATCTTGGCAAGGTTCCCAGAACAGCCTCTATCTCAAGGTAATTGCCCACAGATAGACTTTCTCTGTTTAACCCTGAGATAGCCATACACACACAATTTTAATGACTAAGCAAGTATTTCTTTTCATATACTTAACAGTCCTCCTCTTGCGCATGTTGTTTAAATTGTGTTACAATCTGAGACCCAGCTTTAAAAGCATCTCTTTGTGTTTTACCATTGATACTGGTTTTGTGAATAAATCAGCCAACATCATTTCAGATGGACAATATTCAAGCTTAATCCAGCCCTTCTGAATTATATCTTTCACATGAGAATAACGAACATCCACATGTTTAGTTCTTGGTTTACACTTTTCAGATGTAGCCATACTAATACATGCCTGATTATCCTCAAATATGGTTACTGGTGTCTCAATTTCCAACCTTAGGTCAGCAAATAATTGTTTATACCACTCAATCTCATTACAAGCCAGAGATAAACTGATATATTCTGCTTCTGCACTAGAGGTTGCTACACAATTTTGTTTTCTTGTAACATTCCACCTGTCCTTCCTCATTTTGTTTTACTTTGAATACCCATTTACTGTTAATGGCTTTACGACCTTCAGGTAAAGGTACTAGCTCCCACGTTTCATTTTTTTTCATTGCTCTGATTTCCTCTGACATTGCTTCATGCCAGCCCTGAGCTTCTGTAGGTTCCATTTCCTGAATTTCCTCAAATGAAGTAGGTTCATAGGCTATTAGTAAAGCTCTATGAGAAACCTGTTTGCTTTGGTATTCATCTGAGTAACGAATTGGAGCTTTGCGTTCCCTTTCTGGTCGCTTTGGCATAGTTACAGGCATAGTTTCCTCCTTGACAGTTTCTTCCCCCTCCCTCTCTTGCTGAGATTGTTCAGGAATTTCTTCCATTTCTACAGCTTTCTGTTCTACAGGCAAACTTACATACTGTTTTGTTTCCTGCATTTGTTCATGAAAAATTACATCTCTGCTCACAATTACACTTCTGTGATATGGAGACCACAAACGATAGCCTTTTGTTTGTGTATCATATCCCAACAGTTTACATTCCAAACCTCTTTGAGCTAGCTTTCCTGGTCTGTTTTCTTTCTGAATATGAGCAAAACATTTACTTCCAAAAACCCTTATATGTGACACTCTAGGTTTTCTTTTGTAAAACATTTCATATGGAGTTTTTTCATGTACAGAGTGGTAAAGCCTGTTTAACAAATAATTTGAGGTGGACAAAGCTTCTGCCCAGAACAGGTTAGACAATCCTGACTCTCTCAATAGAGCTCTTAACATGTTCTGCAAGGTTCTGTTTTTCCTTTCTGCAACTCCATTTTGAAATGGTGAATATGGAGCAGTAAGGTCATGTTGTATACCCTCATCACTGAGGAATTTTTTTAATTGGTTGCTAAGAAATTCACCTCCCCGGTCCGTTCTTAGATTAGCTATAGGTTCTTTAAATCTATTTTTACTCCACTTAACAAAGGCTTTGAACTTTCCAAAAGTTTCACTCTTCTGTTTTAACACATACACAAATCCAAATCTACTGTAATCATCAACAATAGACAAGAAAAATCTGTTTCCTCCTTGACTTGTCTCAAAAGGACCTGCAAGATCTGCATGAATTAATTCAAAAATTCTTTTTGTTGTTCTCTCACTATGTTTTGGAATGTTTGACTTATGACACTTGGTTTCACTGCATACATTACATTCTACATAGTTAGAACATGGTTTGATTTTCACCCCTTCACACAATTCTGGAATCTTAGAAATTATTTTATAGTTAGCATGACCAAATCTTTTATGAATTAAATGGATACACTCTTGGTGTGGTTTGCAATTGGCTATTGTTTTTGTTGTGACTTTGCTGGCTACAACTTCATGTTCTGTACAAGTATTAATCACATACAAAGATTCTTTCATTATTCCCTGCACACACACCTTGTTTCCCTGTTTTATAGTACAATTTTCTTCAGTAAAACAAACCTCATACCCCATTTCTGTTAACTGAAACACACTTAGAAGGTTTGTTTCTAATTCTGGTACATATAAAACACTTTGTAGTTCAACTCCCAGACAATCAAAATATACATTACCCACACCACAAATCTGGATTTTTGTTCCATTTGCAAGGGTAACACACTTTTGCTTTGAAGTAGAAGTTTCCAAGGTTACAAATGAAAGTTTGTCTTTTGCCATACTTATTGAAGCCCCAGAGTCCAAAAACCAAGGATTCATTGTCTCTTTGACTCTTGCTAGAAGACACTTCTTTTTTGATTCAGCTTCATTCATGTTGTTTTCTTCTCTCCACTTTGCTGTTGACTGCTTTTTCTTCTTGTTGTTGCAATCCCGCCTTAAGTGTCCTGTGGAACCACAGTTAAAGCATTTCCTTGCCTTTAATGCAGCCACCACATCAGAAGATTTATGGCTTTGTTGAAATTCAGCCACAGGATGTTTAAAACTCTGTTGTTTTGAAGCTTGTCTTCTTTCATAGGTTTCCAGTAGTTTTCCATCTACATACTCAAGGGTTAAATTTTTCTCCTCTTGACTTTCCATCATGGTGACAACCGCGTCGTACGATGAATCAAGACTTGACAAAATCACATAGACTTGGTGTATAGTTGTAAACTCCATCCCTCGTGCCCTGAGTTGATTGAAGATTTCTCTCATGCTTTTCAAATGGTTTGACATAGACTCCCCTGGTTTCAGCTTCATTCCATACAGCTTCCGGGTTAGAATTATTTTACTGCCCGCTGTTTCTCTTTGATATACAGCTTGTAGCGCATTCCAGCACTCTTTTGATGTATTCAAAAACTGAATGAAGGAAATTTGAGAGTCTTCCACAGCTAATGCAATAACTGCCATTGCTTTTGCATCGTCCTTAAACCATTTAGCATTCTGTGGATCTGCTCTATCTGGTGGATCCTCTGTGACTACATACCACAGTTCAGCCTGAATCAGATACATTTGCATTTTGTAAGACCATAATGCATAGTTAGAGTCATTCAGCTTTTCCAACAATTGATGCAAACCAGACATATTAGCTCCTGCCATTTCCTCTGCTTTAGGAATTGGTATCTCACCGTCCTTCTGCTCAGAGTCCTCCTCAGAGTCAGCCGACTGAGATTTTTCCTCACTTTGCAGCACTGGCTTTAGCTTGATGTCTTCCTTCATCAACAGTTTTCTGTTTTAGCAGACTCCTGGTTCTGATACTGCACTGTTCCCATCAAGTTCTGGTTCTTCTGCCTGTATTAGGCTGGCGTAGGCTGGTCTAGGCTAGACTGGGCCCATAACCTTTGTTGGGTTATTGTGCCAGAACTTTTCTCCTTCTGGAACTCTGTGCTCAGAAACAAACACACATCACGCAGGTCTTACACAGCAGAGCTGGTTTATTTCCTTCAGGCTTCTGTGCAGTTCAATTCAGATCAGTTCAGATCAGCACACTGAGGCATACACAGAGAGCAGTGATCAGTAAGCAGTGATCAGTTCCATTTTACACAAGTGAGAAACTATATACAGATCTACACAATTCTTATCTACATTACATACAGCTGTGATGAGGCTAACTTAGAATCTTGGCAAGGTTCCCAGAACAGCCTCTATCTCAAGGTAATTGCCCACAGATAGACTTTCTCTGTTTAACCCTGAGATAGCCATACACACACAATTTTAATGACTAAGCAAGTATTTCTTTTCATATACTTAACATAAACTCAGTGGGAACAGGGAATTCTGAGGATGTTGGCAGATGATGCTATGGACCTTGGACAGCTCCTTTGGGGTGCTGACAGGTTCTGATTGAAACCTGGTTGCATGTTTCCTCGTTTGGTTCTGGGCTCTGAGGCCTGGATGCCCAGTGCCCAGAATTTCACCCACTGCTTGTACCCAGTCTCTCAGCCCACTCGTTTCCTGGGGGAAGTCTTGGAATCCACAGAGATGTGTTTATGTAAGACGGCTCCACCCGCGTCTTTGGAAAGGAGAGGAGTTCCTTGCCACAGCTTTTTGGCCCCTGTTTATGGGGTTGATGCATTTCCCCACTCCTACCCTGGGTCCCACCTTTTCCACGTGGGTCTGCATTTTGGTGAGACGGCTGCCAACCAGGATTTCGTTTTGGCGGAAGGGCAGGAGCTTACGATACACCCAAGGCGAAAACGACTGGGTGGGAAAGTAGGGTGTCGGGGAGCCAGTGGGGTGACAATGTGTGGGTCAGAGAGTGGAAAGGAGTTTTTGTGAACTGCCCAGAGAGCTTCGGCTATTGGGCGGTATAGAAATGAAATAAGTAAATAAATAAAATAAGAAGTTGGGGAAGTGTTCAGGAGAGGCAGGAAACATGATGCAGTCAAAAGCCGCTCCGTGCTGTGTATGAGAGGAGGACGTTACCGGGGGCGCCCACTGCCAGAGCTCCACATTCAAGGCGGTGCCGTTGGCATGTCCTTGCGCTGGGCATGTGCACCTGTGGGCACAGAGGGCCCCAACTATGATCCTACAGCAAGCTAGTCAGCTGGATCATAGAATCATAGAACAGAATCATAGAATAGCAGAGACGGAAGGGGCCTACAAGGCCATTGAGTCCAACCCCCTGCTCATTGCAGGAATCCACCCTAAAGCATCCCTGGCAGAGGGTTGTCCAGCTGCCTCTTGAAGGCCTCTAGTGCAGGAGAGCCCACAACCTCCCTAGGTAACTGGTTCCATTGTGGTACAGCTCTAACAGTCAGGAAGTTTTTCCTGATGTCCAGCTGGAAACTGGCTTCCTTTAACTTGAGCCCGTTATTCCGTGTCCTGCACTCTGGGAGGATCGAGAAGAGATTCTGGCCCTCCTCTGTGTGACAACCTTTTAAGTATTTGAAGAGTCCTATCATGTCTCCCCTCCATCTTCTCTTCTCCAGGCTAAACATGCCCAGTTCTTTCAGTCTCTCTTCATAGGGCTTTGTTTCCAGACCCCTGGTCATCCTGGTTGCCCTCCTCTGAACATGCTCCAGCTTGTCTGCGTCCTTCTTGAATTGTGGAGCCCAGAACTGGATGCAATACTCTAGATGAGGCCTAACCAGGGCCGAATAGAGAGGAACCAGGACCTTACACGATTTGAAAGCTATACTTCTATTAATGCAGCCCAAAATAGCATTGGCCTTTCTTGCAGCCCTATCGCACTGTTGGCACATATTCAGCTTACGATCTACAACAATTCCAAGATCCTTCTCGTTGTAGTATTGCTGAGCCAAGTATCTCCCACCTTGTAACTGTGCATTTGGTTTCTATTTCCTAAATGTAGAACTTGGCATTTATCCTTATTAAATTTCATTCTGTTGTTTTCAGCCCAGCACTCCAGCCTAACAAGATCACTTTGAAGTTTGAATCACTTCGAATCATAGAAGAGCTGAGTCGGAAGGGGCCTCTAAGGCCATCGAGTCCAACCCCCTGCTCAATGCAGGAATCTACATTAGAGCATCCCTGACAGGTAGCTGTCCACCTGCCTCTTGAAAGCCTCTAGTGTGGGAGAGGCCACCACCTCCCTGGGTAACTGGTTCGATTGTCGTACTGCTCTAACAGTCAAGAAGTTTTTCCTGATGTCCAGCCAGGATCTGGCTTCCTGTCACTTGAGCCCATAATTCTTTGTCCTGCACCCTGATGAATAGCTGCTGACAGAAACAGAATAATAGACCTGGGGCTTGCTTCTGCACCCAAAAATGCCAACTCAAGCCACACATTCAAAAATAAAGCTTTTTTATTATTATTGGTTGGTTGACTAATTAAATTTCTTAGTCACATTTCTCTTTAAAAAGCAGTCTAAGGGGACTTAGAACAGAATTATGAAAACAAACCGAATATAAAACAGGAGAACATGATAAAAACCAATAAGCCATCAGGATGGACCAGCAAAAAATAAAAATAATAAAATAAAGATGCATAAAAATCCATCAACTGCCATCAAATGTCTGGGAGTAAAATACTGACCTGATGCCAAAAAGATGATCATGTTGGTGCCAGGCGGGCCTCACTGGGGAGAGCATTCCACAGTCACGGGGTGGGGATGTGGGGGGGGAGGGGGGGCACCGCTGAAAAGCTATTTATCACAAAGGCTTCAGCCTCCAAAGGAAGCTGACCTTGTAAAGCAGGCGAAGGGAAACTTTTTTCTCTTTTCTGTCGAAGGCCACATTCCCGTGGATTAATCTGTCAAAGGCTGCATGCGGGCAGTAGGCAGGGCCAGATCCGGCCCACGTTCTTTCTCTCCTAGGAACAGCACCACTCAGCACATCTCTCAGTGGAGGCTGGTGGCTTTGATTTTGGTGGGGCTGTGAATCCATTCTGGGTTTCAGCCAGAATTCTGGAGGAGCTCTCCAAGGTGATGAACCTGTTTTGGGTGTAGGGTTCAGCATCTTGGAGGGCTCCCTGAGAGTTTTGGCTGATTCCCTCTCTTCCTGTTTCAGTTCCTCCTTCACCAGCCTGCATCCCCCGTCTGTCCCTTTACACACAGCCACGATCCGGCCCCCTCTTCCTCTTCCTCCATATCTATGACTAGCTCAGGGCCCCATCTCCAGCCAGTCTCTAACCAGACGCTGCAAAAGGTGCCACCCCTGTACCTTTTCGGGTGGGAGGGCAGGGGAACCTTACTCCACCGGGAGCTGCCGCTTCAAGGCCATTGGGGGACCTTGAGGGGGCAGCCCCCGTGCTCCCTCTGCCCCTTGCCCTTCCAGTAGGGAAGGGAGACGCTCCAGGATCTGCTGGGGAGCTAGAGGCAGTGTGGACACCACAGTAGGGCCAAGGAGGAGCGGATGGGGCCATGGCTAGACGGGAATGCGGTGTGGGCCGGATGTGTTCCATCCCTGCTGCGAAGACCACCCAGAACAGCCTATTGCTCAGCTGCGGCGAAGACCACGCAGTTGACCTGCAACCGTACAGGGCTTCGTGGAAACCCCGTGAGGAAGAGCCAACCTACCGTACCTTGGCCACAGTGGGGCGGAGGGAACCATTTTAGGGCTACAAATGTCTACAGCTCTCCCCCAAGCCCCCCTCCCGCAACAGAATAAAAGAGCAGTGCAGCGCGTGGCAGCTTGGCGTCCCGGACTCATGAAGGCCTCGTCCCGTTCCCGGCTTCTTTGCATCCCTGAGATCTCTGTGCTTGTCCCCAACGTCTTGCTCATCTCCTCGGCCAGTAGAGCACAAAGCCGTCGCGGCTTTTCGCGAAGTTGGGGTCCGGCTGCTCGTTGCGGAGTTCCACGGTCACGAGCTTCTTCCGACCGTTTAGGCTGAGCTGGATGCAGTCCGATACCTGAACCCGCAGGTCCCGCTTGGTCCTGCAGACCCAGGGAAGAGAGGGAGAGGCTGAGACACCTGGCGCTATAAGGGGAGTTGCATGTGCTTACTTCTCGACTCATTGATTGACCGAAGACCTTCAGTGCTGCCTCATAAAATGATGTTCTCTAGATCTTTGAGACACAAACTCAAAATACTAGAACCCGGAATCATCCCATGAAACTGGTGGGAGACCCAGGACAAATAAAAGGAAGGACTTCTTCACACAGCACAGAGTTAAATTATGGAACTCACTACCACAGGATGTAGTGATGGCCCCCAATCTGGATGGCTTTCAAAGGGGGTTGGATAACTTCCCGGAGGAGAAGGCTGTCCATGGCTACTAGCCCTGATGGTTGTGTGCTACATCCAGTATCCGAGGCAGTAAGCCTGGACGCCCCAGTTGCTGGGGAACATGGGTGGGAGGGTGCTGTTGCACAGTGTCCTGCTTGTGGACACTGGTGGGCCACTGTGTGAACAGAGTGCTGGACTAGATGGACCCTCGGTCTGATCCAGCATCAGGGCTCTTCTGACGTTCTTAAACACCAAGCACATGTTTGTGGAGTTGCTATCACAATAATATGGTAGGAAGCAGGAATTAATGGAGGTGTGGTTAGTTACGGGTTCCTCTCTATTCAGCCCTGGTTAGGCCTCATCTAGAGTATTGCGTCCAGTTCTGGGCTCCACAATTCAAGAAGGACGCAGACAAGCTGGAGCGTGTTCAGAGGAGGGCAACCAGGAGGATCAGGGGTCTGGGAGAGCCCACAACCTCCCTAGGTAACTGATTCCATTGTCGTACTGCTCTAACAGTCAGGAAGTTTTTCCTGATGTCCAGCTGGAATCTGGCTTCCTTTAACTTGAGCCCATTATTCCGTGTCCTGAACTCTGGGAGGATCGAGAAGAGATCCTGGCCCTCCTCTGGGTGACAACCTTTCAAGTATTTGAAGAATGCTCTCATGTCTCCCCTCCATCCTCTCTTCTCCAGGCTAAACATGCCCAGTTCTTTCAGTCTCTCTTCATAGGGCTTTGTTTCCAGACCCCTGATAATCCTGGTTGCCCTCCTCTGAAGACACTCCAGCTTGTCTGCGTCCTTCTTGAATTGGGGAGCCCAGAATTCTCGATCCTCCCAGAGTGGAGCCCAGAATTCTTGATCCTCCCAGAGTGGAGCCCAGAATTCTCGATGCTCCCAGAGTGGAGCCTAGAATTCTCGATGCTCCCAGAGTGGAGCCTAGAATTCTCGATGCTCCCAGAGTGGAGCCCAGAATTCTCGATGCTCCCAGAGTGGAGCCCAGAATTCTCGATGCTCCCAGAGTGGAGCCCAGAATTCTCGATGCTCCCAGAGTGGAGCCCAGAGTTCTCGATGCTCCCAGAGTGGAGCCCAGAATTCTCGATGCTCCCAGAGTGGAGCCCAGAATTCTCGATGCTCCCAGAGTGGAGCCCAGAGTGGAGCCCAGAATTCTCGATCCTCCCAGAGTGGAGCCCAGAATTCTCGATGCTCCCAGAGTGGAGCCCAGAATTCTTGATCCTCCCAGAGGGGAGCCCAGAATTCTCGATCCTCCCAGAGTGGAGCCCAGAATTCTCGATGCTCCCAGAGTGGAGCCCAGAATTCTCGATGCTCCCAGAGTGGAGCCCAGAATTCTCGATGCTCCCAGAGTGGAGCCCAGAATTCTCGATGCTCCCAGAGTGGAGCCCAGAGTGGAGCCCAGAATTCTCGATCCTCCCAGAGTGGAGCCCAGAATTCTCGATGCTCCCAGAGTGGAGCCCAGAATTCTCGATGCTCCCAGAGTGGAGCCCAGAGTTCTCGATGCTCCCAGAGTGGAGCCCAGAATTCTCGATGCTCCCAGAGTGGAGCCCAGAATTCTCGATGCTCCCAGAGTGGAGCCCAGAATTCTCGATGCTCCCAGAGTGGAGCCCAGAATTCTCGATGCTCCCAGAGTGGAGCCCAGAATTCTCGATGCTCCCAGAGTGGAGCCCAGAATTCTCGATGCTCCCAGAGTGGAGCCCAGAATTCTCGATGCTCCCAGAGTGGAGCCCAGAGTGGAGCCCAGAATTCTCGATCCTCCCAGAGTGGAGCCCAGAATTCTCGATGCTCCCAGAGTGGAGCCCAGAATTCTCGATCCTCCCAGAGGGGAGCCCAGAATTCTCGATCCTCCCAGAGTGGAGCCCAGAATTCTCGATGCTCCCAGAGTGGAGCCCAGAATTCTCGATCGAACAGGCCTGATCCTGACACAGCCCCACTACATTTTAGTGTGTTTTCCGGATTAGGCTTTTATGGTGCAATCGCCCTGCTTCAACCATGGCATTTTACAGGGATCAATCCTCCCTGGTAATCCTACTCCCTGGTAATCCTACTTTGTTTTCCCACTGCTTCTTCCATCTTTTCTCTTACCACCGAAAATCCACATAGTAGAGAAAGATGGGAGAGCTGCACAAGGACTTCAGAATAGTAGCGCTAAGAGCCGCCCACCTGGAAGCCTCCTTTCAATAGTAGCACCCAGTACGTGCTGCATGCGAAACACAGGATGCAGAAAGGATAAGTCGGTCCCAGACAGGGGTTGGGGTGATGGGAGGATCAGTGAAGAATGGATCGTGAGAAGCGGGGACGTGAATATTCAGGATGCAGCAAAGGTGCTGGTGTGACGAAGTCTAAATTGGAGGAAAATCTTGGGTGTGCAGCGGACTTGAAGGTCACAGCACAGACTGCAAAAACCTTCCGTGGAGGGAATCACATGTGTGCGAATCACACACACACACACACACACATACTGTTGATGCTAAACCCATGATTAAGAGAAGCGGTCGGAAGAGGAGCGCTTCTCTGCTGTACTCGCTGCTTTGCACCCGTTCTGTGTCAGGACTGGATCTGGCACTCAGGGGCTATTTTTGGAGAGGCCCAGACTGCAGCTGGCAGCACGCTCCGAGCTGTGAAGTCTTCAGTGCTGCAGAGGCTGGCGGGGGAGGCAAGAGCTTCTCACCTCCACGCTGTGGGGTGCTCATTGTCCCGGTCCCAATTATAACCTGGATCAACGGGCCGTGCCACTCGGCCCAGCTGCTAGCCCTGGTTCCCTGCCTACCTCTCTCTTGGCTCGGGAGGCCTTTCAAGAAAAATGGCCTCCCTAGACAATCCAATCAATGCCCTGTTCTTCCCCATTTGTCGTGGCTGCACTGCAGTATCGTCACACAATTACGGCCATATTGGCTAGTTCGCATTTATTTTAACATTCCTTCCATTTTGACCCTTTTATCTCACTCCTTACAAGGCGGCGCACAAAAATGTGCAAACAGTTCATGTCCTGCTTTTCGTTAAGGTATCTGAAGCATCTAACACAGGGGTGGGCAACTCCAGGGGGTCACTTTCCACGCTCTTTCCCCCCCCCCCCGCCCAAGGGGCTCTACTCCTGCTGAAAAACATCCTGTATTTCTCCTTCTGAAGGTTCCATAGCGGTTTGCAACTGAAATCCAGCAGCAAACCACCGTGTTGTTGTTGTTTTGCTTTTTCCGCAGGCCCCGAAAGAAAACCAGAGCTGGGGCCCACGGACATTGCCACCCCTGGTCCAATATTAAAAGATACCAATTTGCAGCAATCAGAACAACACTGAAAAATAGCAGCGCCTGGCATAAACAACTCCCGTCACATCACAGCAGCAGAAAACAAAACAGCAGACCGCCTCCTGCAAAGGTTGCCAGGGAAAGCCAGGGAAGAAAGTAGGGCTGTGCTCTGCTCTGATTCGGATCGCGAATCCGGAGCGGAGTGACCTGATCCGCCTCTGCCAAAGGCAGATCAAAATCGGGTCGGGGGAGCTGCGGATCGAGGCAAAGCGGTTCGCCTCGATCCGGAGCTCCGAATGCAGGTAAGTGGTAAGGGAGGGAGGCTCACGTGGTGCCATCACAGTCGTGCGGTAACAGCGGCAGAGCCAGGTAAGGGGGCACAGGGGGGGCTTATTCAGCCCCCATTTTGCCCCCCTTCCCCACTTACCTGCCTCCACCGTCTGCCGCAGAGGCAAGTAAGCAGGGAAGCGGGGGCAAAATCTCAATCCGCCCCTCCGGATCTCACTCCACGAAGCGGAGCAGGGGAGGGTTGGATCGATCCGAAGCGGATCGGCCCAATCTGAAAGTTGTGGATCGGGTCATGAAGCAGTTCGGGGGGTCCGTGCACAGCCCTAGAAGAAAGTGACCCTCAAGTGACCCATTTAGGACAGCATTGGCCCTGCTGGCTGGGGGATGATAGAATTGTAGTCCAACACACCTGGAAGGCACCAGGCTGGCAGAGGCAGGATTAGGGCCTGGAAGGTAAGATGAACCTCTGAGTTCAATTGACTAGTAGCGTCCATGAGGTCACTGGAAGGCAACAGCAGCTTTACTCAACCTTTGACTCAGGACAAGTAATGAAAGAGAGCCAGTGTGGTGTAGCAGCCAGAGTGTTGGACTGGTGCGTGGGACATCCCACTCCGTTAGCCATGGAGCTCACTGGGTGACCTTCGGCCAGTCATTGACTCACAGCCTAACCTACAGGGTTGTTGTGAGGATACAATGGAGAGGATCACGTACACCACCAGGAAAGGCGGAACATTAATGTAACAAATAAGTAAAGTTTTAAAATGAGCCCACAATATGACATACCTATTTCTTCGATTCTATGATGCACTTTTCCTCCCATGTAAACATCTCTAAAAATGGGGTGCGTCTTAGAATCGCGGGTGTGTCTTAGGGGTTGTTTGTTTTTTCTGTTGGTAGTACTGAAATTAGTGTGCGTCTTACAGTCAATGCCGCCTTTCAATCGAAGAAATACGGTACATCAGAAGCACAGCTGTGCACCTGGGCTGCTGCTGCTTCCAGGTGAGGCTGTCATTGCGCAACTGTCTTGCCTCGTTCATGGGATTTTCTAGACGTCGTCCAGGAATCATCGTCTTCCATTTGTAACCTTCCTGTTCCTTCCTGTGGCTTCGTCTGTCTTTTTTTCTCACTGCACATCTGGAAACACCACTTAACTCTATCCAGCTGAGGCAAATGTACTTAAAGAAAAAACGACGTTTCCCCCCCCTTTTCTTTAGGAAAATGAACAGGCGCTGATTTTGGCAAGCCTGCAAGAGGAAGTTATCCCCAAGCTGGGGGCAGCTACATCTCTGATTGTTTTGACTGGTATTAAGGCAATGCAGAATGTACCCGGGCCCTGTTCAGACCACACACTAAACCATGATGGTCAAGTATTTTGAGCTAAACATTATGGCTTAGTGTGTCGTGTGAACCATTCCTAACCATGGTGGCGACATCACCCCGGTTTAAACAGGCTCACTAACTACTTGCTGCAAAAGGGTGAGTGGCCTAACCATGGCTTAGTGTGTTGTCTGAACAGGCCCATTGTTCCACGGGCTTGCAGCCTCTGAACGGAAAGGCTCCATACAGCCATCATGGCTAAACCTGCGAGGTTGAAGGCGCTGTCATGTCCAAAGCTAGTCTATGGTCCTATGCTATGGTGAACAGCACTCCCCAACCCACTGCACTCTACATGTGTTATACTACAACTCCCATCATTCCCAGCCGGCATACATGAGCCTCTGGAACCCACGGAAGCCCATTTAGCAGAGCGGCATCTGTTCCAAGCGTGGCGAGCGAAAGAGAATCTGCCCCCCCTCCTTGGCAGATGGAATGGAGCATGTAGCTCACATCTAAACTTATCCCAAACCCATCCGTCTCTTCCTGGCCAACCGTCACCATGGCAACTGGGTACTAGGTAAGTACCATGGCAACTAGGTCCTGCGCGCTTTGTTCCTGCTGTCCAAATATGGCCGCGCTACGTCGGAACTCGCGGAAAGCACCGCACGACAGGAAGTGCCCCATAACTTGCCAATTCATAAACACGCTGTGAGGAGGAAAAGCAGCGTTAAGAGAACCCTTTCTGCTTCTTCTTCTTCTTCTTCTTCTTCTTCTTCTTCTTCTTCTTCTTCTTCTTCTTCTTCTCCTCCTCCTCCTCCTCCTCCTCCTCCTCCTCCTCCTCTGTGGGCAACTTGTGGCCCTCCAGATGTTTCGGCCTACAACTTCTATTGGCCTTCGCCAACATAACCAGTAGCAAGGGATGATGGGAGTTGTAAGCCAAAACTCGGTCGCCTTCTTCACATGTGGGCTTTTACCTCGCAGCCCCACCAAAGAGAAGGCACCCTGTCCGATTTAAAACTTGGCCCCCACAAATTCTAGCCATCAGAACTTTAGATCCTAAAGCTTCAGTTGACTGATTTACCTGTTAAAGCTTGTGGCCCAATGCCATAGATATTCAGCAACAAAATATACTTTTTAGCAGAAAGGTTTGGGGCCGTTCCAAATCTCTGGGCACTTCAGAATATACTTCTAACTTTAGCCCCATTTCTAATCAAAATTCCTTGTACGTTAGCTAGGGTGACCACATGGAAAGGAGGACAGGGCTCCTGTATCTTTAACAGCTGCAGGAGCCCTGCCCTCTTTTGTATCTGGTCAAGAGTATGCTTTAAGGGGGATTCCTGCTCTGAGTAGGGGGGTGGGCTCAATGGCCTCCCCAATGAGGCCTGCCTGGCACCAACACTGTTATCTTTTCAGCACCAGGTCAAGACTTTTCTCTTCTCCCAGGCATTTAACAGCATCTGCTGAGTTTTTATCTGACCCCAGGATAGTTGTTTTAAATGGATATTGTCTGTCCTGGTATGTAATCTGTGTTTATGCCTTTAAAACGTGTACATCGGTTTTTAATGTTCAGTGTTTTAATGTTTGTAAAAAGCCCAGAGAGCTTCAGCTATGTGGCAGTATATAAATGTAAATAATAACAACAATAACAACAACAATAATAATAATAATAATAATAATAATAATAATAGCACCCCCCTTCCAACTCTACTCTTCAATGATTCTATGAAGAGGGCAGGGCTCCTGCAGCTTGAACTGTTGGGATGAAGAGGGAATTTCACCAGGTGCTGATGGCATACAAATGACCCCTGCTGAAGTTCCCTTTTCTACACAACTGTTAAAGACACAGGAGCCCTGTCCTCCTTCTCATATGGTCACTCTATCATAGGGACCAGAAACTTGTTTTTGAAAAAGAAAAGGCTAGGTTGAAAGCTAGGTTGAAACAAAGCCCTATGAGGAGAGACTGAAAGAACTGGGCATATTTAGCCTGGAGAAGAGAAGATGGAGGGGAGACAGGATAGCACTCTTCAAATACTTAAAAGGTTGTCACACAGAGGAGGGCCAGGATCTCTTCTCGATCCTCCCAGAGTGCAGGGCATGGAATAACGGGCTCAAGTTAAAGGAAGCCAGATTCCAGCTGGACATCAGGAAAAACTTCCTGACTGTTAGAGCAGTATGACAATGGAATCAGTTGCCTGGTGAGGTTGTGGGCTCTCCCACACTAGAGGCCTTCAAGAGGCAGTTGGACAACCATCTGACAGGGATACTTTGAGGTAGATTCCTGCATTGAGCAGGGGGTTGAACTCGATGGCCTTGTAGGCCCCTTCCAACTCTGCTATTCTATGATTCTATGATAATACATCTATGCAGGAGTTTATGCCACTTTACCTTTGACGCTAGCCATGGGTGACCCATCTACTTTTGGCTCTCCCCACTGCTGGCTCTGGCTCTGCTCACCACCAGCAAACGACCCATGACAGATTATCCACAAGTGTAGGGTGACCATACGGAAAGGAGGACAGGGCTCCTGTATCTTTAACAGTTGTGTAGAAAAGGGAATTTCAGCAGGTGTCGTTTGTATGAAGGCAGCACCTGGCGAAATTCCCTCTTTATCACAACAGTGAAAGCTGCCGGAGCCCTGTCCTCTATTACATCTGGTCACTCTAGTATAGCTCCTGCATCTTTCACTGTTGTGATGAAGAGGGCATTTTGCCAGGTGCTGCACGCATACAAATGACACCTACTGAGATTCCCTCTTCTATGTAAATGTTAAAGAAACACAAGCCCTGTCCTCCTTTCCCTATGGTCACCCTAACGTTAGCCCCTTTTTGGAGGCTGGCCTTGCTTTTTGCCTTCTTGTGTTCTAAAGATGCCGTCCAACTTGCTGCGCTGAGCGATGAGGCAGCGTGCATCACGCCTCCGGCCGGTGTCGCCTCTTCAGTCGGAGCGAAGGGGTTTTGGGTTGGGGGATCAGTGCTTTGATTCATTGACCCGTCTCGACGACCGGGGAGGCGGGAGCTTTGAGAGCCGCCGCCTTCCCCTGGCCCGACAAAGTGGCTCGTCTGCCTTCCCCTTTGTGCGCAGCGCGTGCTGCCATCTGGAAGGTGACCTCCGACCCCTGGCTTGACGCCCATCTTTGCAAGCGGGGTAATTGATCCCCGTGGTGGACAGCTGTCTTTGGCTACCCTCCGGCCTGCCGGAGGGGTCCCTGAAAGGGGTCCGAGAAAGAGGATGGTCTGGCGGGGAGAATCTAGAAATCTCCCCCGTCCCCTCCCCTCCTAGCTGGTGCGGGGGCTAGTAGCACAACACCGTGTGTGTGTGTGTGTGTGTGTGTGGTGCAAATGCTAGTGTCCAGAGCCAAGGAGATAATTTAGGATAGTTTTCTCCAACCTGGAGGCCTCCTGATGTGTTGGACTGCAACCCCCATCATCCCCGGCCACCATGGCCATTGCAGTCCAACACATCGGGAGGCCGCCAGGTTGGGATGGCTGCTCGAGGCTGGCCATCGCCCTCTTCATCAAACAATGGAAGCTGGACGTGCAGAGTAATGGCTTGCTCCGTTGTCCAGGCCTGGGAATGTATGGATCTCCACATCCACCGTGATGAGTGGAAAATGGCACCACGGATGGGGTCCCCGGACCATCTCCGCTTCTGTGTCGGAGGAAAAGAGGAGCGTGCTTTGGATGGGAGAGGCAGCGCGGCACAAAGCCACAGCGGGATTTGAGGCGGGGATTGCTGCGTCTTAATCCCGGAGTCTGCTTTCCATAGGGTGACCATATGAAAAGGAGGACTGGGCTCCTGTATCTTTAACAGTTGCATAGAAAAGGGGAATTTCAGCTGGTGTCCTTTGTATGCATGCAGCACCTGGTGAAATCCCCTCTTCATCACCTCAGTGAAAATTGCAGGTGCCCTGCCCTCTTTTGTATCTGGTCACTTGTATAGCTCCTGCAGCTTTAATTCTTGTGATGAAGAGGGAATTTCACCAGTTGTATAGAAAAGGGGAATTTTAGCTGGTGTCCTTTGTATGCATGTCTCACCTGGTGAAATTTCCTCTTCATCACAACAGTTAAAGCTGCAGGAGCTATACTGCAGCTATACTGTGACCAGATTTAAAAGGGGGCAGGGCACCTGCAGCTTTAACTGGTATGACAAAGAGGGAATTTCACCAGGTGCTGCATGCATGCAAAGGACACCTGCTGAAATTCCCTTTTCTATGCAACTGTTAAAGATACAGGAGCCCGGTCCTCCTTTTTATATGGTCACCCTAGTTTTCCATGACCCAGAGCCTGCTAAGAATGAGGAGAGCATCTCTCTGGGCATGTGCAGAGCACCTTTTCCTCCTCACTGGCTAATCACAGCCAGCAAGGGTTTCTAACCGGAGAGGTTTTTTTAAAAAAAAGCAGGGGGGAAAGTTATTTGACTTCCTGGCCTTTCTCATCTGCAAAATCAGGCACCTGAGCGGGGTGACATCACTTCCTGCCCACCTGAGTACAGCGACCCACCTCTATCCTCTCTTCCCTGCCCTGGCTTCCAAGGTTCAGCCTTCTGGTTCAGCGTTCCAGTTGGAACTCATACTGAGCAAATACAGATCATTCTATTCAGTTGCATTTGCCTGTTATCGCTGTTTAATGTTATCCAGTTGATTTTGCTAGTTATTGACATTTAATTTGAGCTATTACTGAGTGACTGTTAGTTAGTGCGTTATTTTACCAATTTTTTTATTGGTTTATTTATATCCACATTGTTCATTACTGACAGTTACTTTAGTTAATTATTTGCTTCTGGTTCAGCTTTCCACTTGGAACTCATACTGAGCAAATATAGATTTAATGTCATTTTGATTTATGCGCTATACAGACTTTGTATACTTTGTTTGTTCATATTGTCAATTTCGTTTATTGTTATACAGCCTCTATGCCGCGTCATTTACTTTTTTAGGTCCTCTCCTCTCGCTTGTCCCTCTTTGTGAGGACTCCTCTCTTTTCCTTGCTCTGGCCTGCAAGGAAGCTGACGCCGTGATGGAGCACAATTTGTTAGGGTGACCCTATGGAAAGGAGGACCGGGCACCTGTATCTTTAACAGTTGTATAGGAAAGGGAATTTCAGCAGGTGTCATTGTTATGCATGCAGCACCTGGCGAAATTCCCCTCTTCATCATAGCAGTTAAACCTGCAGGAGCCCTGCCCTCTTGACCAGATACAAAAGAGGGCAGGGCTCCTGCAGCTTTAACTGTTGCAATGAAGAGGGAATTTCACCAGGTGCTGCGTGCACACAAATGACACCTGCTCAAATTCCCTTTCCTATACAACTGTTAAAGATACAGGAGCCCGGTCCTGCTCACTTTATTCCGTGTCCTGCACTCAGGGCCAGGATCTCTTCTCGATCCTCCCAGAGTGCAGGACACGGAATAACAGGCTCAAGTTAAAGGAAGCCAGATTCCAGCTGGACATCAGGAAAAACTTCCTGACTGTTAGAGCAGTATGACAATGGAATCAGTTACCTAGGGAGGTGGTGGGCTCTCCCACACTAGAGGCCTTCAAGAGGCAGCTGGACAACCCTCTGTCAGGGATGCTTTAGGGTGGATTCCTGAACTGAGCAGGGGGTTGGACTCGATGGCCTTGTAGGCCCCTTCCAACTCTGCTATTCTATGATTCTATGAAATTCCCTTTTTTCCGCAACTGCTAAAGATACGGGAGCCCGGTCTTCCTTTCAATAGGGTCACTCTAAAGCACAACAGATGTAGGAAACTGCAAAGCCCTGTGTAAACCGCCCAGAGATCTTGGCCTACTGGGCAGTATAAAAAGTGGCATGAATGAATGATACATTGGGGAAAGCAGCCCAGGCCGTTCACATGGGTACCAAGAGAAACAAAGGGGCATTCAAGCTTCCTTAGGCGGCACTATTTTTAGACAGGCCCTGCTGAGCGAAAAGAAGCCGCCCTCTGCAGCTGCCAAGTACACAAGACGAGGACTTCAAGGACCAGCAAGCTGCCTGGCCTGGAAATACCTGGAGGAGGAAGCGAAGTCTTTGGGAGCGCAGGCCCATCAGAGGCCCATCGGTCTCCAGCTGGACATCAGGAAAAACTTCCTGACAGTTAGAGCAGTACGAAAATGGAACCAGTTACCTAGGGAGGTTGTGGGCTCTCCCACACTAGAGGCCTTCAAGAGGCAGCTGGACAACCCTCTGTCAGGGATGCTTTAGGGTGGATTCCTGCATTGAGCAGGGGGTTGGACTCGATGGCCTTGTAGGCCCCTTCCAACTCTGCTATTCTATGATTCTATGAAAAGCCTGGACGCAGAGGGAGACAGAGGCTGCTTAGAGAACCCCACGCAGCTGCCTCATGCTCCGACTGACCCGGGACCCCCTACTCCAACTGGTTTGGCTCTCTAGGGCAGCCCGGGTGACTGTGTGGCAAGGCAGTGCCTTCCCCAGCCGGACAACCTCCAGAGGCAGTGGGGGCTGGTGGTTCCGATGTCAGTGGGGTGGTGAATCCGCTCTGGGTTCCAGTCAGAATTTTAAAGGAGCCGTCCAAGGTGCAGAACCAGACAGAACTCTAAACAAGCTATTGAAGGAAAGCTCCTTTAGAGCTCTGACTGGTCCTGATTTGAAGACAGAGCAGATTCACCACCCTACCAACACCAGAGCCACAAGCCTCCACTGTCCATATTCCCAGCTCCCAGCATGGCTGAAAAGGGTGCTCCATCACGGGATCATTTTGGGCTGCATTAATAGAAGTATAGCTTCCAAATCACGGGAGGTCCTGGTTCCTCTCTGTTCAGCCCTGGTTAGACCTCATCTAGAGTATTGTGTCCAGTTCTGGGCTCCACAATTCAAGAAGGACGCAGACAAGCTGGAGCATGTTCAGAGGAGGGCAACCAGGGTGATCAGGGGTCTGGAAACAAAGCCCTGTGAGGAGAGACTGAAAGAACTGGGCATGTTTGTTTACCCTGGAGAAGAGAAGATGGAGGGGAGACATGAGAGCACTCTTCAAAGACTTCAAAGGTTGTCACACAGAGGAGGGCCAGGATCTCTTCTCGATCCTCCCAGAGTGCAGGACATGGAATAACGGGCTCCAGTTACAGGAAGCCAGATTCCGGCTGGACATCAGGAAAAACTTCCTGACTGTTAGAGCAGTACAACAATGGAATCAGTTACCTAGGGAGGCTGTGGGCTCTCCCACACTAGAGGCCTTCAAGAGGCAGCTGGACAACCCTCTGTCAGAGATGCTTTAGGGTGGATTGAGCAGGGGGTGGACTGGATGGCCTTGTAGGCCCCTTCCAATTCTGCTATTCTATGATTCTATGATCACAACCCTCCGAGGGGCCGTTGTACCGAGTGGACCCATTCAGCACCAGTATGAATCCTCTCCTGTCTTTCAGGGGTATGTGGCCTTGGTTTTTCCCAAGTTTCTTTGACTGTAAGCCAGTTTCTCAGCTCCTAGAATGGCCAAAGGTGGAATGCAGATGGATCCACATCTTGGACTAAGTGACACCGCCAATGTGTATCAGCGTTATATACCCATTTCAGGATCCAGGTTTAGTTTGGTGTCGGTACTCAGAATTCACCCTGTCCATAGAACAGCAGCACATCAGGGAGAAGCGTATTGTGAAACTTTTTATTATTATTAAAAAGCTATCATTTGGATTTTAATCAGTTTTTTTTTAATATAATGTTTTAGATTGTTTATTATTGTACTTTATTTATTTATTTATTTATTTATTACATTTTTATACCGCCCAACAGCCGAAGCTCTCTGGGCGGTTTTTGCAGGGTGCTGTCCTCAAAGGCCTGCTGGGCAATATTTCACAGGATACAAAGCCAGAAAACGAACAGCCCGGCAAAGTTTATCGTGGACAGCTTTTGGCTGCCATTTCGACTGTCGGCTGCGATGGGTTTGGGTTTGTTGTTTTTAAAGTGGCTGTTCTATTAACTTTTTAATGTGCATTGTTTGAAACACGCTTTCATTTTATTTACTTTTGGGTTTTAAAAGCAGCAAACAGTTTGGTTTTCCACTGATCAAGGGACCTGTGAGTTTCATCTTAGGGTGGAGGAGTTTTGAGTAAACCGCTAGATTTTATATTTTCAAAAATGGGAGAATCTACCCTGGTTTGCTTGTTTCTTCTTCCCAGAAACCCTTGGGAGGCTCCCAGGTGTCTGTTGAAGCCACCTCAGTACCGAGTAGACCCTCATTTGAATGTCTGCAACCTCCTCTTCCACTCTCCATCTTAACTCTCTGCCCAAATGCAGACTCCATGGTTAGTACATCTACGGTGACCACATCGAAAGGAGGACCGGGCTCCTGTATCTTTAACAGCTGCATAGAAAAGGGAATTTCAGCAGGTGTCATTGTTATGCAAGCAGCACCTGGTGAAATTCACTCTTCGTTACAACAGTTAAAGCTGAAGGAGCCCTGCCTTCTTTTATATGCTGTCAAGAGGGCAGGGCTCCTGCAGCTTTAACTGTTGTGATGAAGAGGGAGTTTTACCAGGTGCAGCAAGAATACAGGTGACACCTGCTGAAGTTCCCTATTCTGTTCAACTGTTAAAAATACAGGAGACTTATTCCATATGGTCACCCTAGTACGTCAGCCAATGGTTCTGCAGAACTCAAAAGTTGCACGTTATTTTCCGACAATATTAACAACAAAAGGTTTTCTTTTAAAAAGCTTCAAATGAGATCCAAAAGACAGCTGTACCCCTGTTTCGTTTTGAGAACATTGCTTTACGGAACGTCTTGATTTCATCCCAAACTTGCTTAGAATGCCTTGTTTTGAACTCACTCAAGAAAGACTCACACTTTTAGTAGGCCTAATAAAAGTATTATTGCCCTAATATAGATGTTAGTCCTTTTCTTTGTGGGTTTTTCCTTTGGCCAACACAACCACCTTTGCGTTCCAAAAAATATTAAGTAATTAACTAACTACCGCAGGCGGCTGACCTCCCACCAGGTGCAAATGACGTGCAGCTGAGCCTGGAGGAAATGAACAATTCTCCTAGGTTCCTGAAATCCGTTTCCAGGAGTGCAGGGCTGTTATTGAGGGTAGGAATGATTGGGCACATGCTGAGGGCCCACACCCCAGCAAGGGACACTGACAGCAGCTCACTGCAACCTGCTGGGCTTCACTTGCCTCTCGCTCAGAGAACGGCGGTGGTGCAAAGGAGCAGCAGTATCATAGAATCATAGAATAGCAGAGTTGGAAGGGGCCTCCAAGGCCATCGGGTCCAACCCCCTGCTCAAGGCAGGAATCCACCCTAAAGCATCCCTGGCAGAGGGCTGTCCAGCTGCCTCTTGAAGGCCTCTAGTGCGGGAGAGCCCACAACCTCACCAGGCAACTGGTTCCATTGTCGTACTGCTCTAACAGTCAGGAAGATGTTGCGGCCAGCTGGCTCACTGGTTCTCTGCCTGCCAAGCAAGCAAGTGGTAGCCATGGTGAGGAAGAGGGGAGAAGTTAAGCTCTGGAACTCACTACAACACAAGATGCAGTGATGGCCACCAATCTGGATGGCTTTAAAAGGAAGTTGGATAAATTCCTAGAGGAGAAGGCTATCCGTGGCTACTAGCCCTGATGGTTGTGTGCTACACCTCCAGGATCTGAGGCAGTAAGCCTGTGTGCACCAGTTGCTGGGGAACATGGGTGGGAGGGTGCTGCTGCACTGTGTCCTGCCTTGTTGGTCCCCGGCCGAGGGCTGGTTGGCCCCTGTGTGAACAGAGTGCTGGACTAGATGGACCCTGGGTCTGATCCAGCATCAGGGCTCTCCTGATGTTCTTATGAGGCTGAAGAGGCGTAATAGGAGATGGTGGCAGTGGTGTGAGAAGGGGACTCATTGCAGGAGGGGGACGCTGATCCACCACCGCTGAGTGCACAAAAGCCATACAGGGCCACAAGCCCAAACTGGGTCACCCCCAACGCTCTTTCAATGCCCAGGCCTGCTTCCTCCCCACCCCCTGCATACAGCCACCCCCCACTCGCTCCTCTCAACTTGACGCCTCCTTTCCTTTTCTTCACCTCTCCCTCCCCCCCTCCTTCCCTTCCAGGCTCACTATTTAATATCTCAACCTGTTAATGAGCTTTCTCGCTGTTTCCTAGCAACCATCTCCTTGGCTCCCTGGCATCTGCGAAGTGGGGCAAGCGGGTTTCCCTACTCTGATGTCTTTAGAAGCCGAAGAAGTGCAGAGTCGGGCGACTTGGTAGCCGACCCCCAAATTGGGAGGAAATGCATCTGCATAGCAGGAAGAAGGGGCTCAAATTCCAACAGCCTCCCCCTCCCCCCAGTGGCAGGGGAAACTAGTGGTTCCGATGTCAGTGGGGTGGTGAATCTGCTCCAGGGTTCAGTCAGAACCTGGTAGAATTCTGAAGGTGCACCTTATTTATTTATTTTGTATTTATTTATTTATTACACTTATGTACCACCCCCTTAGCCAGAGCTCTCTGGGCGGTTTACAGAAATTCTAAAACTGAGATTAAAAATGAGTATACAAAGTTCTAAATTCTAAAACACAGAACATACACACATAAAGCATTAAAAACCGTTAAAAAACTAAACATGTGGGTGATTAGGATGTGCCGCTATATGTCTGGGCAAAGAGTAAAGTCTTAACCTGGCGCCGGAAAGAGAGCAGCGTTGGCGCCAGGCGAGCCTCGTCAGGGAGATAATTCCATAGTCTGGGGGCCACCACCGAAAAGGCCCTGTCCCTCGTTGCCACACTCTGAGCCTCTCTCGGAGTAGGCACCCGGAGGAGGACCTTAGATGTTGAACGTAGTGACCGGGTATATTCACGTCGGGAGAGGCGTTCTGTCAGGTGTTGTGGTCCCAAGCCGTGTAAGGCTTTATAGGTCAAAACCAGCCCCTTGAATTGGGCTCGGAAACATACAGGCAGCCAGTGCAAGTGGACTAGAGCAGATGTTATATGGTCGAACCTTCTGGTTCCCGAAATCAATCTGGCCGCTGCATTTTGTACGAGCTGCAGCTTCCGAACCATTTTCAAAGGCAGCCCTACGTAGAGCGCATTGCATTAATCTAACTTGGAGGTTACCAGAGCATGAACAACTGAAGCCAGGTTATCCCTGTCTGGATAGGGGCATAGCTGGGCCACCAAGGAGAGTTTGTAGAAGGCACTCTGTGCCACTGAGGTCACCTGAGCCTCAAGTGACAATGATGGATCTAAAAGAACCCCCAAGCTATGAACCTGCTCCCTCAGGGGGAGTGCAAACCTTGGATCGCTTCTTTAGAGTTCTCACTGGTTCTGACTGAAACCCGGAGGGGGGGTCACTGCCCCACTGACATCGGAGCCACCAGCCTCCACGGGAATAACTTCTAGACCACAAAAGCTTTCATGCCATCACAGAGATGTTAGTTTCAAGGTCCCACAAGATTCTTTGTTGTTTTGGCTGCAGGAGCCTAACTTTGCTCCCCTTCTGGAAACTGGCACAAGACTCCTAGCCCTTTTCCTTCGCTGGACATCTGGACTGTGAATCCCACAACGGCTCTAAGGTTCAAACAAACATCTCTCAGGCATGTTTGCTAGTTTTGCTTTTTAAAAGCAAGTTGCTATCTCTCATGGTTAAAGGGAAAAACGCACACCTGGAAATATCTCGATGTTTTCCCCTTTCCTTCTCTCCATCGCTACTTAAAAAAATAAAAACAAAACCAAAAACATTTGAATAACAGAATAAATCAAGCAAATCTAATCACAAACATACCCTATGTGCACATATTAGTCTGATCATAGAATCATAGAATCATAGGATAGCAGAGTTGGAAGGGGCCTCCAAGGCCATCGAGTCCAACCCCCTGCTCAATGCAGGAATCCACCCTAAAGCATCCCTGACAGATGGTTGTCCAGCTGCCTCTTGAAGGCCTCTAGGGTGGGAGAGCCCACAACCTCCCTAGGTAACTGGTTCCATTGTCGTACTGCTCTATCAGTCAGGAAGTTTTTCCTGATGTCCAACCGGAATCTGGCTTCCTGTAACTTGAGCTCGTTATTCCGTGTCCTGCACTCTGGGATGATTGAGAAGAGATCCTGGCCCTCCTCTGTGTGACAACCTTTTAAGAATTTGAAGAGTGCTCTCATGTCTCCCCTCCATCTTCTCTTCTCCAGGCTAAACCTGCCCAGTTCTTTCAGTCTCTCTTCATAGGGCTTTGTTTCCAGACCCCTGACCACCCTGGCTGCCTTCCTCTGAACACAGCGCCTGGGTCACCTGCACCAAGGAGTTACAGTTTTGAAAGATGCACGCGGAATATACACAGCCCTGCTCGCCTATGGAATACTACTCAGTCGCGGCACCAGACTGAAACGTACGAGGTTTGCGCAGCACAGACGAAAACTATTCTCGCTTTGCTGTCACGCCTTCCTTTCCGAGGACACGTTTTCAATGTTGGCGCTGAAGAAGTGTAAATTGAAGCCTCCGCTAACAGGTGATCATAGCCCGAAGAGCTGTTGCTTCACGTCTCGCACGCGGAAATGGCACAAACCGTTTCACAGGAAAAGTGCAACATGTGCAGCAATTCTTTTATGCAGCAGGTGTTAATTATGCATTCTTTTCCAACCGTAATTAAAAATACACACAAATGCTCCTAAAGAGCTAAAGAGTCTATTCTGGTACACACCCAATTGTGAGATCCACTCCTGCTGTAACTCATTAAGTATTTCTTGAGGTCCCTTGCTAACATGACCCCACTGCATCTGTCTACACTATGTAGTTGTAGACAGTTTTATTGCAGATTTGCTGTCCTGGCTGTTCCCAAAGAGGCCTGGAATTGTAGCTTGGCAAAGTGCCACAAATTCCCTGTTAGCGATTCTCTAAAACTCTGGAAAGAGGGAATGAAGGTAAACCCAATTCCATTCTGGAGAGGATTGGCTGCAACTAGAGAAAGCAAAACCTTGCTTGCAAAAACTTTATTTTGGCCTTTTCGTCTCTAACTAGGGCTGGCCTGAAATATTTTTCTGTTCTAAGCAGCTACACAACTTGCCCCGAGGGCTGAACATGCTCTTGTCCATAGCTCACAGAGTCAAAACAGAAGAAGAGCCTGCTGGATCAAAGCACAGAATCATAGAATAGTAGAGTTGGAAGGGGCCTATAAGGCCATCGAGCCCAACCCCCTGCTCAATGCAGGAATCCACCCTAAAGCATCCCTGACAGAGGGTTGTCCAGCTGCCTCTTGAAGGCCTCTAGTGTGGGAGAGCCCACTACCTCCCTAGGTAACTGGTTCCATTGTCGTACTGCTCTATCAGTCAGGAAGTTTTTCCTGATGTCCAATCTGGCTTCCTTTAACTTGAGCCCGTTATTCCGAGTCCTGCACTCTGGGAGGATCAAGAAGAGATCCTGGCCCTCCTCTGTGTGACAACCTTTTAAGTATTTGAAGAGTGCTCTCATGTCTCCCCTCCATCTTCTCTTCTCCAGGCTAAACCTGCCCAGTTCTTTCAGTCTCTCTTCATAGGGTTTTGTTTCCAGACCCCTGATCATCCTGGCTGCCCTCCTCTGAACACGCTCCAGCTTGTCTGCGTCCTTCTTGAATTGTTGAGCCCAGAACTGGATGCAATACTCTAGATGAGGCCTAACCAGGGCCAAATAGAGAGGAACCAGTACCTCCCGTGATTTGGAAGCTATACTTCTATTAATGCAGCCCAAAATAGCATTTGCCTTTCTTGCAGCCATATCGCACTGTTGGCTCATGTTCATCTTGCAATCTACAACAACTCCAAGATCCTTCTCGTTTGTAGGATTGCTGAGCCAAGTATCCCCCATCTTGTAACTGTGTGTTTGATTTCTATTTCCTAGATGTAGAACTTGGCATTTATCCCTATTAAATTTCATTCTGTTGTTTTCAAAGTCCAGGGAAAACAGATGCTCCAAAGGGCATTACGAAGGACGCCGGAGCAAACCTCTCGGATCACGCCATGCAAACAGCTGACTTGAGCCCACCCTGCTATAAGAAATTGCCGTGGAAGATGAGTGGGAAAACCAAATACAAAAGGGGTCTATTGTAGATAGAGGTGTCTCCATTCAGCACCATGGCTAGCTCCTCAAGAGAGCTCCCTCTTCTCCTTTGTAAGGGAAACCGGTGACCACAGGCCATTAATTGAGATCCTTTCACCAGGGAAAGCGCAGTCCTGGTTAGGCTTCCTTAGGATTCACTACGGCTGCCTCCCAAGTCTATGTCCATAGGCTTGCATCGGCCAATTCTTTGTCGACAGAGGCTTCAACACACGTGACTGTTTTGTGACGAGCAATTTGTTCATTTTTTTAAGCAGAGAGGCGGGATAGAGATTCAGTGCTCAAAAGCAGCTGACCATAAATTCACAAAACACATTTTAAAATTCATGCCAAGAACAGTAACATCAAGAAGCACAAAAGAGATCGTACGGAAGAGTCCGCCGATATCTAGGTAGGCCAGCCTTTCCCAACCTGGGGCCCTCCACATGCTATGGTGGCTGGGGTGTGTGTGTTATGGGATTTGTAGTCCCACACATCTGGAGGGACCCAGGTTGAGGAAAGCTGGTGAACGCCAATGAAAAGGCGGCCTAAACACAGCGCCCTTCACCAAGAGATGGAAAATAAAAAGTGAAGGAAATCCTGTGGAAGACTGTTCCAAACTAGAGTGTAGTCATAAACAAAGATCCATGCCTCCTAACCAGCCTAGCATTCGGTGTTGGACATAGAAAAGGGCCTCTCTGTTGGACCTTAGGGGGCAGCCATGGTAGCATGGGAGGAAGCAGTTCTGCAGGTTCCCTGGATCCAAGATATTGAGGGCGGGGGGGGTAGCAAACGTGGTGCCTATAGGCACTAATGCAGCCCCAGACCCTTTTCTTAGCACCCACCAAGGTGCCGGTCCCTCCCACTTTTTAAATGATTCACACGTTTTCTTACTGGCAGCTGGGATTGCTGTGAAATAGAATCATAGACTAGGTAACCAGGATGATCAGGGGTCTGGAAACAAAGCCCTAGGAAGAGAGACTGAAAGAACTGGGCCTGTTTGGCCTGGAGAAGAGAAGATGGAGGGGAGACATGATAGCACTCTTCAAATACTTAAAAGGTTGTCACACAGAGGAGGGCCAGGATCTCTTCTCGATCCTCCCAGAGTGCAGGACACGAGATAACGGGCTGAAGTTGCAGGAAGGCAGATTCCAGCTGGACATAAGGAAAAACTTCCTGACTGTTAGAGCAGGATGACAATGGAACCAGTTACCTAGGGAGGTTGTGGGCTCTCCCACACTAGAGGCCTTCAAGGGGCAGCTGGACAACCATCTGTCAGGGATGCTTTAGGGTGGATTCCTGCACTGAGCAGGGGGTTGGACTCAATGGCCTTATAGGCCCCTTCCAACTCTACTATTCTATGATTCTACCAGAGTTCCAGATTCTGCCTTAGCTGTTCTTGCGGGCATGCAGGTTCCTAAACTTACAGGGGTTTTTTGTTCTCTCTGCGCTTGACTTCTGTGAGCACACAAGGCTCCAGAGGGCCGGCACACACACATGCACACACACACACACACACAGAAGGCCCATCCCGGCCTTGGCAGCTGCCTGCTAGTTCATCACTTCCAACCTGCCAGGACTGTGCGATAATTCCTCACAATCTCCTTTGTGAAGCTCCAGGGAGACGCGCAGAGAACGTCCCACTCTCCATCCCCCCCACCCCCGCCCCTCCTCCCCTTCCTCCGCTCTTTTCTTCTCCACACCCGGACGGGCTCAGGCGCGTGCCGGCAGCTGCCGGCAGCAGATGGTGAAGGCTTGACCCAGCAGCACAGGGGGCTCAGGGAGAACGCTCCCATCTGTCACCCGCTGCTATGGGGCAGGGGCCAGACTGCATCCGCCCAGCTCGTCTTGCCCTGACGACCCACGGGAGCGCGGCGTAACTTGGCGACACCACGGTTAGGCTGCTGCAATGCGCTCGACGTGGGGCAGCCCGTGAAGAGCTTCCGGGAGCTTCCGTTGCTGCTAACTGGTGCCAAATAAAGAGGTTTAGTGCTCTTTAATGAGAGCACTAAACCTCTCATTAAAGAGGTTTAGAGAGCTTCAGCTATTGGGTAGTATAAAAATGTAATAAATAAATAAATAAATAAAATTTAATGTTCTAAGAGTGCACCCTTAGAGCGTTAAAGAGCACACCAAGATGGGGGTCGACACTAGGGTGGCCGTACAAGAAAGGAGGACTGGACTCCTGAAACTTTTTATGGTTGTATTGAAAAATGAATTTCAGCAGGTGTCATAGAATCATAGAATCGTAGAATAGCAGCATTGGAAGGGGCCTACAAGGCCATCGAGTCCAATCCCCTGCTCAATGCAGGAATCCACCCTGAAGCATCCCTGACAGGTGGTTGTCCAGTTGCCTCTTGAAGGCCTCTAGTGTGGGAGAGTGTGGGATTCACTCTCTGGTTTGTAAGACACATGTATGTACTGAGTACAATCATAGAATAGCAGAGTTGGAAGGGGCCTACAAGGCCATCGAGTCCAACCCCCTGCTCAATGCAGGAATCCACCCTAAAGCATCCCTGACAGATGGTTGTCCAGCTGCCTCTTGAACGCCTCTAGTGTGGGAGAGCCCACAACCTCCCTAGGTAACTGATTCCATTGTCGTACTGCTCTAACAGTCAGGAGGTTTCTCCTGATGTCCGCTGTGGACATCAGGAAAGTGTCATTGTTACGCATGCAGCACCGGGTGAAATCCCCTCTTCATCACCAGACTTAAAGCTGCAGGAGCTGTATTAGAGTGACCAGATACAAAAGTGGGCAGGGCTCCTGCAGCTTTAACTGTGGTGATGAAGAGGGGATTTCCCCAGGTGCTGCATGCACACAAATGACACCTGCTGAAATTCCCTTTTCTTTGCAACCGTTAAAGAATACAGGAGCCCTGTCCTCCGTTCCATAGGGTTGGCCTAATCAACACCCATCTTTTCAACTTGGCTTTTTAAATCTTATGATGGTTTTCAGAGGCGCAACCTTATGCATGGCTGTGCTGACGGGGGAAAGTGGGAGTCGTTGTCCAATACATCTGAAGGATCCAAGATGCCTAACCTTCTCTTTTTTTAAAGCTCCCCCCTTGCCCAATTCTTGCTGTTCTGTAAACTAATTAGTTGTGTGAAGAAGGACTTCCTTTTCTCAATCAACTTAATTGGTTGACCTGATCTTCCTAGCATTACGAAGGAGGGGAAACCATCTCTTTATGCATGCTCTATCCAGCTGTTCACAATTATATAAACCAGTCATGTTCTGTTTTCCCTTGACCTTTTCCGTAAAACTAAAGAGCCCCCAAAGTTTTAATCTTTTCCCATTAACAGCTGCTCTAAGCCCTTGATCATTTCCTGCAGTTTTAAAGTAATCAAAATAATTTCGCTCACCCACCATGACCTCAGTTGTACGATATCCTTTGTTGCTCTGTCACAGTATTCAATACAGGATCAGCCACACCAAAGACTTCTAAAGTGGCATTCAAAATGGCCAGTGAGGTGTCAGGGTTAGAATCATAGAATAGCAGAGTTGGAAGGGGCCTACAAGGCCATCGAGTCCAACCCCCTGCTCAATGCAGGAATCCACCCTAAAGCATCCCTGACAGAGGGTTGTCCAGCTGCCTCTTGGATGCCTCTAGTGTGGGAGAGCCCACCACCTCCCTAGGTCACTGATTCCATTGTCGTACTGCTCTAAGAGTCAGGAATCTGGAATCTGGATTCCTTTAACTTGAGACCGTTATTCTGTGTCCTGCACTCTGGGAAGATGGAGAAGAGATCCTGGCCCTCCTCTGTGTGACAACCTTTTAAGTATTAGAAGAGTGCTCTCATGTCTCCCCTCAATCTTCTCTTCTCCAGGCTAAACAGGCCCAGTTCTTTCAGTCTCTCTTCACAGGGCTTTGTTTCCAGACCCCTGATCATCCTGGTTGGAGTGTTGAACTGAGAGGACACCGGTTCAAATCCCCGCTCTGCCATGTTGCTCACTGGGTGACTTTCAGCCAGTCATTGAATCTCTGCCTAACCTACCTCACAGGGACATTGTGAGGATAAAAACGGAGAGGAGACCATGTACACTGCATTGGACACCTAGGATAGATAGGCAGGATATAAATGTAGCTAATAAATAAATAAATAAATACATAAATAAATAAATACATGGGAAAGGCAAAAGATTAAACAAAATGAAAAATGGGGAATGCCCAGAATTATAGGACTTTTTTCTGTCTAAACATGCATAGGTAGGGTGACCCTATGAAAAGGAGGACAGGGCTCCTCTATCTTTAACAGTTGCATAGAAAAGGAAATTTCGGCAGATGTCATTTGTACATATGGAGAACCTGGTGAAATTCCCTCTTCATCACAACAGTTAAAGCTGCAGGAGCTATACTAGAATGACCAGATACAAAAGAGGGCAGGGCTCCTGCAGCTTTAACTGTTGTGTTGAAGAGGAAATTTCACCAGGTTCCCCATATATACAAAGGACATCTGCTGAAATTCCCTTTTCAATAAAACTGTTAAAGGTACAGGAGCCCAGTCCTCCTTTTCATAGGGTCACCCTATGCATAGGATTGTGTCCTTTCCCTGAGGTGCTCCAGGCATCTAGCAACAACAACAGGCAAGATAAAATACAAAGTTATAATCAACCTTAAAGCCAATCGATTAAAACCACATCAATAAAAAATGTAACAAACAAAACCCACAGCAGTGAGCAGTTAAGGCCTATTTCAGTGAGTAACAAGTCAGCTGAAAGACCCGAAGCCATTCGCAATCAGAACGTCTCGGCCAGCCCTGGGTTCACTGCAAGCATCTTCTACTTGGTGCTGTGAAGGTCCTCTTCCCAAAACCCTGAGAGCACCATGGCCAGTCATTACCGGCCTCCATGGACTAACGGTTTCACTCAGTAGAAGGCAGGTTGTTCTATTCACAGGACTTTTTACGCTGCAAGCTGTTGCCACAGGCAACTCCTTATGGGGTTAGGAACGGACAGCCTGTGTTATGGGGACCATGGCTCAGCAGAAGAGCCCCCACCTTACATGCAAAAGGTCCCAGGTTCAATCGCAGGCACCTCCAGGTGGAAAGAGTCCTGCCTGAAATCTTGGAGAGCTGCTGCTGCCAGTCAGTGCTAACAATACTGGGCTGGATGGACCAAGGATCCATCCATCTGCTGCCAGTCAGTGTTGACAATACTGGGCTAGATGGACCAAGGATCCATCCATCTGCTGCCAGTCAGTGTTGACAATACTGGGCTGGATGGACCAAGGATCCATCCATCTGCTGCCAGTCAGTGCTAACAATACTGGGCTGGATGGACCAAGGATCCATCCATCTGCTGCCAGTCAGTGTTGACAATACTGGGCTGGATGGACCAAGGATCCATCCATCTGCTGCCAGTCAGTGCTAACAATACTGGGCTGGATGGACCAAGGATCCATCCATCTGCTGCCAGTCAGTGTTGACAATACTGGGCTAGATGGACCAAGGATCCATCCATGCAAGGACCAAGGATCCATCCATCTGCTCCCAGTCAGTGTCGACAATACTGGGCTAGATGGACCAAGCATCCATCCATGCAAGGACCAAAGATCCATCCATCTGCTGCCAGTCAGTGTCGACAATACTAGGCTAGATGGACCAAGCATCCATCCATGCAAGGACCAAAGATCCATCCATCTGCTGCCAGTCAGTGTTGACAATACTGGGCTAGATGGACCAAGGATCCATCCATGCAAGGACCAAGGATCCATCCATCTGCTGCCAGTCAGTGTTGACAATACTGGGCTAGATGGACCAAGGATCCATCCATGCAAGGACCAAGGATCCATCCATCTGCTGCCAGTCAGTGTCGACAATACTGGGCTAGATGGACCAAGCATCCATCCATGCAAGGACCAAAGATCCATCCATCTGCTGCCAGTCAGTGTCGACAATACTGGGCTAGATGGACCAAGCATCCATCCATGCAAGGACCAAGGATCCATCCATCTGCTCCCAGTCAGTGTCGACAATACTGGGCTAGATGGACCAAGCATCCATCCATGCAAGGACCAAAGATCCATCCATCTGCTGCCAGTCAGTGTCGACAATACTGGGCTAGATGGACCAAGGATCCATCCATGCAAGGACCAAGGATCCATCCATCTGCTGCCAGTCAGTGTTGACAATACTGGGCTAGATGGACCAAGGATCCATCCATGCAAGGACCAAGGATCCATCCATCTGCTGCCAGTCAGTGTCGACAATACTGGGCTAGATGGACCAAGCATCCATCCATGCAAGGACCAAAGATCCATCCATCTGCTGCCAGTCAGTGTCGACAATACTGGGCTAGATGGACCAAGGATCCATCCATGCAAGGACCAAGGATCCATCCATCTGCTGCCAGTCAGTGTTGACAATACTGGGCTAGATGGACCAAGCATCCATCCATGCAAGGACCAAAGATCCATCCATCTGCTGCCAGTCAGTGTCGACAATACTGGGCTAGATGGACCAAGCATCCATCCATGCAAGGACCAAGGATCCATCCATCTGCTCCCAGTCAGTGTCGACAATACTGGGCTAGATGGACCAAGCATCCATCCATGCAAGGACCAAAGATCCATCCATCTGCTGCCAGTCAGTGTCGACAATACTGGGCTAGATGGACCAAGGATCCATCCATGCAAGGACCAAGGATCCATCCATCTGCTGCCAGTCAGTGTTGACAATACTGGGCTAGATGGACCAAGGATCCATCCATGCAAGGACCAAGGATCCATCCATCTGCTGCCAGTCAGTGTCGACAATACTGGGCTAGATGGACCAAGCATCCATCCATGCAAGGACCAAAGATCCATCCATCTGCTGCCAGTCAGTGTCGACAATACTGGGCTAGATGGACCAAGCATCCATCCATGCAAGGACCAAAGATCCATCCATCTGCTGCCAGTCAGTGTTGACAATACTGGGCTAGATGGACCAAGGATCCATCCATGCAAGGACCAAGGATCCATCCATCTGCTGCCAGTCAGTGTTGACAATACTGGGCTAGATGGACCAAGCATCCATCCATGCAAGGACCAAGGATCCATCCATCTGCTCCCAGTCAGTGTCGACAATACTGGGCTAGATGGACCAAGCATCCATCCATGCAAGGACCAAAGATCCATCCATCTGCTGCCAGTCAGTGTCGACAATACTGGGCTAGATGGACCAAGCATCCATCCATGCAAGGACCAAAGATCCATCCATCTGCTGCCAGTCAGTGTCGACAATACTGGGCTAGATGGACCAAGGATCCATCCATGCAAGGACCAAGGATCCATCCATCTGCTGCCAGTCAGTGTTGACAATACTGGGCTAGATGGACCAAGGATCCATCCATGCAAGGACCAAGGATCCATCCATCTGCTGCCAGTCAGTGTCGACAATACTGGGCTAGATGGACCAAGCATACATCCATGCAAGGACCAAGGATCCATCCATCTGCTGCCAGTCAGTGTCGACAATACTGGGCTAGATGGACCAAGCATCCATCCATGCAAGGACCAAGGATCCATCCATCTGCTGCCAGTCAGTGTCGACAATACTGGGCTAGATGGACCAAGCATCCATCCATGCAAGGACCAAAGATCCATCCATCTGCTGCCAGTCAGTGTCGACAATACTGGGCTAGATGGACCAAGCATCCATCCATGCAAGGACCAAAGATCCATCCATCTGCTGCCAGTCAGTGTCAACAATACTGGGCTAGATGGACCAAGCATACATCCATGCAAGGACCAAGGATCCATCCATCTGCTGCCAGTCAGTGTCAACAATACTGGGCTAGATGGACCAAGCATCCATCCATGCAAGGACCAAGGATCCATCCATCTGCTGCCAGTCAGTGTCGACAATACTGGGCTAGATGGACCAAGCATCCATCCATGCAAGGACCAAGGATCCATCCATCTGCTGCCAGTCAGTGTCGACAATACTGGGCTAGAGCTGACTCCATATAAGGCAGTTTCCTATGTTCCAATGTTCCTAAGTAAGCCCACTGAGTTCAATGGGGCTTACTCCCAGGTAAGCGAACATGAGACTGCAGCCTAAGGTTGTGATCTTATACTCACTTACCTGGAAGTAAGTCCCATTGAATTCAATGGGACTTACTTCTGAGTAAACAAGAATGGGATGGCGTTGTAAGAGTTCCCTTGTTGCAGACCGATGAGAGAGGTCGACTTAGATAGGGTGACCCTATGGAAAGGAGGACCGGGCTCCTGTATCTTTAACAGTTGCATAGAGAAGGGAATTTCAGCAGGAGTCATTTGTAGGCATGTCGCACCTGGTGAAATTCCCTCTTCATCACAACAGTTAAAGCTGCAGGAGCTACACTAGAGTGACCAGATTTAAAAGAGGGCAGATTTAACTGTTGTGATGAAGAGGGAATTTCACCAGGTTCTCCTTATATAAAAATGACACCTGCTGAAATTCTCTTTTCATTACAACTGTTAAAGATACAGGAGCCCGGTCTTCCTTTTCATAGGGTCACCCTAACGTAGAAGCTCTTATGGTAAGCAGAAAAACACATGGATTATTTGTAGAAAGTCCCATGTTCGACACCCAGTGGCATCTCCAGGTAGGGTGGGGAAAACTCCTGCCTGAAATCCTGCGGAGCCTTAGCTGCCAGTTGGAGTTGACAATACTTGGCCAAATGGACTACAGTAGAAGGACGCTTCTGACTGTGAATTTGCTGTGATGCACAGGCAACCTGGAACCACTCATTCCCCCCCCCCTCTGGTTTCTTACTCAGCCCCCCCCCAATTCACCCACGAGTGAACGGAGGAAGGCGGGGAGGGGGGGACATGTGCTCCTTTGACACCCTTGCTGCGGGTGGGGGGAGCTGACTGACAGGGCTGTGAAAGGATGGGATGGGCGGACCGCATTGTGCTCTGGAGGCGGTTACTACGGCGACCAATTTGGTGCACTGAAACGGAAAGGACGGCGGGAGGAGAAATGGGGGAAGCGGAATCCCACAGGGCTGAGGCCTACTCTCGCGTCTGGATGAGCCAGCGCAGGAAAAGAACGAGGCCTGCCCAGACCTGGTTCACATAATACCTTTGAGGCGAGTACAGGAATGTTAATGTATAGGAAATCTCTCAATATGAATATAAATAGGGTATTGTCCTATATGTTCCTCTCTGCGATAAGTATTTATTGCCCTACATCGGCTTTCGACAACCTGGCAGCTTCCAAATGTGACAACAACGCCATAGAATCATATCATAAAATCATAGAATAGCAGAGTTGGAAGGGGCCTACAAGGCCATCGGGTCCAACCCCCTGCTCAATGCAGGAACCCACCCTAAAGCATCCCTGACAGAAGGTTGTCCAGCTACCTCTTGAAGGCCTCTAGTGTGGGAGAGCCCACAACCTCACCAGGCAACTGATTCCATTGTCGTACTGCTCTAACAGTCAGGAAGTTTTTCCTGATGTCCAGCTGGAATCTGGCTTCCTTTAACTTGAGCCCGTTATTCCGTGTCCTGCACTCTGGGAGGATCGAGAAGAGATCCTGGCCCTCCTCTGGGTGACAACCTTTTGAGTATTTGAAGAGTGCTATCATGTCTCCCCTCCATCTTCTCTTCTCCAGGCTAAACAGGCCCACTTCTTTCAGTCTCTCTTCATAGGGCTTTGTTTCCAGACCCCTGATCATCCTGGTTGCCCTCCTCTGAACACGCTCCAGCTTGTCTGCGTCCTTCTTGAATTGTGGAGCCCAGAATTGGATGCAATACTCTAGAGGAGGCTTAACCAGGACCGAATAGAGAGGAACCAGTACCTCACATGATTTGGAAGCTATACTTCTATTAATGCAGCCCAAAATAGCCTTTGCCTTTCTTGCAGCCATATCACACTGTTGGCTCATATTCAGCTTGCGATCTACAACAATTCCAAGATCCTTCTCGTTTGTAGCATTGCTGAGCCAAGTATCCCCCATCTTGTAACTGTGCCTTTGGTTTCTATTTCCTAAATGTAGAACTTGGCATTTATCCCTATTAAATTTCATTCTGTTGTTTTCAGCCCAGCTGGGGATTGTGGGGGTTGTTGTCCAACACACCTGAGAGGCGCAGGGCATATGCGTTTGCAGAATTGTACATTTTACAGGTACACATAAACATGTGTATATGTCTGCTTCGGTTTCACAGCTTCTAAGAATATAGCTCCATATTTTTATCGCCTTCGCATGCATGCCCCTTAAAATAATAATAATAATACCGTATTTCTTCGATTGTAAGACACCATTGATTGTAAGACGCACACTAATTTCAGTGTGCGTCTTCAGTACCACCAACAGAAAAAAAAGCTTTGATTCTAAGAATAATAATCACACCCACGATTCTAAGACACACCCCGTTTTTAGAGATGTTTATATGGGGGGAAAAGTGCGTCTTAGAATGAAGAAATACGGTAATAATAATAATAATAATAATAATAATAATAAGAAGAAGAAGAAGAAGAAGAAGAAGAAGAAGAAGAAGAAGAACCGCACCAGTCATTTTGCATTGGAAACACAGCCACCCACCCACCCCTTCCACTCCTGATCCATCAATCACTTCCACAACACGTGTACCCTAGAAGCCAATTCCTGTCGGGTGCAAATTTCGGCCATGCCCGTTCTCTCGAAAGCAGGTGCAGAGACCCTGTTTCATAAGTGCAGCAGGCGAGAGATCTCCCCGGGTGAAGGGAACAGGGAGGGTCTCCGGATCGTGGGCTTGCCACCCCTAATCCCAGCTCAGACGCCTGACCTCCCGCCCTCCTCTCCCCTCCACCCCCTTATCTGCACGAGGGTGTCCCCAGGGGCAGTGGGTCAGGAGTGGCTCTCTGTAATCCCACCGCAGATGGCAGCGGGGTGGGTGGGGGCATCTATCCCAAGCACTAGAGACAGCTGGCGCGCGAAATGAACCCGCGTGCCTTTGCACAATACCTAATAAGGGGGATTAATGAGACGGGCACGGGTGTGTGTGTGTGCGTGTGTGTGTGTGGAAAGGCAGGACTAGAGCTTACACAGCCCCGTTGGTGTGTGCATCCTTAGTATCAGTGGATGTCAGTGGAGCGAGGAATCCGCTCCGGGGTTTCAATCAGCACCAATCAGAACTCTAAAGGAGCTGTCCAAGGTGGTTCCGACTGAAACCCGGAGCGGATTCACCTTCCCACATCGGAGCCACCACTGCTTTAACATCCTTATCTTCATCCAGTGCTTCCCTCTGTCATAGAATCATAAAATCATAGAATAGCAGAGTTGGAAGGGGCCTACAAGGCCATCCAGTCCAACCCCCTGCTTTATGCAGGAATCCACCCTAAAGCATCCCTGACAGATGCTTGTCCAGCTGCCTCTTGAAGGCCTCTAGTGTGGGACAGCCCACCACCTCCCTAGGTCACTGGTTCCATTGTCGTACTGTTCTAACAGTCAGGAAGTTTTTCCTGATGTCCAGCTGGAATCTGGCTTCCTGTAACTTGAGCCCGTTATTCCGTGTCCTGCACTCTGGGAGGATCGAGAAGAGGTCCTGGCCCTCCTCTGTGTGACAACCTTTTAAGGATTTGAAGAGTGCTCTCATGTCTCCCCTCAATCTTCTCTTCTCCAGGCTAAACATGCCCAGTTCTTTCAGTCTCTCCTCATACGGCTTTCTTTCCAGACCCCTGATCATCCTGGTTGCCCTCCTCTGAACCCGCTCCAGCTTGTCTGCATCCTTCTTGAATTGTGGAGCCCAGAACTGGACGCAATACTCTAGAGGAGGCCTAACCAGGGCCGAATAGAGAGGAACCACGACCTCACGCGATTTGGAAGCTATACTTCTATTAATGCAGCCCAAAATAGCATTTGCCTTTCTTGCAGCCATATCGCACTGTTGGCTCAACTGTCGAAGGGTGTCTGTCAACTGCATGCCGTTTTTCCATGAGGATTTTTCTTTTTTTTTTTAATGCGATGCAGCTGCCTGCGTAAAACGGGCACAGGGCAGGGTTTCTAACCCTTCAACAAGGGTTTTAAAAATCACCCATAATGATAATAATAACATTATTTCCCTTGTACATAGCTTATACTTATGCTTATACTGCCTTATACTTCCTTCCCCCCAGCAGGGCATTCAGTTGGAAGGGGATCTTTAGTGCGAAAATGCTGGAGGGGGTGAAGATTAAGACGTCCCTCCCCCATCTGGGCCTTCCGCTGTAGGCTGTAGCCTCTGCGGCTGCATTTCTAATAGCCGTGAGTCATGTGGTGGTTCCACATAGACCCATCCTCCGATTGGAGTCCACCAGGGGAAGAGCCTTCAGTGTGGTGGCCCCCCTCCTGTGGAACTCCCTGCCTCTGGAGGTCAGGCAGGCACCAACTTTGTATTCCTTTCAGCACCTCCTGAAAGCATCATTGTTCAAGGAAGACTTTCCTTAATGACCAGCCACGGTTCACAGTTCACCTTTCATTTTGCTTTTAAAAGTCTATTTTAAGGTGTTCTATTCTGTTTTTATTGAATTTTACTGCTCTAAAATTTTTGAATGGGGAGCAGTATATAAATATTGTAAATAAATAAATAAAGAGTGAGTTTATTGCTTCAAGCCAGAACTAGGCCACGTGAGGCCTGCGGCGGTAAAAACTCACCAATTGTTTACAAGCTAAATTTAGGTATTTTAGTGTTCCGTAGTGGTTTGCCACTGGAAATTGGTGGCATATTTTTTTTTTTTTTTGCTGCTCACGTGGGATGCCAGTGGTGGTGGTGACGGGAGGTTCTGGGTGGGTGGGGGAAATAGACCCTGGATGACCTGTAGTTGCCTAGCACTGCTTTAAACCAAAGGCTTCTGCAAAACAAAGCGTGTCTTGTGGCTTAATTTAGTGAACACTGTTCTGATATCTCTTGATTTTGAGCAGTTCTTATAAATGTTAAAATAAATAAATACAAATAAATAAATGCAAACACTACACAAAAAACGCAACGCAGATCTTAAACTTCGTATATCGCTCGCCTTCATTATCCACAGTACTGTCTGGAACAAAATAATCAAAGCACATATGGTGCACACAACTGGACGACACGTGAAGTTTTGGCCATAAAAGATCTAAGGAAAAGGAATAAATCGGAGGTCCAGTGCAATTGTCTGTTTTTCACACACAGATGCCACAGAGCTGAGAACGGAGGGTGTATTTGTTAAAAGATCCCCTGTGGGCTGTGGATCTTGATTCATAGCACAATCTTGTGCATGTCTCCCCAAACATATGTTCCAATGACTTCAGTGGGGTTTACTCTGAAGTAAAGGTCTATAGCAGTGGTTCCCAAAGTGGGTGGTACCGCCCCCTTGGGGACGGTGGGATTGCATAGGGGGGCGCTAAGAGGCAAAGGGGCAGCAGGGGGGCGCTCAAGGTGGTCTTTTCCGAGAAGTGCCTCTCCAGAAGGTTTTAAAACCTAGGGACATTTTTATGGGAGAAGGTAGTTTGGTCCTGAGCCATATAGGGGAAGAATCCACACATGTATTAATACCATTTAAGAAGAGTCCTTTTAACGGTGAATTGAAATGTTTCAAAAGCACCAAAACGCTAATGAAGAGACATAGACTGCTTGGTGTGCCCTGCCACGCCGGCTGCAAAACAGAGGCGTTCGCTCTCTTTTCCCTCCCTCCCTCAGCAAGCCTGCGGCGGGTGCTTCCCATTTAAAGGGGCCAATTGAGCTACAAAATGACACTGAGCTGAAGCCAAAGTTTAAGAAATCGTACCAGGAGTTTTGGTTACAGAAGGAAATTTCTGATCGCTATCCTGCACTATGGAGAGTGGTTCAGAAGCTCCTGGTTGCATTTCCAACATCCTTTTTGGTGGAATGTGGTTTTAGTGTGGTCTACCTACATCTCTCCAAGCAAAGAAATTGACTCCAGATTACTAAATGTGGAGATTTAAGACTCATGTTAAGTGACTTTAAACTGGACATTTGGAAACTGGTATCACTTCATCAAGCCCATCCATCACAATAAGGATTTACAGAATAGTGAGGTACTCTATCTACCCTAGTTACTAAATGTGATATCTAATATTCTTGCTATATGACTATCAGACTTTGAAAAGATGATATCACTGGATCAAGTTCAGCAATTATGTTTAATTGAATAAACTAAAAAAATGTAATTGGATTTTGAATAAATATTCAATTAATTGTTACTGTTTTGAATTTTATTGTTATTATCTTCCTTAGTGGGTCATTGAAAACCACTATTCTGAATAATGATTTTTATAGTGTAAGGTAGGGGGCACTGGGCATGTGTTTGTGGAACCAAGGGGGTAGTGACCTGAAAACGTTTGGGAACCACTGGTCTATAGGATTGCAGAGTTAGGACACAATCCTACAAACGTTTAGGCAGAAAAAACTCCTATAACTCTCAGCATTCCCATGTTGGCTGGGCAATGCTGGAATTTTAGGACTTTTTTCTGTCTGAACATACATTGGACTGCATCCTTAAAGGGTTAAAAAGGAGTTGCCATGTTTAGTGTACCATCAGACAAGCTCTAAGGCCAAGGAGAAGACAGAGGACTCTAAGTCTAAATGTAGAATCCATCCAGGAAGTTTGGAGTGAAGCTTGGTACAGCCATTCTTACTCTGTATTAGAATTAATTGATTGATTTTTTTAAAAAAAACCCACGCACCTTCTGAAGTGGTCCACCAGTACGCCCACCAGCTCCCCAACCCGGTTGTCATTTGCTGGCTGCATTTTATGGAGGCAAATCACCAAACCGTCGTGGTTCTGTGTGTGGAAGACTACCAGCTGATCCTTGCCACTCGTCACGCTCACCCCTGTCACCTATCAGGACAAAACAAATCACAACAGTTTCACCTCTCTCCCATCTGGAACCAGAGAGGGCCATGAAAAATGATGTCTAAAACTAATAAAGGCTAGTTTGTTTGTTTTTTAAAGACTGGCGCAGAGAATGAGTTTCCAGCAGAACCTCCATCTCCCTGGCCTCACAGAACTCTCAACCTACAAAATCAGGTCTTTTAACAATCCAGTCAGCTTCTCTAGGAGGGGTAGAAGTGACCATACTGCAGGACTTGTCAACCCACATAAGGCTTCAGTTGGCTTTAGTTCCCTGCTGAGACAACATTCTCCTATTGATGCAGTAGAGGAGAGTTCCAGCCAGCAGGAACCAGTGAGAGCTATCCAAGGTCCTGTTTCCTTCTTGCCTTGTTCCAACTGCCATTAGATGCTACCAGCTTCCCCTGTGAGCCTGAAGAGACCATAGAATGGGGCAAGGAGTGACTATTTTCACCCACTTATTTTCTGCTTGTTTATAGCACTCATGAGGACTAACATTACGTGGCAAATTTCTGTTCTGGAACACCAAAGAGAGAATGTTGTGGTCCCTGAAAACCCAGAATGCTGGCCATCCCTGCTCTACAGAGTAGATGGCGTAATGCTGGATCTTGCCTTGCTGTTTATCGGTAAGCCATCGGGGCAATTCACACAGGGCGGCTTTTTCAGAAGGCCCTTGAACTGTCAGTCAGGGACCTTGGCCCCGTGTATACCATGAAAGCCTTTGGCCATGTCCCCTCCTCCTGCCCCAAATCACGAGAGGCCCCACTTACCATGCTCAGAGGTGTGGCTCTCATCACTTTGTACTGCTTCTTCGGATCCATCTTGTACAGGTGCTGGTCTGTGATGAGAATGGCTCGGTCCGTGCTTTTGTTACAGCGGTTTATCTGCAAGTAGCGGTGGGGAAGGCCAAGGAGGGAAGACAAGGAAACAACATAATATCCTTAGCATCAGGAACTGGTTTTGCACTTTAACTTCCACAACAAACTCTATCAAGCTGCTTTCTCCAACTGGGGCACACCTCCATGTATTGAACTACAGCTCCCATACTCCCCAATCACCGATCACTGTGCTGTTTGAGGGTGATGGGAGCTGTAGTCCAACACATCTGGAAGGCTGATATAGACTTGCTACCAGACAGATGATAAGTGATACAGCAAAGCCGCTCTGCGCCCCCAGGGAATGGTGGCCAATGGCAGCTTTCAGTTTTTACTGGAAGGTCAGGCTGGGTGTGGTCCACCCTTTCTTGCCACATTGGTTTCACCACCCCTCTGTCACTATTTGGGTCCAGTAAGAACATAGCAATCATTATGGGATCAGGTTCCAGAAGAACCCTTTCCCAGTCTGTTCAGGTACTGGAATCAGCCCTTGGGTGGTTCAGAGGCCGCCACTGGATGCAATTCTAGAGTAATGTGTCCAGTTCTTGGCACCACACTTCAAGAAGGACGCAGACAAGCTGGAGCGTGTTCAGAGGAGGGTAACCAGGAGGATCAGGGGTCTGGAAACAAAGCCCTATGAAGAGAGACTGAAAGAACTGGGCAGGTTTAGCCTGGAGAAGAGAAGATGGAGGGGAGACATGAGAGCACTCCTCAAATACTTAAAAGGTTGTCACACAGAGGAGGGCCAGGATCTCTTCTCGATCCTCCCAGAGTGCAGGACACGGAACAACGGGCTCAAGTGACAGGGAGCCAGATTCCAGCTGGACATCAGGAAACACTTCCTGACTATTAGAGCAGTGCGACGGTGGAATCAGTTGCCTGATGAGGTTGTGGTCTCTTCCACACTGGAGGCCTTCAAGAGGCAGCTGGACAACCATCTGTCAGGGATGCTTTAGGGTGGATTCCTGCATTGAGCAAGGGGTTGGACTTGATGGCCTTTTAGGTCCCTTCCAACTCTACTATTCTATGATTCTATGATCATATTGGATTCAGCAATCAGAGGACCTTCAGTTGTTGCTGCTGTAGCTCACCTTGGTTGGAAGTGTCTGCTCAAGAAGTCCAAGTCATATGAGGGCACCGAAACTGCGTGGAGATTGGCAGGCACATAGACCCATTCTCCAATTGGAGTCCACAAGGGGAAGAGCCTTCAGCGTGGTGGCCCCCCTCCTATGGAATTCCCTGCCTCTGGAGGTCAGGCAGGCACCAGCTTTGTAGTCCTTTCGTATTCCTCATGACTGGGCAGAGGAAGAAGCTGTACTCTAGGGTTCTTTCCTCTCCTCAGAGGTGAGAAGGGTGACTGTCTAGGACCAATTTTGGCCTCATGTGGGTGAGATAGAAGGTGAGGATCGGAGTGGCCACAGACAACCAGCTTACCAAGGGATAACTGACTCTAGTGCTCTTGCAACCATTTGATAAACTGGTCATCTGTATCTCCCTGCCAAGTGCTGAGAATTTTTTTTTTTTTTAAAAAAACCCACTCTTCAGAACATGGCAGAATAAAAGAACCATTTATCTAGTGGCTACATGCGCATAGAAGCAAATGGCCCTTTGGCAAACGGATATCTCCAGGCACCCCAGAAACAGCCAAAACGGCACGATTGGAATGGGTCTGTGGCTTCTCCTGGGATAAGAGGAAGGAAGATAAAAATTCCCTGGCAAAGGGGGAACCCTGGACGGAGGCACAGACATACGATATTATATCGGTATATGCCAATTTGTCATGTTTTTTTCCAAAGAATCCTGGGGAGGGAGCAGTATAGTATGATGAAAGTGCTGAGATTTGAAGTCCACAGGGCTCCCCCTCAAGAGATTTACAGTTCTCAGCACTCCCCCTCAGAGATTTACAGCTTCCAGGGCTCCCTCTCAAGAGATTTGAAGTTTCCAGGGCTCCCTCTCAAGAGATTTGAAGTTTCCAGGGCTCCCCGTCAAGAGATTTGAAGTTTCCAGGGCTCCCCGTCAAGAGATTTGAAGTTTCCAGGGCTCCCCCTCAAGAGATTTGAAGTTTCCAGGGCTCCCCCTCAAGAGATTTGAAGTTTCCAGGGCTCCCCCTCAAGAGATTTACAGCTTCCAGGGCTCCCCCTCAAGAGATTTGAAGTTTCCAGGGCTCCCCCTCAAGAGATTTGAAATTTCCAGGGCTCCCCCTCAAGAGATTTGAAGTTTCCAGGGCTCCCCCTCAAGAGATTTGAAGTTTCCAGGGCTCCCCCTCAAGAGATTTGAAGTTTCCAGGGCTCCCCCTCAAGAGATTTGAAGTTTCCAGGGCTCCCCCTCAAGAGATTTGAAGTTTCCAGGGCTCCCCCTCAAGAGATTTACAGCTTCCAGGGCTCCCCCTCAAGAGATTTGAAGTTTCCAGGGCTCCCCCTCAAGAGATTTGAAGTTTCCAGGGCTCCCCCTCAAGAGATTTACAGCTTCCAGGGCTCCCCCTCAAGAGATTTGAAGTTTCCAGGGCTCCCCCTCAAGAGATTTGAAGTTTCCAGGGCTCCCCCTCAAGAGATTTACAGCTTCCAGGGCTCCCCCTCAAGAGATTTGAAGTTTCCAGGGCTCCCCCTCAAGAGATTTGAAGTTTCCAGGGCTCCCCCTCAAGAGATTTACAGCTTCCAGGGCTCCCCCTCAAGAGATTTGAAGTTTCCAGGGCTCCCCTTCAAGAGATTTGAAGTTTCCAGGGCTCCCCCTCAAGAGATTTGAGGTTGCCCCGCAGGCTCCCTTCAAAAGATTCGAGGTTCCCCCTTAGAGATCTGCCGTTACCAGGGCTCCCCCTCTGGAAATTTGCAGTTCCCAACCCATCCATCCCCCCAAAATTTGCAGTTCCCAGGACTCCCCCCTTAAGAGATTTGCAGTTCCCAGGGATCCTGGGGGCGGTGAGGGGGAGGAACCTTGTTAAAACCATTTTAGTTTTGCGGTGCAGGTCTACTGAGCGGAATGACACGCGGTCGTAAGCAGCGCCCGACGACGGTCCCTCACCTTGCGGACGTGGCACGAAAACAGCACCGAACGGAAGTGCACTTTGTCCTTGAGGGCGGTCACCTGTTTGGCAAACTGGGTGGCCATCGCAGGGTTCTCATCTACCTGGAGGAGAAAAAGAGAAAACACGAGGTGAGTGTGGACGCTGTAGGGCAGAGAAGGCCACAAAGGTGTGTGTCTGTGACTATTTTCCCATTTGGAAGCTGGGGAATGGCATGCGCCAGAATGAGGCAGTGGAATGGTATGGCAGAGCGGAGCGTACCACTTCAGGCTGCAGATGGTGGTGGCGGGGGAATTTCTGAATGGTCCCTCGGCAAGAAACACACCTCCCTTCAAGTGAAAAACACACACACACCTTTCAGGGAGAAAGGTTCTAGCTACACTTGCTCCCTACTATAATAGTATTCTACTTCCTTTTTTTTCCTTTTTCTTGCAAAGGGAAACATTTTTAAAAATGTAAACTCCCCACCCCCATAATCTGAAGTGGTACAGTCCAATCCCCCTCTCCTGCTACTGCCTGAGTAGAGCAAGCCCACCTCATACTAAACAAAGGGACAACGTTCTGGACTGTACCACTTCAAATTGCTGGGGGTGGGGAATGTTTGAATTCTTGCATGGCTTTTTAAAAAGAAAACAAAGTCCTGCATACAGCAAACGGCCCTGGAAACATGATTGAAAGGCATTATATCAATTTTCAAACAAGCCAGAACATTAGAGAGGGGTTCATAGAATCATAGAATAGCAGAGCCAGAAGGGGCCTACAAGGCCATCGAGTCCAACCCCCTGCTCAATGCAGGAATCCACCCTAAAGCATCCCTGACAGAGGGTTGTCCAGCTGCCTCTTGAAGGCCTCTAGGGTGGGAGAGCCCACAACCTCCCTAGGTAACTGATTCCATTGTCGTACTGCTCTAACAGTCAGGAAGTTTTTCCTGATGTCCAGCTGGAATCTGGCTTCCTGTAACATGAGCCTGTTATTCCATGTCCTGCACTCTGGGAGGATCGAGAAGAGATCCTGGCCCTCCTCTGTGTGACAACCTTTGAAGTATTTGAAGAGTGCTCTCATGTCTCCCCTCCATCTTCTCTTCTCCAGGCTAAACAGGCCCAGTTCTTTCAGTCTCTCCTCATGGGGCTTTGTTTTCAGGCCCTTGATCATCCTGGTTGCCCTCCTCTGAACACGCTCCAGCTTGTCTGCGTCCTTCTTGAATTGTGGAGCCCAGAACTGGATGCAATACTCTCATGATGTGCCACATGTCTGCATGTACAAGGTGTCTTTTGATTGATTGCTTTGCACGCAGAAGGTCCCAGGTTCGAACCCTGGCACCCCCAGGTAGGGCTGGAAAAACTCCAGCCTGAAACCCTGGAGAAACGTTGCTGCCAGCCAGTGTTGACAACACTGGGCTAGATAGACGAAGGGCAGGACTCTGTACGAGGCTGCTCCCTGTATGCCTTGATACTCTTCCCAATGTAGGAATTCTCCTTGGAGAGCGCCTGGGTGGGCGTCTGTTGAGGCAGGTGGTGGTGGCGGTGGTGTGGAGCCTATTCTGCCTTAGCATAGTACAATCCCATAGCCAGCAAGTAGAGAAATGTCTGCGGGGGCCGCTGCCCACACAGATTCTCTCTCCCGGCTTAGAGGATGTGGGGAGAAATCACCATGGAGATCATGCACTGAAAAATAATATTCCTACTCTGATGCTGCCCTCTCCTACGCACATTTCCCAGGTTCCGCTCATTCACGCCCTGACTCACTTTCTTCCAAGATATCTGAAGACCCCTGTGGGATCCCAGGGCCTTCCCCACCCTCAGCAAAATTCAGTGGTGGGCGATGATGCAGCGTGTGGGCCTGGTCTGACTCAGAAGACTGGTTGGAGATCAGCCAGCAAGGAGCCCAGGCAAGCACACACACGCACATGGGAGCACCCAGGCAGCCGGAGTCTGGCTCAGTAGCCACATGGGCTTTGGGTTGAGGAACACATCTGCATCGCGTGGGGCAACCAGACACCTGCCACCAAAGAGGGGCATGCTGTTTCGCTTCAGTAGGGGAACGTCAACTTCCATCTGGCAACCCAGAGGGGAGGAGGAGCTGTCCAGCAAATTCCAGAGCTGGGAGAACAAGGCCAGGAGAGAAGGCTTCTCACAGAGCTGAAAGGAACCGGTGGAGACCCGTGGGTTGGACGGAAGCCCTTGGAAGCCTAGTGTCAATGCGCTAGTGCCATCTTCCCCAACCCTTCTGGTGCTCTTCACATGGGCAGGAGTACAACCAGCATCCCAGAGTGTAGGACATGGAATCATGGGCTCAAGTGACAGGAAGCCAGATTCCGGCTGGACATCAGGAAAAACATCGCGACTGTTAGAGCAGTACGACAATGGAACCCGTGACCTAGGGAGGAGGTGGGCTCTCCCACCCTAGAGGCCTTCAAGAGGCAGCTGGACAGCCATCTGCCAGGGATGCTTTGAGGTGGACTCCTGCACTGAGCAGGGGGTTGATGGCCTTGTAGGCCCCTTCCAACTCTATTCTTCTAGGATTCTATGATAAGAGTTGTAGTCAGACACCTGGGGGCACCAGCTTGTGGAAGGCTATGTGCTTTGAACATTGATAGAATCTAAAAACATTGTTCTGTGCATTAAGGATTCATAGAATCATAGAATAGCAGAGCTGGCTGGGGCATTCTGGGAGATGCAGTCCAACACATCTGGAGCGCCCCAGGTTGTGTCCAGTTCTGGGCTCCACAATTCAAGAAGGACGCAGACAAGCTGGAGCGTGTTCAGAAGAGGGCAACCAGGATGATCAGAGGTCTAGAAACAAAGCCCTATGAAGAGAGACTGAAAGAACTGGGCATGTTTAGCCTGGAGAAGAGAAGATTGAGGGGAGACATGATAGCACTCTTCAAATACTTAAAAGGTTGTCACACAGAGGAGGGCCGGGATCTCTTCTCGATCCTCCCAGAGTGCAGGACACGGAATAACGGGCTCAAGTTAAAGGAAGCCAGATTCCGGCTGGACATCAGGAAAAACTTCCTAACTGTTAGAGCAGTGCGACGGTGGAATCAGTTACCTAGGGAGGTTGTGGGCTCTCCCACACTAGAGGCCTTCAAGAGGCAGCTGGACAAGCATCTGCCAGGGATGCTTTAGGGTGGATTCCTGCATTGAGAAGGGGGTTGGACTCGATGGCCTTGTAGGCCCCTTCCAACTCTGCTATTCTATGATTCTATGATTCTATGAAAGGCTGATTTAGCAAGCCCATCAAGGGACGGCACTTCTGTTTTAGATTCGTACTAAGCACCGTCCTTTTCCATTAGGATTTTGAGGGTGCCGGATAAACTTTGCTGCGAGAGGCTGTTAACGGATGTTTGCGATCTCCTTTTGGGTGCCAGGAATTTAGGGATGGTTCTGCTGCTATTTTTGTAGCCTGGCTTGTATCTGCTTTGATCAATGTTTCATGAGGACGCCTTTCACATCTCTCTGTTCTGCTGTTTGTTTACCACGTTGGGCATTCCAGGTGACACAAATAATTCCCCTGGCTTCCCTTTCTCTGCGCGCTCAGAATTTTACACTCCCTTAATACTCCCCCAGGGCAGCCGCCCCCTGGGCTCTAGATGTGTTGGACTACAACACCCATAACCCCCAACCAGCTATGCCTAGGCTGTGCCAGAAGCGGGAAGCCCTCATACCAAAGGGGTACATCTTCTCTCCAGCTCTCACACCATGTTCCTAGGCTTCTTCGGAGCAGAGAATGGCCATGCTGGGGATGATGGGAATTGAGGAAGCCACATACAAAAATGTTTTGGAATCTCTTTCGGTGCTTTCTGAAAATAATGATGTAACACTGAATGGCATTCAATGTGTGTGATGTATGTGTTTGTCGGTCTTTACAGACAAAGGAACTGTTTTTCTGAGGAAGCCAAAGCACATGGCGAAACAGGACAAAAACCCGGATGCCTGTAACCTTTGAACCTTTGCTTGGTGCAATTACCTTATCTGACTCGGCTTCTCATCCACGTTGTGGCCCTCCTTAGCTTACAAGAACTGAAAAGAGCTCACCTCTAGGAAGTGGTAGGCTTTACGGAAGCTTCTTCTGAGCTTGGAAAGAGAAGCGTGGATTCAGGCGAGAGGTGGGTGGGTGGGGGAAACGTGGGGTGGGGGCATGGAGGTGGAGGAGGTGGAAGACGCCTCGGGCTTCTGAAAAAGCTCTGCATGTTCCATGTTACTATGGAAACGAGAACTCAGCGGGCCCAAAACCTCTCAAGGGGGAGGCGAGGAAGGAAAGGCTTTCTTTGGCCCTGAACCTGAGCATAGGAGAGGGCGTCTGCCCCCTCCCCGTATCTTTAAGAGGGGGAACTTTAACTAGTGCTCCTTCTCTGTCCACTGCAACATTAAGATGGGGGTGGGGACCACTCTTTCTGCTGTGCATTTCACACCATCAAGACACGGAAGAATCTAGCAGGTAAAGTTTTTCCAGATGGAGTGAATGGAGAGTGGTGCGGGGGGAGGCTTGCCTCCTACATTTCAGTGTGGCAGACTGTCCTCTTCTGCAATCTCTTGTGGCTCCCAGTATCATCCAGAAGCAGTCAAAACAAAGCAAGAAGGAAAGAGGACCTTGGACAGCTCCCAGTGAGCCCTGCTTATAAGTCTCTCTTCTAAGGGCAATAGGAGGATGTTGTCTCAGCAGGGAGCTGAAGCTCACTGAAGTCTCATATAGACTGATGGTGTGGCCAGTTCTGCCCTCACCCCCACCCGGGAGGAGCTGACTGGATTGTTAGAGGGCCCTCACCTGATTTTGTAGCCTGAGATGTCTGTGAGGATGGGGAGATGCTCACCTGGAGCATGGACGGTTATCTTTTAGGTGCCAGGGCAATACCTTGTTCTTCTCCCAGGCCTTTGAATCACTGTTGTTTGATCTCTGCTGGACTGTTTTGTAATCTCCTTCTTGATTCCCATTTTTAATTCTATGTTATTTCATATGTTCTTTTATTTGGTTGTTGCAAACCACCCTGAGAATTGTGGTTGTTGTTTTTTTTAATGGAAAGGCGGTATTAAAAACAACAACAACGTCTTTGAAACGAAGAAACAAACTTGCACAGGAGCCAGGTGTGACACGGGAAGCTGCAGATCAACCAGGAGCCCACCCTTCCCATTGCCCTGCCTGTGATGGACACTCACCGACACCAAGTAGTTCCGGCCCCAGTTCCGGCAGCAGCCCCAGTCTTTCCGTAGGCCTTGCAAGACTTCCAGAGCTGCCACTTTAGCCTTGATCTGCTCCATATCCGATGGAGGAATGTTCTTCACGATCTGCCTGGCTCTCCACCTGCAGGGGAACCCAGGAGAAGCTGAGAGAGTCTGCCCGGCCAGCCAGATCCACGTAGCTCGTTACCTTGCATGTCTTTCACTGTACCACGGTGGATCCGAACACAGCATATGCCGCAGAACTCAGAATCTAAAGAATACTAGACTTCATTAAAAGCAACAAACCAAGTTTCTAGTCCTTAAGGAAGCACACGCAATCTTGAAAATGGGTGTATACCCTGGAAAACCTGACGAGCCCCCTGACTGGCTTCTGAACTTTCGCCAGGAGATACCCGTGAATGTTCAAGCCTTTTGCTGCAGGCTTAATTAGTAACTTTGGAATTTAGATGTGATCGTAAGGACTAGAAACTTGTGTGTGTGTGTGTGTGTGTGTTTAAAAAATGGAAACTAGAATGAATGGAATTCTCAGGAGGGATGAATTGTTCCCATTTTATAAAAATACAGCAGCCTTACCCTAGGCACTGGAGTGAACAGAGATCAGAATTAGGGATGCACAAGAATTTCATTTCTGTCCGCAAATCATGTCAACATGTCCTGTTCACAATTCTGAACACAAATGTGAGCAGGAGTGCTTATTTTCAAGAAATGTTTGCGAATTCCCAAATGTACAATCATGTTCAAAAAATGTGACGTTGGTGGTTTTTTTGAATGCACACTTTGAAATGTGCCTTTTTCACACTTTACTCAATTTGGGGCAGGGGGAGGAAGTGTGTGCTTCTGAAAAAGACACATAGAAATGTGCACTTTCCCCTTTTTAAACAACCCAAAACACAGATTGAAAACTGTTGTGTTTCTCAAAACCTCCTGCCTTCTTAAGAGACAATAACGAGGCTGCTGAGTAATCCACAAAGCTTTATTTAAGCAATAAACATCTCTTCTCACCTGAAGAGAGTCTAATCTATGCAAACTAAGCGAGACCATTGTTCTTTCAAGGAGAATGGAAAGTTCTTTCCCAAGACGCATTAACTTCAGAGAGGTTAGTTCTGAGGCAGCTTCCGATGGGATGCTAGCCGGGCTGACTTTCTCTCGCCTTCCTTTAGCTCCGCCCATTTTAGTCTGCGGCGTGCTCTATGGTTTGCTAACCTCTCCGTGCTCTCCCCTTTGGAAGAATTTTGGCTTCCCACTGACTGTGTATTGTTTGCCCTTGAGGAGATAAACTCTGGAGAGGGTTCACTCCCAGCTAGTGAAGAGCCTGTGAGAGCTTTCTGCCCCACTGATACAGGATGGCCTGTGCCTGGGGCCAACTCCTCTACTTCAGAGTCTGATTCTGATTGATCACCTGAAACACCTTCTTCCAACCCAGAGGGAGCAGGGCTAGACATGACAAAAACCAAAAACCAAAATGGAGTGAGCCAAAATGAGCGTTAAGTAATTTTGGGAGAATTAATCACTGCTTCTTTCATCCCTGATCAGAACCTCCACTGGACTACAGTGGCCCCGGTCTGTCCCCAGGCTTCAAGGGCCCTTCAAGCCAGCTGATCTTGCAAGCACCAGCCCCTACAAAGAGCTACTTTACTAACATCACCTGTTTATTGCTGCCGTATCTGATAACTGGGGTGCAAAAATGGCGGCCCGTGGGCCACATACGGCCTGCCAAGCCATTTATGGCGGCCCACCAAACCCTCCTGCATCTGCTGTTTGGCAGCACTGCCTGGGGTTTCCCACATTAGCACTAGAATCATAGAATCATAGAATAGCAGAGTTGGAAGGGGCCTACAAGGCCATCGAGTCCAACCCCCTGTTCAATGCAGGAATCCACCTTAAAGCATCCCTGACAGAGGGTTGTCCAGCTGCCTCTTGAAGGCCTCTAGTGTGGGAGAGCCCACAACCTCACCAGGCAACTGATTCCATTGTCGTACTGCTCTAACAGTCAGGAAGTTTTTCCTGATGTCCAGCTGGAATCTGGCTTCCTTTAACTTGAGCCCGTTATTCCGTGTCCTGCACTCTGGGAGGATGGAGAAGAGGTCCTGGCCCTCCTCTGTGTGACAACCTTTTAAGTCTTTGAAGAGTGCTCTCATGTCTCCCCTCAACCTTCTCTTCTCCAGGCTAAACATGCCCAGTTCTTTCAGTCACTCTTCATAGGGCTTTGTTTCCAGACCCCTGATCATCCTGGTTGCCCTCCTCTGAACACGCTCCAGCTTGTCTGCGTCCTTCTTGAATTGTGGAGCCCAGAACTGGACGCAATACTCTAGATTAGGCCTAACCAGGGCCGAATAGAGAGGAACCAGTACCTCGCGTGATTTGGAAGCTATACTTCTATTAATGCAGCCCAAAATAGCATTTGCCTTTCTTGCAGCCCTATCGCACTGTTGGCTCATATTCAGCTTGTGATCTACAACAATTCCAAGATCCTTCTCGTTTGTAGTGTTGCTGAGCCAAGTATCCCCCATCTTGTAACTGTGCACTTGGTTTCTATTCCCTAAATGTAGAACTTGGCATTTATCCCTATTAAATTTCATCCTGTTGTTTTCAGCCCAGCACTCCAGCCTATCAAGATCACTTTGAAGTTTGTTTCTGTCTTCCAGGGTATGAGCTATCCCACCCAATTTGGTGTCATCTGCAAATTTGATCAGCGTTCCCTGTACCTCCTCGTCCAAATCATTAATAAAAATGTTGAGGAGCACTTCAAGGGAGTCCCTTCGTTACCTCCAACCTCTGATGAGAGACCAGAGATGAGGAAGGAATCCCGGCGGTTTCCTAGCTAAAAGTGCTGGTGGCGGCAGGGGTGTGTGTGTGGGGGGTTATAGTTTTGCAGGGGGTCACAGCATGGGAGCTGCCAGTCCGTGCTGTAACGCAGCTGGCTGTCTTGGGCCTCTAAATGCCGCCTTTGCTCCACACCGCTGTTACCTGCGGAAGATGATCTTGCTGTTTTCTTGGAACTGCGCCAGCGCGGCCGGGGGCTCCGGCCACTCCACCCTCTTGCCGTAGTCGGCCATGTTGCGCACGCCCTGGAAGCGCTGCACCAGCTCCATCAGGTGGGACTTGACCTTGTGGCGCTTGTAGTGAGCCATGATGGTGTAGACGGCCCGCAGGTACCGGCAGCGCTTGCGGGCCAGGGCTCCTCTCCAGGCCTGGATGAGACGGAGGAGTCAAATGCGTGGCCAGTGCAGCCACATCACTCCAGACCACCCTTCGTCTGCCCCCCTGGTGCCAACGGATGAGGATCCTGCGTGCCTTTGGTGTGGGGCCAGGCCCCTAAGAGAGCATCACAAAGGAAACACAGAAGGCAACCTCCCCCAACCTGCTGCCCTCCGGATGCATTGGAATACAACTCCTATCATCCCCAGCCAGCATGACTAAGGGGCATACTCAGTTGTCCTATTTTGGTGAAGCAACCTCTCTTCCAAAATCCTAGCAGGGGACTGCTAGCCCCCATTTCCAGCAGCAAGGGCCCCGCCGTCCGTCTGCACAGGCGCGGGCAGACCACGTCCTCACGGACTCTCGGGTACCTTCTGCAGCAGCAAGACGATGATGGGGACCAACTGAGCGCGCTCCTGCTCCAGGGAGAAAAGGGTCCGGGGCGTGCGGATGAAGATCTTGGTGTGCCCGTAGGCGACGTCGTCTTGGAAGCCGTGCTGCTCCATCAGGGCCTGCGTGGCCTCGCGGTCCGTGGCCATGAGGTGGTTGGGCCACGTGTACTCGCAGGTCATCTTATACCTGGGCAGGGAGGAATTTGTCCATGACTGGCCCATCCAGAGACAGGTCTAGGCAGGGCCGGCCCAAGTTAACGGACGGTCCCGCCTAGACCATTAGGCTAGAGCTGTTCCAATGGAGAGGTCCACCCCAGAGGTCTTAGAATCATAGAATAGCAGAGTTGGAAGGGGCCTCCAAGGCCATCGAGTCCAACCCCCTGCTCAATGCAGGGATCCACCCTAAAGCATCCCTGACAGAGGGTTGTCCAGCTGCCTCTTGAAGGCCTCTAGGGTGGGAGAGCCCACAACCTCCCTAGGCAACGGATTCCATTGTCGTCCTGCTCTAACAGTCAGGAAGTTTTCCTGATGTCCAGCTGGAATCTGGCTTCATTAACTTGAGCCCGTTATTCCGTGTCCTGCACTCTGGGAGGATCGAGAAGAGATCCTGGCCCTCCTCTGTGTAACAACCTTTTAAGTATTTGAAGAGTACTATCATGTCTCCCCTCCATCTTCTCTTCTCCAGGCTAAACATGCCCAGTTCTCTCAGTCTCTCCTCATAGGGCTTTGTTTCCAGACCCCTGATCATCCTGGTTGCCCTCCTCTGAACACGCTCCAGCTTGTCTGCGTCCTTCTTGAATTGTGGAGCCCAGAACTGGACGCAATACTCTAGATGAGGCCTAACCAGGGCCGAATAGAGAGGAACCAGGACCTCACGTGATTTGGAAGCTATGCTTCTATTAATGCAGCCCAAAATAGCATTGACCTTTCTTGCAGCCATATCGCACTGCCATATCTACAACAATTCCCAGATCCTTCTCGTTTGTAGTATTGCTGAGCCAAGTATCCCCCATCTTGTAACTGTGCATTTGGTTTCTATTTCCTAAATGTAGAACTTGGCATTTATCCCTATTAAATTTCATCCTGTTGTTTCCAGCCCAGCACTCCAGCCTATCAAGATCACTTTGAAGTTTGTTTCTGTCTTCCAGGGTATTAGCTATCTATCCCACCCAATTTTGTGTCATCTGCAAATTTGATAAGCGTTCCCTGCGCCTCCTCTTTGGCCATGTTGCAGAATGCACAAGCGGTGGTGCAGCAGCAGACCCAGGGCTCACAGGGTTGAAGCACCAGGATTTTTTGACTGGGAGAAACAATTACATCCTCTGCCACCAGTGGAGGCTGGTGGGTCCAATGTCAGTGGGGCGGTGAATCCGCTCCAGGTTTCAATCAGCACCCTAAATGAGCTATACAAAGTAAGGAAGCATCTGGGATAGCTTCTGACTGGAACCCGGAGCGGATTCACTGCCTCACGGACATCGCAGCCACCTGCAGCCACTGACTTCAAGTCCACGCTTTTCGTGGAGCTTCATAGGTTATAATAACGTAGGAACATAAGAACATAAAAAGATCCCTGCTGGATCAGACCAAGGGTTCACACAGTTGCTAACCAGCTGTTGACCAGGTGCCTTCAAGCTGGAAAGAGTGCAACAGCACCCTCCCACCCATGTTCCCCAGCAACAGGTGTATATAGTCTCACTGCCTCTGATACTGGAGTATGACCTCAGTGAGAATATCTGGGTTTTGTTTGGTTTTGTTGCTGCCCAGGCAAATGCAAAATATCTCTCCCCCACCCCGCCTACGAGCATATTCTGAGTAGGATCAGCATAGCCCAGTGCATGATCTTCCCTGCTGGGAGGAGAAGACGGTCTTATTTTTATTCCTAATGCCAGGATCGTGTTCTGGTGCCCCTCATTTGCTAAATGGGACTAAATGGTCCTTGAGGCCCAGTATTGGGGAAAAGGTGGGATGATGATGATGATGATGATGATGATAATAATAATAATAATAATAATAATAATAATAATAATAATAAATGACAAAAATGTTGTTGAAAAGGAAAAGAGAGGAAAATATACACCACTGGCCATGGAAGTCAAAGTACTATGGCAACAGGAAAAGGTCACAATTATTCCGTTAGTCACAACAGTCACCGGCATCACATGAAAAAACTACACAGCAAACCTTCAGAAACTGGGCCTACCAAAACTATACAGCAAACCTTCAGAAACTGGGCCTACCAAAACTATACAGCAAACCTTCAGAAACTGGGCCTACCAAAACTATACAGCAAACCTTTAGAAACTGGGCCTACCAAAACTACACAGCAAACCTTCAGAAACTGGGTCTACCAAAACTATACAGCAAACCTTCAGAAACTGGGCCTACCAAAACTACACAGCAAACCTTCAGAAACTGGGCCTACCAAAACTATACAGCAAACCTTCAGAAACTGGGCCTACCAAAATGCATCCACACCAACACCCAGAAAGCAGTCATAATTAAAACATGCTCAATTGTCAGGAAATCCCTGAATCTGTAACAGACTGCACGACCTGGCAAAGGCCCGTCACGTCTGTCTAGAAAAACAGCCATGAGCGAGAAAGAGATAAAATAATAATAATATGCTACCCCCAGGCCCCTCCTCTTGGGGGCTCCTCTGGCTGACCCAATCCTGCGCACAGGTTCATAGTTAGCATGTCCGGTGGATCCGCAGGGGGCCAACATCTTCCTCTTTTTGCCTTCCCTAAACGGGCAGGCGATCTGGGCAGAGGCCACCCGGACCTGTATGCCCACCGGCTGTGCCGTGACGTCGGCACCCTGCTGAACGTGCCTTCCTCGCGGCTGTGTGGCGGCCCCAGCGGCATGCCTACCGGAGCAGGAAGCGATCATAGGGCTGCCTGTAGGCGAAGCCGGCCCGCCGGACCCTCACGTTCTCCAGCAGCCCCAGGTACGCCACCTGGTGACGGCAGCGCTCCACATCAAAGAGCAGGGGGGACTTTTGGTCATTGGGCTTGATGCAGCGGACGTAATACGGCTCCTGTGGGCGAAGGGAGGGAGGGAGGGAGAGAGAGAGGGGGGTCGTTAAAGAGGCAGGGGGTCTCGCCCTCCTACCTGCTCACAGCCACCGAGCTCTTCAACATGGCCCTGCCTGCCTAGCTGGTGACTTTGCTGTCATGTTTTCAACTGTTTATTATGAAGCGAAGGACAAACCCAATATGATGCGCAAAAACTACTGGTTTCCTGCCACAATGCTTTCCTCCTCCCTCCCAATCCCCTTTCCTTCTGCGTCATGACATTTAGATTGTAAGCCTGTGGGCAGGGACTGTCAAGAAATACTTTTGTAAGCCGCCGTGAGAGCCTTTTTTGGCTGAATGGCAGCATAAAAATGCTTAAATAAAATGCTTCTTCTCACTGGCCTTCCTTCTTCTCACATCAGTCCGTTGGTTTCTGTTCACCACTCTGCTGCTAAGATCATCTTCTTGGCTCGCCGCTCTGACCATGTTACTCCACTTCTGAAATCTCTTCATTGGCTTCCAATTCACCTCAGAATCCAATATAAACTTCTCCTGTTGACCTACAAAGCTTTTCACGGTCTAGCTCCTGCCTATCTTTCCTCTCTCATCTCACACTATTGCCCCGCTCGTGCTCTTCGCTCCTCTGATGCCATGTTTCTCGCCTGCCCAAGGGTCTCTACTTCCCTTGCTCGGCTCCGTCCATTTTCTTCTGCTGCCCCTTACGCCTGGAACGCTCTTCCAGAACATTTGAGAACTACAAGTTCAATCGCAGCTTTTAAAGCTCAGCTAAAAACTTTTCTTTTTCCTAAACCTTTTAAAACTTGACTTTGATCTGACTTTTATACTGTTAGTTTTACTCTACCCTGTGCCTGTTTGGTGCATTCTCTTCCCCTCCTTATTGTTTTATTATGATTTTATTAGAATGTAAGCCTATGTGGCAGGGTTTTGCTATTTTACTGTTTTACTCTGTACTGCACCATGTACATTGATGGTGCTAAATAAATAAATAAATAAATAAATAAATAATAAATAATAATAAAATAAAATAAAATAATTTTGATACTAGTTTTATACTATCGTGTTATGAATGCATTTGAGTGGGAAGTGCTTAGAGATTTAAGGGCACAGTCCTATGCATGTTTAGACAGGAAAAAGTCCCACAACTCACAGCATTCCTCAGCCGGCATTCCCCTTAAACTCGTCAGCTTGACAGTCTTTTAGCATTCAAGAAAGCTATCATAGAATCATAGAATAGCAGAGTTGGAAGGGGCCTACAAGGCCATCGAGTCCAACCCCCTGCTCAATGCAGGAATCCACCCTAAAGCATCCCTGACAGATGGTTGTCCAGCTGCCTCTTGAAGGCCTCTAGTGTGGTCATAGAATCATAGAATAGCAGAGTTGGAAGGGGCCTACAAGGCCATCGAGTCCAACCCCCTGCTCAATGCAGGGATCCACCCTAAAGCATCCCTGACAGAGGGTTGTCCAGCTGCCTCTTGAAGGCCTCTAGTGTGGGAGAGCCCACCACCTCCCTAGGTAACTGGTTCCATTGTCGTACTGCTCTAACAGTCAGGAAGTTTTTTCTGATGTCCTGATCTCTTCCGGCAGTCCTATCCAGTGGAATTTTAGGATGCTTTTAGGATGTTTTTAACAGTGTATACTATGTTTTTAATCAGTATTTTATGTTGTTCCCCGCCTCAATCCAATCAGAGAGGTAGGTAAGAAATAAATTATTATTATTATTATTAAATATTAAAGAAACGATGATGATGGTGACGATAGGGAAGGAGTTTATTAAAAATATTGCAACACCAGGGACCACCCAAGATATTTTGCCGCCTGAAGCAAAATACAAGATGCCCCATGATATCCCATGTATCGTGCCCAAAAGCCAACCAGTGTTGAATCTTAATACAACACTGGTGATGTAGCAGCGCCTTTTAGTGCACTTGGGGGTGGGGGTGGGGGGTGGCAGCAGGCTGGCTCAGTGGGTGCAGGAACGCCGCCCCCTGCCTCCCAGCATCTGCCGCCTGAGGCAGATGCTTCACTCTGCTTAATAGTAGGGCCCTGAGCAGCAATTGCCCCCTCCTCCTCCTCCTCCTCCTCCTCCTCCAAACCCTTGAAAATACTAAACAGAGAGACAGGAGACCCAGCTGAACGGGGTGAGCTAAGGCATGGTGGAGGGGGGGGTCCCCAAAATTCGGGCCAGGGTTTCTTCCTCAATCAGAGTCCCTCCTCTTGAGCAAGGCAGATCCTGGATCAGGCCCAGTATGAGCCCTGCTGCCCTGAGTTGCCCGGTGGAAGCAGAAGATAAAAATACCATTGATAATTACAATGCGTTTATTTATAGTGTACCAGTAGCACATGGGGCACCATCTGGGCTCCCCCGGCTCCCCCCGTGCTGCTCTGCTTGCGCAGGCATCTAATTTTAGGCATCGCGGCTTCTGGGAGCTGGTTCCGAGCGAGCGGCCCCAGACAGAGACAAACTCTCCTCCCCCTCCCCCCCCCCCACCGCCCCATATCTCAGCACTTGCCAACCGTTACGAAAGCACCATTCACCCGTCTCTGCTGGCGATCCACTGTTTGGAGACTCAGGGAAGATGGGAAAGTGTAAAGGGGGAATGTGAGGCCCCCTGGGCTGGGATGCAGAGGGGGGGGATGCCCAGCGCTTAACCCCAAAAGCCTCTATTTCAGCAGGGCAAAGGAATAGAATCATAGAATAGTAGAGTTGGAGGCCATCTCTACAAGGCCATCGAGTCCAACCCCCCTGCTCAATGCAGGAATCCACCTTAAAGCATCCCTGACAGATGGCTGTCCAGCTGCCTCTTGAAGGCCTCTAGTGTGGGAGAGCCCACAACCTCCCTAGGTAACTGGTTCCATTGTCGTACTGCTCTAACAGTCAGGAAGTTTTTCCTGATGTCCAGCTGGAATCTGGCTTCCTTTAACTTGAGCCTGTTATTCCGTGTCCTGCACTCTGGGATGATGGAGAAGAAATCCTGGCCCTCCTCTGTGTGACAACCTTTCAAGTATTTGAAGAGTGCTATCATGTCTCCCCTCAATCTTCTCTTCTCCAGGCTAAACATGCCCAGTTCTTTCAGTCTCTCCTCATAGGGCTTTGTTTTCAGACCCCTGATCATCCTGGTTGCCCTCCTCTGAACCCGCTCCAGCTTGTCTGCGTCCTTCTTGAAGTGTGGAGCCCAGAACTGGATGCAATTCTCTAGATGAGGCCTAACCAGGGCCGAATAGAGAGGAACCAGTACCTCACGTGATTTGGAAGCTAGACTTCTATTAATGCAGCCCAAAATAGCAGTTGCCTTTCTTGCAGCCATATTGCACTGTTCCATCTTTGAATGTCTAATCAAATAATTTTAGTCTGCATTAGAATCATAGAATTCACTTGTTTTTATTGGTTTTATTGTTCCCCAACCCCCGGCAGGGTTCCTAAGCTTTGAACAGTAGCTTTCCAGGATCTCTTCTCGATCCTCCCAGAGTGCAGGACACGGAATAATGGGCACAAGTTGCAGGAAGCCAGAATCCGGCTGGACATCACGAAAAACTTCCTGACTGTTAGAGCAGCACGACAATGGAACCAGTGACCTAGGGAGGTGGTGGGCTCTCCCACACTAGAGGCCTTCAAGAGGCAGCTGGACAACCCTCTGTCAGGGATGCTTTTGGGTGGATTCCTGCATTGAGCAGGGGGTTGGACTCGATGGCCTTGTAGGCTCCTTACAACTCTGCTATTCTATGACCCACCATCCCTTGGGGCAGGAGACCAAGAAAGGCATGACAGTTACCTTGGAGGCCAGGTTCTCCACCAAGGCCACGATGGAGATCTTGAAGAGCGTGGCGGCCGTCAGGGGCCGCTTGGTCACCTCCGTGATACTCTGTTTGCCTTCCGGCCACATCTCTTGTAAGACGGCGTCTGTGCTGGAGGAAAACCACAGCAGCAGAGTGAAAAGACGCAGCCACTGGGCACACACTGGCATTCCCTTATCCGCCCCTGTTCTCCTTCAGCCCCCAGTGTGCCCTGAAGGCCAGTCCCAAGGCGACCGGCGGTGCCATTTAGCCAACAACGTGGATCGCATCTCAGCCACCCTCACGCCAGGCAACGTGGGGAGCTTAACGGTGATGCCGCCGCTTCTTGGGATTTGGTGAAGATCAGCCTTCCTAAGGGTTAGCCTGCAATTCCCATCGTCCCCAGCCAGTATGGTCAATGGGGCTAAATGAGCAAGCGGTCTGCCAGGTCTAAAGGAAGCTCCCTCCAGACAGACCTCTTGTCCTTCCAGGCTGGGGCTCACAGAGCTGTTTCACCTACCTGTTGTACATCAGTCGCTTGAAGTCCTGGAAGAGGGTGTCCTTGTTCTTGTCCAGGAACCCCTCCACAGAATACCTGGAACACAGATTTGGGGAGGCTTTTCACCCCCTTGCCGCACGCTAGACCGTGGTACGCTCACAACACCCTGATGTCCCGAGAAGACCACGGCTGCCTGCTCAACATCCAGCCCCACCCACCAAAGGTGCTCTGTTGCCAACGCCGTCCACGAGCCCAATCCGCAGACAGCACTTGGACAAGGGCTCTCCGGTGGCTGCTCCAGAATTGTAACGAGAGATGTGAAGGCTCAATTGGGTCGAGAATGGACAGTGGGATTCCTGCAATGAGCAGGGGGTTGGACTCGATGGCCTTATAGGCCCCTATTCCATTATGTGAAGATGCTTTTTATATTGTATTTTGTATTGGGGGTTTTAGATTGTTGGACGTTTTATTATGTTCTTCATGGTTTCAATTTTTGTGAACCGCCCAGAGAGCTTCGGCTATTGGGCGGTATAAAAATGTAATAAATAAATAAATAAATAAAATAAAATAAAAAAGAAACTCAGAAACGTGGGAGGAAAACAAAGGGTAAAACCTGTTTTTTCCAGGGGCCTCTAGGGAAAAATGGGTTTTAGTTTGTTCTCAGATTTCCCCATTTCGTCCCCCTGATCTTTCCAGGCCTTCAAATCTCTAAATATAATTACCATCTATTTTGTTGCTTGAGGGATGTTGCCGTGGTTTACCTAGCCCACCATCTCAAATCACCTCCAGCTCTGTCTATATCAAAACTGCCTCGTTTCTCTCTGCCACCGGTGGTACCACTTTGGATCCATGCTAAGTTTGCAAATAGTACATAAGACGGCGAGAATCCATCCTGACGGGCCACCCAAGAGCGCAAGGGTGATCGTGAACGCTATCGAAGCTTCGCCCGCCCTGCGCCGCCACCAAAAGGCGCAAAGCCACCTCCAAGCGGGAGCGACACTCACGTCACGTCTCCGGCGTAGTGCTTGATCCGGAAATCCCGTCCAAACTCCATGGTCTTGTCGGCAGGGTTGAGCTGCGGGGACACAAGCAGATGCGTCACGGTGATGAGGCCGGGACTTCACGGGCCTGGATGCATCTTGGCTGACTGGAAGGGCTGGGTGCACCGACACCACGGCCTATGCCATGGCTGCAGAAGCCCATTCAGCCCAAGGGACTCACTCCAGTGGTGGGCGGGGCCAGAAGCAAAAGGGGGCGGGGCCAGAACACTAGCCTATTTTTCCCTACAGCTCTTAACGCCAGTAACTAAGACTTGGGGCCAGGTTATTTGAAGGAACGCCTCCTCCCATATGTACCTGCCCTGAACTTAAGATCATCCACAGGGGTCCTTCTCCGCGAGCCCCTGCCAAAGGAAGCGAGGCAGGTGGCTACCAGGAGCAGAGCCTTCTCCGCTGTGGCACCCCGACTGTGGAATGAGTTCCCTCAGGAGGTTCGCCTGACATCTACACTGATTTTATCTTGGTTGTGCTTTGATATTGTATTTTATATCATGTTTTTATACTGTTTGTTTTATACTTTGAATGGTTTTAATTTTTGTGAACCACCCAGAGAGCTTCAGCTATTGGGCAGTATAAAAATGCAATAAATAAATAAATGAAGAGAGTCATTTCTACTTTTTAGAAGGGGGTAAAAACTGTGCAAAAGCCGAGAATCCGCCAGTGAAAAGGGGCAGATTTGGATTTGACCTCTGGTGTGAAGTTCTGCTCCCCGATATACAATGGGACAGGGGGACCGGTGGTGGGGAACGGGTGTTTGCAGTCCTTAAGTGCTGTTTTCAATCTGTTGTTGTGTGCCTCATCAGACGGGGGGAAATCTCGTTTCCCTACCGTCGCTTTTCTGTCCCTCATTCGGGACAAGCAGCTTCCTCTTTCTTCACGCGGGGAAGAAAGAGGAAGCATCAACGACCCCGTGGCCCATTCAGTCGGCGTTTTTATCCCACCGCTTCTCCTGCACACAGCAGGAAATGGCGGCAAGTTTCGCTTCAATAAAAAACAACGGATTTTCCGGGTCTTATTTTGTTGTGGAAAATAGAGCAGAAGGAGTGGGAGACGCGCGGGAGGCGGACGGCATTATGAAAAGGACCTGAGAACACCCGTAAGTGGCCAGTAACAAGCGTGCTCCAAAGCACTCATCGGATGACGCTCTGTATTTTCAATCTTTGCGTTGCTGCTAGGTTTTATTTTGGTTTGCACTGTTAGACTGTAGTGTTAAGGTTTTACATTTTAGGTTGTATTTTAGGTTTTAATTGTTGTGAACTGCCCAGAGAGCCTGCCTAGGGGTGGCAAAGAAATGTAATCAATCAATCAATCAATCAATCAATCATTATCATCATCATCATCATCATCATCGTGTTTTTAGATTGTGGGTTGTTTTATTATGTTCTTCATGGTTTTAATTTTTGTGAACTGCCCTGACAGCTTTGGCTATTGGGCGGTATAAAAATGTAATAATTTATTTTTTAATTTATTTTATTACATTTATATACCGCCCCACAGCCGAAGCTCTCTGGGCGGTTCACAAAAGCTAAAAACATTAAACATTAAAAGTATGCAAAATTTAAAAACCATCAGAGACATAAAAACAACAGTATAAAAGCAGCAGCATCCATTTAAAACAACAGTTCTGGGGTCCACTGAAAAACAAACTTAGCGTTCAATGCCGTTCAATGCCTGGGAGAAGAGGAAAGTCTTGACCTGGCACCTGAAAGATAACAACGTTGGCGCCAGGCGAGCCTCGTCGTGGAGATCATTCCACAGTCGGGGGGCCACCACCGAAAAGGCCCTCTCCCTCATTGCCACACTCCGAGCTTCCCTCGGAGTCGGCACTCGGAGGAGGACCTTAGATGTTGAGCGCAGTGTACAGGTAAGTTCATGTCGGGAGAGTCGTTCCGTCAGGTATTGGGGTCCCAATCAATCAATCAATAATAGCAATAACAACAACAAATTAATGATATTTTTTGGGTGGGACTTACAAAATAATTATTACTGTCATCCAAATCACTAGCTCCTTCTGCTTCTCCCCCTCCCAGAATGCTTAGCAAAGGAGAGAGGGGCGGTCCTCTGTGCGTTGAACTGCCTGGAGTCTGAAGAAGGCTGGTGTGGGGTCGGTGCTGCCCCAAAAGAGGGTCCCCGGTATCCCTCTTACCTTCCTGCTGGCAAAGTGGGGGTGCTTGCCGAGCCGGGTGTTCATAGACTCCAGGAAGAGGGAGTCTGTGACTTTCCCCACCGTCAGGCAGGCCTCGTCCAGGATGGCGACGATGCCCTTGTGCGGCTCTTCCACCAGGTCCACGATGATTTGATTGTCGAAATATTCGATCTGCCGAGGACAAGGTGGAGGCTTGAGCAGGTGGGGCAGCTGGGCAAGAAATCCACAGGGCGCCTTTCGGGGCATCCACCCGGGCAGGCGGCAAACGTGGAAAGGGCATGTTTGTGGCCAAGGAGGAGACCCAGATGGCTTCTGGCCTCAAACCCAGACGTGCCTCGGCGCTGGCCCAGAGCGGTGCTGTGGAGAGGGGTGGGAGCAGCACTTTCTGTGCAGCAGCACTCTAGTGTGCCTCTAGTGTGGGAGAGCCCACAACCTCCCTAGGTAACTGGTTCCATTGTCGTACTGCTCTATCAGTCAGGAAGTTTTTCCTGATGTCCAGCTGGAATCTGGCTTCCTGTCACCTGAGCCTATTATTCCGTGTCCTGCACTCTGGGAGGATGGAGAAAAGATCCTGGCCCTCCTCTGGGTGACAGCCTTTTAAGTCTTTGAAGAGGGCTCTCATGTCTCCCCTCCATCTTCTCTTCTCCAGGCTAAACAGGCCCAGTTCTTTCAGTCTCTCTTCATAGGGCTTTGTTTCCGGACCCCTGATCATCCTGGTTGCCCTCCTCTGAACACGCTCCAGCTTGTCTGCGTCCTCCTTGAATTGTGGAGCCCAGAACTGGACGCAATACTCTAGAGGAGGCCTGACCAGGGCCGAATAGAGAGGAACCAGTACCTCACGTGATTTGGAAGCTATGCTTCTATTAATGCAGCCCAAAATAGCATTGGCCTTTCTTGCAGCCACATCACACTGTTGGCTCAGTCCTAGTCCAACCAGCCTGGGGGCCAGGGCGGAGAGGGCTGCCCTAGGGGGGAAATCCCCGGGAATGCCACCCTCAGTGCTGCTGGTTCTTGGGAGCACGGAGGCTGCCTGCCCCCCTCTCATCCCGCCAGGCCCCACCGCAACTCACGTGCTGCCACTCGATGCCCTCGCGCTGGTACTCGGCCTGCTCTTGCTGCAGGATCAGCTCAATGAACAGCTGCTGCAGCTTCTCGTTGCAGTAGTTGATGCAAAACTGCTCAAAGCTGAAACGGAGAGGCCCACGCCACAGACTCAGGATCCCGCCAGCAACACACACACACACACACACAGACACATACGCCCAAAGCCAAGGGGATCCTGGCCCTCAATCCCCCTCTTGCCCAGGGCTGGAAGCAGTCAGGACTGTAGAGGCAGCTTGGAGAGCTCCTTTAGAATTCTGACTGGTTCTGACCAAAACCCGGAGTGGATTCCTCAGGCCCACTGACATTGGAGCCACCAGCTTCCACTAGCTGAAAGTGAGTTGGAGGGAGAACCCAATGTTGCCAGTCATCCACTGGGCAGGGGGTTGGATTAGATGACCTCCTAGGTCCCTTTCAGCTCTATGATTCCAGCAGAGAGCCAAAGGCAACGCCTCAAAACTATCCAATCATTGAGAAATATATATATATAGAGAGAGAGAGAAATTCTGCACTCAAAATAAGTGCAAGGTTATGTATAGCATCCCTTTGGATTGACGACTCATAGAATAGCAGAGTCGGAAGGGGCCTCCAAGGCCATCGAGTCCAACCCCCTGCTCCATGCAGGACTCTGCACGGATCCAGCAGAATCTGGATGTGCTTGGCAAGGGTGGATAAAGGCCCGGGAAGGTATGAAGGTATGGACCAGAGGCAAAAGAGCCAGGCGCTTCGGAGGTTTGTGCCCACGAGACGGCTCACACTCCCGGGCGACGGAAAAGGGGATGTCAAAACCAGAACTTCTTTCACTTTTCAAGATGTCGCATTTCCAAAGAACCATGGAATTGAGAGAGACCTGGTCCAACCCCTCGGTCCACTCAGGATGGAACTATAGGGGCCGTAGCTCAGTGGCTGTGCCCCTGTTTGGCATGCAGAAGGTGCCCGGTTCAATCCCCGGCTTCTCCAGGTAGGGTGAGGAAAGAACCCTCGCTGAAGCCCCGGAGTGCCGCGGCTGCCAGTCCGTGTTAGCAATATTGAGCTAGGTGGACCAAGGGTCTGATTCAGCAGAAGGCAGTTTCGGATGTCCGTATCTGCCTACAGCATCCTTGGCAGAAGGTTGCGTAACCTCTGCTTAAATACCTCCAACCAAGGAGAGCCACCACCACCTCCGGAGGTAGAGCGGTCCGCTGCTGATGAACTCGTACCCCTGGGACATTTCTCCTAATGCTTGGCTCAAATCTACGTCTCTGCAACTTCTACTCTTTGGACTTTGTACCGAACAAAATAGTATTTATTTATTTATTTATTTATTTATTACATTTATATCCTGCCTTTTTCCCCTCCAAGGAACCCAAGGCGGTGTACATAATCCTCCTCCTCCTCTCCATGTTATCCTCACAACAACAACCCTGTGAGGTAGGCTGGGCTGAGAGTGTAAATTGGCCCAAAGTCACCCAGTGAGTTTCCATGGCCGAGTGGGGACTTGAACCCAGGTCTCCCGACTCCCAGTCTGACACTCTAACCACTACACCACACTGGCTATTAATTAATTTTATTGCATTTCTACCCTGCTCAATAGCCAAAGCTCTCTGGGTGGTTCACAACATAATGAAATGTCAAAATGATTATTCCCCTGTCCTGATTGTCCCCCCAGGGGTACTACAAATTCTTATTTTGTCTCCCCTCCACCTGTCCCACAAACACACCAGAAACCTTTGGCTGTGGAGAAGAGAATCCACCTTCAGTACTGCACATATTGGGGTACGTTTACTTTAACCTGTTTTCTCTTTTTTTCCTTTTAGAATCGCCAAGGTCCAGTCCTGAGCTTTCAATTTACAAAGCCAGGCTTCATTCTCAGGATCTCTTCAGGCACAATCCTCTGCATGTTTAGAGAGAGAAAAGCCCTACAACTCTCAGAATTCAGCAGCATACTTGGAATTGTAGGACTTTCTGTCTAAACATGCTCAAGGTTGCGCCCTTAGTCGCTAAAGCATAACTCATTGGTGTAATTTGTTCCCAAGTATTTATGCATCAGGCTAAAATTATTATTATTTATTTATTTATATAGCACCATCAGTGTACATGGTGCTGTACCCATTAAAATAGCAAGACCCTGCCGCACAGGCTTACATTCTAATCCACCATCCTTTGTTCCAACAATCTGGTCCTCCAGAACCAGGCTAGAGGTCCCACACTGGACGGCAGTCTGCCTTTGGGGCTCCCTTTCCCCCATTTCCGCCATGTGAATGTTACCTGTTGGTGGGAGATCCAGGACAAATAAGAGGACGGACTTCTTCACACAGCGCATGGTTAAACTATGGAACTCACTACCACAAGATGTAGTGATGGCCACCAATTTGGATGGCTTTAAAAGGGGGTTGGATAAATTCCTGGAGGCGAAGGCTATCCATGGCTGCTAGCCCTGATGGTTGTGTGCTACCTCCAGTATTCGAGGCAGTAAGCCTGGGTGCACCAGTTGCTGGGGAACATGGGTGGGAGGGTGCTGCTGCACTGTGTCCTGCCTTGTTGGTCCCCGGCCGAGGGCTGCCTGGCCCCTGTGTGAACGGAGTGCTGGACTAGGTGGACCCTGGGTCTGGTCCAGCCTCAGGGCTCTTTCGATGTTCTTACCTGTTGTTGTCAAAGATCTCAAAGCCATAGATGTCCAGGACACCAATCACCGTATTTTTGCCATGGATCCGAGGGTCATAGTTCTTCACCTCAATGACCGTGTTGATACGGGCCACAATCCAGCAAAAAAGCCGCTCATAGATGGCCTGTGGATGAAGACACAGCGATGGCCACCTCCTGGCTTTTTTTGCGTTTGCTGCTGAACTGAGTTTTCAGACTCAAAATGACCCCCATAAAATACACTTTTCACATCACACTGGCATGAGATTATATGACTCCAGTCCAGCAAATATGCTTGAAGGAGGCAGAAAAAGCAAAATACAGTGAGTAGAGGAAACAGCAATTGTGCCCACACTAAAACAGATAACAACGATTGGTGATACAGAAAAGGAAAGGGTAGAGGGGGAACTTTTAGGACGCAGTTAGTGTGTTTAAGGGCTCACCGCGCTGCGAATGCTGACAATTTTCTTCTAGACTCTGGGCCTACACTCCCCTAGAATCAAAGAATAGCAGTGTTGGAAGGGGCCTACAAGGCCATCGAGTCCAACCCCCTGCTCAGTGCAGGAATCCACCCTAAAGCATCCCTGACAGAGGGTTGTCCAGCTGCCTCTTGAAGGCCTCGAGTGTGGGAGAGCCCACAACCTCCCTAGGTCACTGGTTCCATTGTCGTACTGCTCTAACAGTCAGGAAGTTTTTCCTGATGTCCAGCTGGAATCTGGCTTCCTTTAACTTGAGCCCGTTATTCCGTGTCCTGCACTCTGGGATGATTGAGAAGAGATCCTGGCCCTCCTCTGTGTGACAACCTTTCAAGTCCTTGAAGAGTTCATAGAATCATAGAATCACAGAATAGCAGAGTTGGAAGGGGCCTACAAGGCCATCGGGTCCAACCCCCTGCTCAGTGCAGGAATCCACCCTAAAGCATCCCTGGCAGATGGTTGTCCAGCTGCCTCTTGAAGGCCTCTAGTGTGGGAGAGCCCACCACCTCCCTACTCTGCCTGTGCTGCTTCTCTTGATGATTTTCTCTGATGTCAGTGATCTTGTGCTGGAGAGTAGATGGGGAGTCAATGGACAGTTCTGCCATTGGCTGCCACTGGCTTGGCTTCTCTGACATCACAGAGCAGCAAGGCAGCCAAGGGCTGGCCGCTGAGCATGAAAATAAAACAGGAATCTGGATTCCAAGGCCTGCAACTTTTTTTGAAATTAAAACATGTAAGGAGTACAATCTCGATAAAATAGTTAAGAGCAGAGACACCACACTGACAACAAAGGTCCGCATAGTTAAAGCAATGGTATTCCCCGTAGTAACCTATGGCTGCGAGAGCTGGACCATAAGGAAAGTTGATAAAGGAAGAGAGATGCTTTTGAACTGTGGTGTTGGAGGGAAATTCTGAGAGTGCCTTGGACTGCAAGAAGATCAAACCAGTCCATACTCCAGGAAATAAAGCCAGACTGCTCACTTGAGGGAATGGTATTAAAGGCAAAGCTGAAGTAGTACTTTGGCCACATAATGAGAAGACAGGAGACCCTGGAGAAGAGGCTGATGCTAGGGAAAGTGGAAGGCAAAAGGAAGAGGGGCCGACCAAGGGCAAGATGGATGGATGATATTCTGGAGGTGACAGACTTGACCTTGGGGGAGCTAGGGGTGGCGACGGCAGACAGAAAGCTCTGGCGTGGGCTGGTCCATGAAGTCACGAAGAGTCGGAAGTGACTGAACGAATAAACAACAAAAAGGAGTACTTAGATGGCTTGGGCCTTTGAAACACAGCCCTTGGGGTGCAAAACAGTCAGGTAGTTCAGAGTATGTCAGAGAAGCTGGCCAAGAGGGGACAACTGGTGCTTATAATACAGCCTTCCTCAACCTGGGGCGCTCCAGATGTGTTGGACTGTATCTCCCATTCTGGGAGTTGTAGTCCAACACATCTGGAGCGCCCCAGGTTGAGGAAGGCTGTAACACGTGATACCAATTAAAGCAGTGGTTCCCAATTAGCTAAGTACTGCGGACCCCTTGTTTTTCAAACGCCAAGCTATGGACCCCCTACTTTTGAAAATTTTGTTATCTCTATGGTAGGTACCTGTGCGAAGCAATTTTTTGGAGAAAATAAGGTGTAGCCCCTAATAGGCAAAGGAGTTTAGGTATGCTAAAAAAAACAGACCATAAAATTTGTGATAGTTGTGATATTACCACGCAAAAATGACAATGATTTAGTTAGGAATATAAAGACGAATTTAATTTTACTAACGTCTAGTTTACAATTGAACAAATTATGACATGTCTAGCAGCTACTAAACCTAAATGTGATGGGAGAAATCATGCCTCTTTTTGTCCCGAACAATCCCTTCCACATCCGGTTCAATATTTCCTACTTTTAATGTCAAATCTGGATCAATATTGAGCGTATTTTTTTTTATTAAAATACGGACCTTGCAGAGCTAATATGTGCCATGGACCACCAATTGAGAACCACTGAACTAAAGAACAGGCATCTATCACCACGATATTAAACCGCACATAATTTCTTTTTATTTCTCACTAATGAATGGACCTGGCTTTGCACAGGCTGGAATTGCCCTTCGTTTGCAACAGTGAAGCCTTCACGCAACTGTCCGAGTTGGATACTTTGTGCTTGCCCTGTCTGAGCAAAGTCATGCCTGCTGGCACCTTAGGAACTGCCCCTGCTAGGGCGCCTCTCTATTGCCCCCAAAGGGAGGGGTCTGTCCACTCCATTCTCCTGTGGGGGGCTGTCCCAAAGAAGGGGGGAAGGGGAAGGCATACCACTATGTCCTTCGGCCTACTAACCTCCCCTGGCTTCAAACTGTATGGACTGCAGAGCTATGGGCTGGTTAGGGAAATCAACCACCTAGTGGCTGAAGATGTTACAGCACGCTTCAACCACAGGGACAGATTTAAATTAATTAAAATTAAATAATGCATTTTAAAAACAAAATAACTCCACAGTGCACACCCCTAGCAACTCCTACATATATATGCCAAGTTTCTAGGTTTCACACTATGGCACTGATGGATAGATAAACAGACAGACAGACAGACAGACACCCTCCTTAATTATTATAGATAACACACATAGTCATCTTCAAGATTTTGGCAACTAAAACACTGCTATTATTCCCAAGCTTCCTGAAAAGGTTTTCAGACATCACCAAATAGAGGAAATCATAGGTCTCTTTCTCTACCCTACACAAGATGGGTGGCACCGTTTTCATGGTTCCACCCAGGGCGCTGAAATGCCTACAGCCAATAGCTAGGGCATGAACCCTTCCCAGGCCGGTCACCATGGTTACCTTGGCACAGGCATCCCTTGCATAGCTGGCCTCATTGGTGCTGTGGCGCTTTTGGATGACATCGCCACCCCCGGTGGCCACCGTCCGGTGCAGGAGGGTGTTAAGGAGGCTCTCAGGGTCCGTGGAGGTCAGCTCTGCGAGGTAAGAAACCAGCTCGGCATTCTCTATCTCCATGTCTTCCTCCGTGGCAACAAATCGCACATTGCCCTGGGAAAGCCAATGGGAGAGAAGTGGTCATCAGACGGAAGCCACCCAACGCCAAAGGAAGAACTGCCCGCAAATGGCAGCCATATTCCACAGGACAAAGCCTCCGTGGCTCTTAGGGTGCCCCCGACCTTCACAGGCCCCAGTTCACAGTCAGATCACTCCCAGCAAGCTTACAATGGGTCTTTACCAAGAAAATCATGGGCCCTAAGGGGTTCACTTGCGCATAGGGCGGCCTTTAATGAATCACCAAAAAAGAGGAAATTTGTCACCGGAATTACACGGCTTGGGACCACAATACCTGTTGGAACGCCTCTCCCGACGTGAATATACCCGGTCACTACGTTCAACATCTAAGGTCCTCCTCTGAGTGCCTACTCCGAGAGAGGCTCAGAGTGTGGCAACGAGGGACAGGGCCTTTTCGGTGGTGGCCCCCAGACTATGGAACGATCTCCCTGACGAGGCTCACCTGGCACCAACGCTGCTATCTTTCCGGCACCAGGTTAAGACTTTCCTCTTTGCCCAGGCATATGGCAGCACATCTTAATCACCCATATGTTTATTTTAATGGTTTTTAATACTTCATGTATGTATGTTCTGTGTTTTAGAATTTTAAATTTTGTATACTCGTTTTTAATCTCAATTTTAGAATTTCTGTAAACCGCCCAGAGAGCTCTGGCTATGGGAGCAGTGTATAAGTGTAATAAAAAAATAAATAATAATAATAAAAATAAGGTGCACCTTCAGAGTTCTGCCAGGTTCTGACTGAACCCTGGAGCGGATTCACCGCCCCACTGACATCGGAACCACTAGTTTCCCCTGCCACTGGGGTAACAAATAAATAAATAAATAAAATAAAAGAGGACAAAACAGGACACATATTAGCATAAAATTTGCTTTGCTTATTTATATGTGTAGATGCAAAGTTAGAAATAATTATGGTATTTTAATTAGCAATATAGAACATCTCCCTATAATTTATTTATTATTGCATTTATATCCCGCCTTTTTTCCTCCAAGGAACCCAAGGGGCATTCATGATCCTCCTCCTCTCCATTTCTATCCTCACAACAACAACCCTGTGAGGTAGGTTGGGCTGAGAGTCTGGGACTGGCCCAAAGTCACCCAGTGGGGTTTCCATGGCTGAGTGGGGACTAGAACCCAGATCTCCCGACTCCCAGTCCAACACCTTAGCCACTACACCACACGGGCTCTATCATGAGGAAGACTGTAACCAGGTGATCCATGTGCCTGCCTCTTCAGTCTGCTGTTCAGGTGCTAACTCCTGATGGGCCACAATCCTTATGGTTCTTCATCTTTAAACTGGAATTGGGCAGGACAGCTCTTCAGAGAGAGGACTGGCCCCTGTAAAAGAGGACACCCAGCCATCCTATTTGCGCATCACCCCCCAAAAGAGAAAATGCATGTTCAGGAAAGAGGACCAAAAAAAAGAGAGAAAGAATTGCATGTGGGCTTTTTGAATACTTCCTTACCATGTTTTAGGAATAAATTGTAAGTATTTAGCCAACGTTTTTGCCCCCTTGCAAAAGGTCATATGTAGAAATGCATATCACCGGGGTGGGGAACGTAGAAGCCGCAGGCGGCTCTCGGAGGAATTTCATGCGGCCCTCAGAACCGTTGCGCTCTCTGGATGCTACAGGCCCCACGCCCTTGCTCTTCGGTTCGCCCCTCTGGGATTCTTTTTGTATGTGGATGTGAAGGCAGGCGTTAGAGAAGGGACAGGGTGGCACAAGGCGGGAAAGAGCCACGCAACCAGTTAAGTTGCAAACTCCGCCCACTTTGGTCTCTGGCTCCGCCCACTGCAGCCCCCAGCCCATTTTCCCCATGGGTCAACGCTTCAGAAGGAAAGGTCCCCCACTTCTGGCATGGATTGCATTTTATTCCCAATACAACTGCTTTCTTTACATCTTGGGTTTTTTTTGGCAGCCGTTTTGATTTCCTTCTTGTGGTGCCAAGAAACTGCCCACCTACCCACCCCGGAACCGGCAGGCCAAACCCCTTTGTTTACCAAGTGTAAGATGGCCGCCAGGATCTTGTAGACGGACGCCATCTCTTCCGAAGTGAAACCGATCACCTCCATAGCATCGGCAACGGCTCGGTGGTTGGATTTATCACTGCCCAAAGACTAGAGAGGGAGATTTGCAGGGTGGGAGGAGGGGTAAGAAATGACAAGGGATAAAGCAGAAGGCAGGTTTAGTCTGGAGAAGAGAAGATGGAGGGGAGACATGAGAGCACTCTTCAAGGACTTAAAAGGCTGACACACAGAGGAGGGCCGGGATCTCTTCTCGATCCTCCCAGAGTGCAGGACACGGAATAACGGGCTCAAGTGAAAGGAAGCCAGATTCCGGCTGGACATCAGGAAAAACTTCCTGACTGTTAGAGCAGTATGACAATGGAATCAGTTACCTAGGGAGGCGGTGGGCTCTCCCACCCTAGAGGCCTTCAAGAGGCAGCTGGACAACCATCTGCCAGGGATGCTTTAGGGTGGATTCCTGCATTGAGCAGGGGGTTGGACTCGATGGCCTTGTAGGCCCCTTCCAACTCTGTTATTCTATGATTCTATGATTCTATGAATTAGGCGAGATACAAACACCACATTTGTCCACTGTCCCCCCCCCAATAAAAAAGACAGCTTCTGCGAATCACTGTCCCCGTTCATGAGCTGTCTGATTGCTGCTTGAGAATACATTTGTGTGAACGCAACGCCATGAACCCCCTCCCCAAACCTGGCGCGCTCCAGATGTGTTGGGACTTCAGTGCCCATCACCCCCCAACAAGCAGGAGCCATGAGGGCTGGGGATGATGGAAGTTGTGTAGTCCAAACACCTGAACGATGCCAGATTGGGGGAGAGTTGTCGTCACTATTTATGGTTTTGTGTTTTATTGTATTTGCGTATTTTATAGTTTTACGATTTTTTTGTAAATCTCCCAGAGAGCTTTGGCTTATGGGAGGCATAGAAATAAAAATCCTATCAAGTTGGGCTGGGAATGGTCTCTGGCCCACATTGTATCAGGCAGAAAGCTCTGTAGCCACGTAGTCCCCAATGGCTTGTAGGATCCATTTCCGATTTGCCGCTTTTAATTCTACTTACTGCTTCCAAGACCAGCTGGGAATTTCAATGCTTTTCGTCTGGAAATGAAGTAACAGCGCCACATAGTGGCGGTTTGGGGGACTGGGAGAGCAGTCACAAACTCCGTCCCACCTCACAAATCCACGGGGGACAGCCGCAAAAACTTGCATAAACTATGGAACTCACTACCACAAGATGTAGTGATGGCCACCAATTTGGATGGCTTTAAAAGGGGGTTGGATAAATTACTGGAGGCGAAGAGGCGAAGGTTATCGATGGCTACTAGCCCTGATGGTTGTGTGCTGTCTCCAGTATTCAAGGCAGTAGGCCTGGGTACACCAGTTGCTGGGGAACATGGGTGGGAGGGTGCTATTGCACCATGGCCTGTTGTTCATCCCTGGCTGATGGCTGGTCGGCCCTCAACCAACCAGCCAACAGAGTGCTGGACTAGATGGACCTTTAGTCTGATCCAGCATCTGGGCTCTTCTTACGTCCTTCTGATTCTGAAATAAACATGTTACCTTGGATTCCAGGTAAGGGGTGGGTTTTTGTTTTTTTAAAACCAACAAGCACTCAACTTCAACAATGGAGTTATGACACTTAATACACCCTGGGCTGAACCCTTCTCCTCCACCAGGTTTTTAGGACTTGACTGGCTACAATTATCCATCCACTGCTAACATCCTGCCTTGATTACTGTGAGACGTCAGACACGGGGCCATCTCCGAAGCTGGTCCAGTGGGTACAATTATTTATTTATTTATTTAGTGTTTTTTTATCCCGCACCTCAGCCAAAAGGCTCTCCGAGCGGCTTACAATGTATCAATAAAGAAGACAGTCCCTATGCTCAGGGGCTTACATTCTAAAAAAAATACACGACACACAAGGAAAAGTGGATGGGGAGGGAAGAGGGAGAATTACAATTAGTGCAAATTAGGGCAGTGAGGCCGCTGACTGGGACTGGCCGTCTCTAACACATGACTCCTAGGGTGACCCTATGAAAAGGAGGACCGGGCTCCTGTATCTTTAACAGTTTCATAGAGAAGGGAATTTCAGCAGGTGTCATTTGTATATTTGGAGAACCTGGTGAAATTCCCTCTTCAGGAGCTATACTAGAGTGACCAGATTTAAAAGAGGGCAGCTTTAACTGTTGTGATGAAGAGGGAATTTCACCAGGTTCTCCATATATACCAAGGACACCTGCTGAAATTCCCTTTTCAATACAACTGTTAAAGATACAGGAGCCCAGTCCTCCTCTTCATAGGGTCACCCTAATGACTCCAGGTTTTGGGTCCTGATTCAAAGTGTTGGTGGCGAAGCCCTAAACGGCTTAGGAGCAGTCTACCTGAAGGAGCGCTTCCTCCTGCCTGATTGCGAAGATCCCCAGCGGGTGAGGGGAGTCAGTGGAGGCTGGTGGCTCCCATGTCAGTGGGGCGGTGGATCCACTCCGGGTTTCAGTCGGAACTCTAAAGGAGTTCTCCAAGGTGCAGCTCCTTTAGAGTTCTGACTGGTTCTGACTGAAACCTGGAGCGGACTTACCTCCCCACTGACATGGGGGCTGATTTAAGAGGAGCATTTTTATGAACTCGCGTGAAAACTTACGTTGCTGCTGGTACCTTCCCTGGTAAAGGTGTACGTGGTGGGGTCTCTGCTGAGGTGGAGGGAATCCAGTAAAGTGTCCGTGGCACCGAGTAGCAACTGCGAGGAACAAGGGTTATTATGCAGCTTTCCAGCCGGACACAAGAAGCCGTGTCTTCGGAAGGCAACACGTCAGGCAACAGGGTCAGGGAAGGGTGGGGGAAGGCAAACCAGAGAGCTACAGTCGTGCGGTAAATCAGGGTGGGCCACATGTGGCCAGATGTGGCTCTTTGTGTGGCCACCCGGCAGTCCCTCCTGCCACCACTGCTGAGTCAACCGTTTGGTGGGCTGCGTGGCGCACCCAAATAGTTGTTTCTGAGAGCTAAATTCCACTCTAGATTAACTGTGTCAGGTGTAGGTTAGGGTGACCCTATGGAAAGGAGGATCAGGTTCCTGTATCTTTGACAGTTGTACAGAAAAGAGAATTTCAGCAGGTGTCATTTGTATGCATGCAGCACCTGGAGAAATCCCCTCAATATTAATAATAATAATAATAATAATAATAATAATAATAATAATAATAGTAGTAGTAGTAGCAGCAGCAGCAGCAGCAACAACAATTATATACCATCCCATAGCCAAAGCTCTCTGGGCGGTTTGCAAAGATTAAAACACTTAACATTAAAAAACAATATACAAAATTTAAAACCATAACAGTTAAAGTCGCAGGAGATACAAAAGAGGGCAGGGCTCCTGCAGCTTTAACTGTTGGGATGAAGAGGGCATTTCACCAGGTGCTGCATGCATACAAATGACACCTGCTGAAATTCCCTTTTCTAGGCAACTACAGGAGATACTCTTTTTCTATATGGCCACCCTAGGTGATCCTAATTTTAATTTACACTAGTGTAAGTGTGTGGTGCCTTGATCTAGCAACAATGGAGTGTTCTTTCATTCTTTCTTTTGCCCACATGCTGGTTTTAACCTATAAAGCCCTACATGGCTTGGGACCGCAATACCTGATGGAACGCCTCTCCTGACATGAACCTACCTGCACACTGCGCTCAACATCTAAGGTCCTCCTCCGAGTGCCGACTCTGAGGGAAGCTCGGAGGATGGCAACAAGGCAGAGGGCCTTTTCAGTGGTGGCCCCCCAATTATGGAACGATCTCCCCGATGAGGCTCGCCTGGCGCCAACATCGTTATCTTTCCGGCGCCAGGTCAAGACTTTTCTCTTCTCCCAGGCATTTAACAGCATTTAACAACGTTAAGTTTGTTTTTAATGGACTCCAGAATTGTTGTTTTTAAATGGATACCGTTGTTTTTATACTGTTTATGTTTTTGATGGTTTTAAATTTTGTATAGTTTTTAATGTTCACTGTTTTTAACTTTTGCAAACCACCCAGAGAGCTTCGGCTGTGGGGCGGTATATAAATGTAATAAATCAAATCAATCAAATCAAAATATAAAGGAAAGAAACAGCTGGGTGGGAAGGTTTAATCTCCCACCACCTGCATGGGGTGTTCCCAATCCAGAACAGGGCGTCACACATTTGCACTAAAGTAAATAAAAAAGTTAGGATCGCCTACATACTATGCGCTTAACATAGCGAGCAATTTAGCCCAAAGTACCAAGAACCGGAGCAAAAACGAGGGAGAATCACACCGGAAGGGACCGTGTCGAGTCACCTTCTGGAAGTTTGGGCTCACCTGATAGAACGCGTGGAAGTTCCTTTCGCCTGGTTGCTGTTTGAGGATGCGAGACTGCAGGGGAACGAGAAGGGAGGGTGGTGTTTTTGGGTTTTTTTTTTAACCATTCCAGCTACTTCCGGTGCTGAGCATGCAAGATTTCCAGTTAGGCAAGACTCTTGATGAGACAGGATAGAAGTTTGTTAAATCTGAATGTTTTTGTCATGCAGAGTCTCTGGAAGTCCTGCACAGCCACAACCAGCCTGCAGAGCATCCAGATCATTGGAGAATCTGTGTTTTTCTTTACAACAAAGTTTCTAGGCCTCAGCGTCGCAGACAAAAACGGCCATGCTGGCTGGAAACATTGGGAATTACAGTCCAACTCATTTCGAGGCAACAAGGAGTCCAACCCCCTGCTCAATGCAGGAATCCACTTTAAAGCATATCTGACAGATGGATGTCCAGCTGCCTCTTGAAGGCTTTTAAGTATTGGTTTAAGTACAGCCAATACTTAAAAGGTTGTCACACAGAGGAGGGCCAGGATGTATTCTCGATCCTCCCGGAGTGCAGGACACGGAATAACGGGCTCAAGTTAAAGGAAGCCAGATTCCAGCTGGACATCAGGAAAAACTTCCTGACTGTTAGAGCAGTACGACAATGGAATCAGTTGCCTGGTGAGGTTGTGGGCTCTCCCACACTAGAGGCCTTCAAGAGGCAGCTGGACAACCCTCTGTCAGGGATGCTTTAGGGTGGATTCCTGCATTGAGCAGGGGGTTGGACTCGATGGCCTTGTAGGCCCCTTCCAACTCTGCTATTCTATGATTCTTGAAGGAATATCGCTGGCTAACCCTAAATCTATTGCGCAAGGAGCACACGAGCTAAAATCTTAGCTGGAAGTGGTCAGGGTATGTAGGACAACAAACATCAAGCCCCCAAGCACCCACCCACCGTACCTTCTCCAGAAGGTAGTTGTTGATGTGGCCTCCAGTGGGGTCCCCTTTGAAGTCAAAGTTGATGTCCATGTACTTGCCGAATCGGCTGGAGTTGTCGTTACGGTTGGTCTTGGCGTTGCCAAAAGCCTCCAGGACACAGTTGGACTTGAGCAAAACGTTCTTCACCCTGCGGAGGAGAGAGGCGGGAGACGTGACATGACGCACTGAAGAAAAGGGTTGGAAAGAGAGAGCTGCAACGAATGAAGCCTGGTGTGGCGAAAGTAGATAGGGAGAGATTTCCCACCATTTCGCATGATACTAGAACTCAATGGGGTCAACCCATGAAAGCTGCTTGGTAGGAGATTCAAGAAGGACTTCTTCACACAGTGCATAGTTAGATGGTGGAATTCACCACCACAAGATATAGTGATGGCTACAAATCCATGGAAGCTATCAATGGCTACTAGTCCTGATGACTCTATGCTACCTCCAGTATAAGAGGCGGTGTGCTTATGTGCACCAGTTGCTGGGGAACATGGGCCGGAGGGTGCTGTTGCACTCGTGTCCTGCTTGTGGGTCCCTGGTCGACAGCTGCCTGGCCACTGTGTGAACAGAGTGCTGGACTAGATGGACCCTTGGTCTGATCCACCCTCAGGGCTCTCCTTATGTTCTTGTGTAGTGATGAGCAAGTTAGACTTGGAGTGGCAAGTAGGGATTGAGACCTAGCCAACATCTGATATTCCGTGGTGCACTGCTTCTGCGTTTTGAGGTTCCATTCCTGTTGAATGCCTTGTCAAGGCCAGCAGCCATATCGGCAGGCTGTCCTGAAGGTCACGAAAAGAGGAAGCAGGGACACTCCAGTAACCCTGCTGAAAGAAAAAATAAGTTTCTTTTCCCTTCCCAATCCTTTTTTCTTGTGTGCCATGTCTTTAGACAGAAAAATGTTCTACCACTCCCAGCATTGGCTGGCTGGGAAATGCTGGGAGTGGTAGAACTTTTTCTGTCTAAACAGGCATAGGATTACACACTAAGGTTGTAAGTCTGCGGGCAGAGACAGACTTTTTTTTGGTACTGATTATGTGTAAGATGATGTAGGACTGTTTTAGGCTGAGGAGCAGAGTAAAAATAAATAAATAAAATAACGAAAAATAGCTGTTACTCTAGCCAGTAGCCACAGAATCATAGAATCATAGAATAGCAGGGTTGGAAGGGGCCTACAAGGCCATCGAGTCCAACCCCCTGCTCAATGCAGGAATCCACCCTAAAGCATCCCTGACAGAGGGTTGTCCAGCTGCCTCTTGAAGGCCTCTAGTGTGGGAGAGCCCACAACCTCCCTAGGTCACTGATTCCATTGTCGTACTGCTCTAACAGTCAGGAAGTTTTTCCTGATGTCCAGCTGGAATCTGGCTTCCTTTAACTTGAGCCCGTTATTCCGTGTCCTGCACTCTGGGAGAATCGAGAAGAGATCCTGGCCCTCCTCTGCATGACAACCTTTTAAGTATTTGAAGAGTGCCATCATGTCTCCCCTCCATCTTCTCTTCTCCAGGCTAAACATGCCCAGTTCTTTCAGTCTCTTCATATGGCTTTGTTTCCAGACCCCTGATCATCCTGGTTGCCCTCCTCTGGACACGCACCAGCTTGTCTGCGCCCTTCTTGAATTGTGGAGCCCAGAACTGGACGCAATACTCTAGATGAGGCCTAACCAGGGCCGAATAGAGAGGAACCAGGACCTCACATGATTTGGAAGCTATACTTCTATTAATGCAGCCCAAAATAGCATTGGCCTTTCTTGCAGCCACATCGCACTGTTGGCGTTCAGCTTGCGATCTACAACAACTCCAAGATCCTTCTCGTTTGTAGTATTGCTGAGCCAAGTATCCCCCATCTTGTAACTGTGCGTTTGGTTTCTATTTCCTAATGCAAGAAAGGCCTGCCTGCCCTGCGTGAAGGTATCTAACTTTTTTGGGGGGGGGGGAATATCATCCCTCAAGCTACTTACTTTTCCACCTCAGCCCGCTGTGTGGGATTTGTGATGGCAGCGATGTATTGCATGATATACTTGCTGGCCTCTGTCTTTCCAGCACCACTTTCACCTAAGAGACAGATCAATACATTGAGATTGGGAACAGTGACAGGAAAAATGCCCTCTGCACATGCTCTGTGGCAGTTGTCTTGTTCATTGCTTCCCTTACTCCATCGCGAAGTAGATTGGATCTTGAAAACAAGTTCTGGGACTAAGCCCTAATGGGACCTTGAAAATGACTAAGAAATATCACAACAACCAGATGTATGAACGAATAAGGCTGCAACATTTAATCCATTATATGAAAGTAGTTAAAATAAACTTGAATCAACTAAAAAGGTGTCCTGATTTATTGGTCAGCAGATCATATAAAAGCAAAAACAAAAGGCAGAGCATTTCTTACTTCAGAACTCTTCTCTTTACTCTGATACAAATATATCAATAGATTAATCAACTAGCATCCAGTACAATTAATCAACTACGACTTCTTCAGTTCAGTAGAAAAGACAAAGAGAAGTGGGAGTCAGACTGTGCTGGCTAGGGCTTTACCATGGCAACACGTTTATGCATAAGAGAGAAGGCCGCGAGGGTCCCGTACCTGAGATGACAATGCAGGTGTCTTTAGCTCGGCGCTTCATGGCCTTGTAGGCCGCATCAGCCACCGCGTAGAGATGTGGCGGCCTCTCATACAGCTCTCGGCCCCGATACTGTTCGATCATGTCCTTTCCGTAGAGCTCCATCTGCTTGTAGGGGTTCATGGAGACCACCACCTCCCCTATGTAGGTGTAGATCCGCCCCACCTCAAACCTTAGAGGAGCCAAACAATCTACAGTTAGGATGGATGAGTCCAGAATGGCAGTGGTGGTGGTGGGGCTATCTTCTAAGGGACTACACTGTTCTCCAAACAGGGGGATGGACCTGGATTTTGCCACAAAGTTGACCTCTTCTATGAGTGGTGAGCCTCCATAATAAAGTTGAAGACCCCTAGGGTGGCCATGCGTCCTAGTCTAAAGAAGGCAGTCCTCTGTTTGAAGGGCTGTCCGGTGCAAGTCTAGTATAAAATTAGAGTGGTGAACGCTACAAAGGCAGAGCAGGCCAGGGTCTTGAAGAAGCCCACCAACATTTAGCACCTGGACAGAAAACTGAGCAGGCACACAGGTCATGTAGTTACAGTCTTTCCCACTAGGGTGAAATGTATCAACTGGGTTCACACAACATGACAACCCACACACAAGGTTGAGTATGGGTTGAGTGTGGACTGTCACTGAAGCAGGGATTGTTGCATTGTGTGAACCCAGCCATACTAACAAAATATAGTTTGTTAACCACAAACAACTCACGAAAAGAACCCATGGTTTGTTGTTGGGTTGTGAGCTCTGGGTTGTTCGTGGTTAACAAGCCATGGCTTTTTAGTTTGTCTGAGTTCACACAATAAAACAATCCATGGTTCAATGACAACCCACAGTCAACCCATACTCAGCCTTGAGTGTGAACTCAGCCACTGTTTTTCTATCTAACCGATAGTTCTTTCTATAGTTGCATCTAGGCATCGATATTAGCGCATTTTGTGCAAAGGTGTGTCCCCTTTTTCATTTATTACATTTCTATACTGCCCAATAGCCGAAGCTCTTGTCCTTTTTTGGAGTGACGTGGAAGCACAAAGCCACCTGTCAGGAAACCACAAGCAGACAGCAAGGGCTGAGCTGTGTGAAATCCAGGCTGAAGGAGCACACTTTATCCTGCATGAATCACACTGGAGACTTTGGGTCAAAGGAAGAAGAAAGCTTGCACTTTATTGCAGGAATTACATGTTGGGTTGGAGGGTCCCCAACCCAGAATGGAGGGAATCCCAAAAGAGGCCACCTCTCTGAGTGGCAAGAACATGAAGAAGGCAGCAGGAATTGAAGTCAACAACCCAAAGAGTATCAGTCTAGCAATAGAAAGATGGTCAGCACAGGTCAGTCTAGGAAGTCCGGAGGCTCTCTATCTATTCTCCTGTGTTTTCCTTTTGAAGCCAGCTTGAGGTGCACCTACCCTTCCAACAAGTGCAACAGCACCCACTTGCCCATGTTCCCCAGTAAGTGCTGTACATAGACATAATGCCGCTGATACCGGAGGTAGCACATAGCCATCAGGACCAGTAGCCACTGAGAGCCTTCTCCTCCTGGCATTTGACTAACTCATTTTTAAAGTCATCCAAAGTGATGGCCATCAGTACATCTTAACTATTTGCTGTATGAAGAGTCCTTCATAGAATCATAGAACAGCAGAGTTGGAAGGGGCCTACAAGGCCATCGAGTCCAACCCCCTGCTCAATGCAGGAATCCACCCTAAAGCATCCCTGACCAATGGCTGTCCAGCTGCCTCTTGAAGGCCTCTGGTGTGGGAGAGCCCACAACCTCCCTAGGTCACTGGTTCCATTGTCGTACTGCTCTAACTATCAGGAAGTTTTTCCTGATATCCAGCTGGAATCTGGCTTCCTTTAACTTGAGCCCATTATTCCGTGTCCTGCACTCTGGGAGGAACGAGAAGAGATCCTGGCCCTCCTCTGTGTGACAACCTGTCAAGTATTTGAAGAGTGCCATCATGTCTCCCCTCAATCTTCTCTTCTGCAGGCTAAACATGCCCAGTTCTTTCAGTCTCTCTTCATAGGGCTTTGTTTCCAGACCCCTGATCATCCTGGTTGCCCTCCTCTGAACACGCTCCAGCTTGTCTGCGTCCTTCTTGTATTGTGGAGCCCAGAACTGGATGCAATACTCTAGATGAGGCCTAACCAGGGCCGAATAGAGAGGAACCAGGACCTCCCGTGATTTGGAAGCTATACTTCTATGAATGCAGCCCAAAAGAGCATTTGCCTTTCTTGCAGCCATATCGCACTGTTGGCTCATATTCAGCTTGCGATCTACAATTCCAAGATTCTTCTCGTTTGTAATATTGCTGAGCCAAGTATCCCCCATCTTTTAACTGTGCATTTGATTTCTATTTCCTAGATGTAGAACTTGGCATTTATCCCTATTAATTTTCATTCTGTTGTTTTCAGCCCAGCACTCCAGCCTATCAAGATGCAACCTTCTTCTCTCTGACCTTCCTTCTTCTCACATCAGTCCATTGGTTTCTGTCCACCACTCTGCCACTAAGATCATCTTCCTGGCTCGCCGCTCTGACCATGTTACTCCACTTCTGAAATCTCTTCATTGGCTTCCAATTCACTTCAGAATCCAATATAAACTTCTCCTGTCGACCTTCAAAGCTTTTCACGGTCTAGCTCCTTCCTATCTCTCCTCTCTCATCTCACACTATTGCCCTGCTCGTCCTCTTCGCTCCTCTGATGCCATGTTTCTCGCCCGCCCAAGGGTCTCTACTTCCCTTGCTCGGCTTCGTCCATTTTCCTCTGCTGCTCCTTACGCCTGGAACGCTCTTCCAGAACATCTGAGATCCATAAGTTCAATCGCAGCTTTTAAAGCTCAGCTAAAAACTTTTCTTTTTCCTAAAGCTTTTAAAACTTGATGTTGTTTGGACTTTACACTGTTAGTTTTACCCTACCCTGTGCCTGTTTACCCTACCCAGTGCCTGTTTGCATTCTCTTCCCCTCCTTATTGTTTTATTATGATTTTATTAGATTGTAAGCCTATGCGGCAGGGTCTTGCGATTTACTGTTTTACTCTGTACAGCACCATGTACATTTATGGTGCTATATAAATAAATAAATAAATAAATAAATAAATAAATAAATAATAATAATAATATCACTTTGAAGTTTGTTTCTGTCTTCCAGGGTATTAGCTATCCCACCCAATTTTGTGTCATCTGCAGATTTGATCAGCGTTCCCTGCACCTCCTCGTCCAAATCATTAATAAAAATGTTGAAAAGCACTGGGCCCAGGACTGATCCCTGTGGTACCCCACTCGTTGCCTCTTCCCAGTTTGAGAAGGTTCCATTGATAAGTACTCTTTGAGTCCGATTCTGTAGCCAACTGTGAATCCACCTAATAGTTGTTCCATCTAGCCCACTTTTAGCTAGTTTGTTGATCAGAATATCATGGGGCAGCTTCATAGGATATGACCCCGTTGGGTTCTAGTATTTTGAGAGAGGAAGAAAAATGTCTCCCTATCCACATTCTCTACACCAGGCATAATTTGGTACACCTCTATCACGTCTCCCCTCACTCGCCTCTTTTCTAAATTAAACAGTTCCTGATGTTGTAACCTTCCGTCAAAGGGGAGATGCTCCAGCCCCTTAATCATTTGAGTTGCCCTTTCCTGCACTTTTTCTAGCTCTACAATATCCTTTATTCATTATGGTGACCAGACTGTACGCAGTATTCCAAATGTGGTCACACCATAGTTTTGTATAAGGGCAGTATGATCTTGGCAGCTTTATTTTCAGTTCCATGTCTGTTTATGCCTAACATGGAATTTGCCTGTTTAACAGCAGCTGCACCCTGGGTCAATGTTTTCATGGAGCTGTCCACCACAACCCCAAGATCTCTTTCTTGGTCAGTCACTGCTACCTAAGATCCCATCAGTGTACATGTGAAGTTGGGATTTTGTTGTTCCACTGTGCATCACTTTACACTTGCTTGTCACACAGAGGAGGGCCAGGATCTCTTCTCAATCCTCCTAGAGTGCAGGACACGGAATAACGGGCTCAAGTTACAGGAAGCCAGATTCCACCTGGACATCAGGAAAAACTTCCTGACTGTTAGAGCAGTACGACAATGGAATCAGTTACCTAGGGAGGTTGTGGGCTCTCCCACACTAGAGGCCTTCAAGAGGCAGCTGGACAACCCTCTGTCAGGGATGCTTTAGGGTGGATTCCTGCATTGAGCAGGGGGTTGGACTCGATGGCCTTGTAGACCCCTTCCAACTCTGCTATTCTATGATTCTATGACATTGAACTAGGGTGACCGTATGAAAAGGAGGACAGGGCTCCTGTATCTTTAACAGTTGTATTGAAAAGGGATTTTCAGCAGGTGTCATTTGTGTGCATGCAGCACCAGGCGAAATTCCTTCTCCATCACAACAGTTAAAGCTGCAGGAGTTATATTAGAATGACCAGATGCAAAAGAGGGCAGGGTTCCTGCAGCTTTAACTGTTGTGATGGAGAGGGAATTTCCCCAGGTGCTGCATGCATAGAAATTACACCTGCTGAAATTCCCTTTTCAATACAACTGTTAAAGAGACAGGAGCCCTATCCTCCTTTCCATATGGTCACCCTAATTGAACTGCATTTGCCCCTTTGTTGCCCATTCTGGGAAATGGGTGTCCTCTGTCTGGCCACACCCACCACAACAGCCATTTTGTGACAGCACCTACAAAATTCCAAATCTGCCCACCAGCCCAAGAGAGGTTAGGGGTGCTGTAGCCACCCAGACTATGCATGGAAATTTGAGAATAATTCCAATCGTAATAATTGTAAGATACTTCAAGTGCAATTGCAGGAGGCAGAACTGATTAAACGTCTGTCACTTGGTGGGCTGTTGACCTTTTTACTTTACTTCCCCAAGGGAAGTGGAGATAGATTTCATCTCACTCATCCCCACCTACAGATGTGTGGGGTGCCATAAAAAGCTCACCATGGGGGCTGAGCTGAACGCATGGACAATCACCGGGTCGTAGTTTCAGCTGCCCAAAATAATTTGCTAATTCTCCTCTTCCTTCCCTCTTTCTTTTCCATTTTGTAACATGTGAGTAAGGTTCCACTCTATGTGAACTGTGTAGCATGAAGCTGAAGAGAGTCTCTTTTAAGAATCACCTCTAGAGTCGGTGCGCAGTGCCCCAATACGGATCGGGATCGCTGTGCACAAGGAGGGAAGGATTAAACCTTCTACACCCACACATTAATAAGAAAAAAGCCTACATTGGTACCAATGGAGACATTTCTTCCCCTTTTTTTTAACACTTTGGGCAGATGTCCAGGGGCTCCCAAATGCAAGATATGGGAGAATTTCTTCTCCTCACTACTGCCATCAGTTATGGGGGACTTCTCCTTCACTGGGCAGTCCCACACATCAGGGGTTTTTAAATCTTGGAATTGTTGTAGATTGCAAGCTGAATATGAGCCAACAGTGCGATATGGCTGCAAGAAAGGCCAATGCTATTTTGGGCTGCATTAATAGAAGTATAGCTTCCAAATCACGTGAGGTACCGGTTCTTCTATATTCGGCCCTGGTTAGGCCTCATCTAGAGTATTGCGTCCAGTTCTGGGCTCCACAATTCAAGAAGGCCGCAGATAAGCCGGAGCGTGTTCAGAGGAGGGCAACCAGGATGATCAGGGGTCTGGAAACAAAGCCCTATGAAGAGAGACTGAAAAAACTGGGCATGTTTAGCCCGGAGAAGAGAAGACTGAGGGCAGACATGAGAGCACTCTTCAAATACTTAAAAGGTTGTCACACAGAGGAGGGCCAGGATCTCTTCTCGATCCACCCAGAGTGCAGGACACGGAATAATGGGCTCAAGTTACAGGAAGCCAGATTCCAGCTGGACATCAGGAAAAGCTTCCTGGCTGTTAGAGCAGTACGACAATGGAACCGGTTACCTAGGGAGGTTGTGGGCTCTCCCACATTAGAGGCCTTCAAGAGGCAGCTGGACAACTATCTGCCAGGGATGCTTTAGGGTGGATTCCTGATATGATTCTATGAGGAGCACCTGTGCTTGAAATTTTGCCACTGCTCCAGTGCATAAAATCTTGGTGCCCTCAGAAACACTAGGGGCGGTTCTTGGCTAGCTCTCGGACTTTGCCTGGGCAACAGGTAAGAGTCTTTCGTAGCCATACACCTGTCCAGCAGCACCTCCTGCCTGCTGAGCTTCCCAGCCACGCCACCTTCCCGGGACCCCTCCACGTTCCTGGCTCCAGTCTTTAGCTCCTGATCCCTCCATACAGACCATCTCCCAATAATCGACCTGAACTTTGTCTACCTGACAATGCCTGGCCTACCTTTCTGTTGCCTCTGTGGCTCTTAGAAACAGCTTTTTTTTCCTGGCATGGGCATGAAAGGAGAGGGCCGCTTCCCCTGGTAAATTTCGGGATGCCATTAAAGGCAGAGGAGCCGGGCCAGGAAAGCAATGTTGGCAACCCCAAGTCTAAAACTCTGGCTGGCTGAATCCTGTGGCTTGACTCCTTGGCTACCACTGGCTCTCACTTTGAACTTCTCCTGTGCAGAATTTCTATTTGGTCTGATCTATTTGGTCCAGCCACTGTCTGTGGCTCAGCAGTGATGCCAGCTGTTGGTTTCCTCATTCATTCATTCATTCATTTATTTCATTTCTATACCGCCCAATAGCAGAAGCTCTCTGGGCGGTTCACAAAAATTTAAACCATGAAGACCATAATAAAACAACCAACAATTTAAAAACACAAATACAAAATACAATATAAAAAGCACGACCAGGATAAAACCACGCAGCAAAAATTGATATAGGTTAAAATATGAAATTAAAACAGCAGAGTTTAAATTTAAGTTAAATTAGGTGTTAAAATACTGAGAAAATAAAAAGGTCTTCAGCTGGCGATGAAAGGAAAACAATGTAGGCGCCAAGTGAACTTCTCTGGGGAGCTCGTTCCACAGCCGGGGTGCCACAGCAGAGAAGGCCCTCCTCCTGGTAGCCACCTGCCTCACTTCCTTTGGCAGGGGCTCACTGAGAAGGGCCCCTATGGATGATCTTAAGGTCAGGGCAGGCACATATGTGAGGAGGCGTTCCTTCAGATAGCCTGGCCCCAAGCTGTTTAGGGATTTGAATGTTAATACCAGCACTTTGAATCGGGCCCGGACCTGGACTGGCAGCCAATGAAGTTGTAGAAGGACTGGTGTGATATGATTTCGCCAACCAGTCCCTGTTAGTAAACGGGCTGCCCTGTTTTGTACCAGCTGAAGTATCCGGACCGTTTTCAAAGGCAGCCCCACGTATAACGCATTGCAGTAATCCAAGCGAGATGTTATCAGAGCATGGATAACTGTAGCTAGGCTATCTCCGTCCAGATAAGGGCGCAGTTGGTATATCAGCCTAAGCTGATAAAAGGTGCTCTTTGCCACTGAGTTCACCTGTGCCTCAAGTGACAGTTCTGGATCCAAGAGCACCCCCAAACTACGGACCCGATCCTTTAGGGAGAGGGTAACCCCGTGCAGGACAGGGCAAACATCACCTTGCCAGACAGATGAACCACCCGCTAACAGTACCTCCGTCTTGTCTGGATTGAGTCTCAGTTTGTTAGCCCTCATCCAGTCCATTACTGTGCCCAGGCATGAGTTATCCTCATGCCTCTGACTGTGCCATCCTACAAAATTAACCCAGATAGGAAGACTGAAAGTAAGCAGGGCAGGAATGAAAGCAACCCGCGGTGACTGCCCACTTGCCCCTGGCTTCCATGCCCAACACTGGCTTCTCCTTCCTCTGTCCTCTCTCCCCATCTGTCTCTGTCATAGAAATCATAGAATAGTAGAGTTGGAAGGGGCCTACAAGGCCATCAAGTCCAACCCCGTTTCCCAGGGTACTCCCACTAGCCACCCACGGGTGCTGCAGAATGACGTTTCTTGCCATATCTGTGTCATGGGGCAGAATCTGTGTTAAAAGTTGAGAAACCCGTATCTTCCTGTAAATAGAGAAAGGTTAGCTGGCAGGAAACGCCCAGAACGCGTCAACAGAGAGGAGGCAGAGGAACCAACCCTGTCTTGCCTGTGCGGTACGGCGGTCCCTGCTTGAACTTCATGCTTCAAACTGCCTTCTCCCTTTCAGCTCTGGCACTGAAATGGCAAAACACCCTCCCTGCGGAGACCACCAAGGGCAGGCAGTTAGACTGCTAGTTCCACCCGGCTTTCCATTCCTGAGGGCCTCTGCTCCGGTTTGGCCCTGAGTTTTGTGATCATGTTCTTGTGACATTTGATTGTGATTTGAATTCTGTTAGTGCTGTATTTATTGCACGCTGGATCCTTTTAACTACTGTAGTCGCTTTGAATGTAATAAGACAGAAAACCGCACGAGACAAAACAGAGGGAAAGAAAAATAAATATATACAATCTTACAGCAAGATTGGGCCTTACAGCAAGGCCCAGATGAGGCTTAGAAATGTAATGTGTGGATGTCTCAAAAGCGTGTACCTGAGCCAGAACTGGCTGAGAGGCTCATGTGCACATGAAGCAAGCCTTCCCTAGAAGGCAAGGAAACCTGGCTTTGCGCAGCGAATCAGTCCGGATCCCAAGAAGAACCGTAGGAATGGGAATCGCACACCATAGTGCTCAGCTGGGCTGTGTGTATTTATCGGATTGTTACACGTGTGAAATCTTTCTGCAGAGACAGAACTCCTCATTCCGGCGATCTAAGTTTTAAAGGAAAGTTTCTAGTCCCTTATTGTGAAGAGAAGCTTTAAACATGTGGGCAGTGTCATGTTGGAAGCCAGAGAGGAGGAGGGGCTAGTGAATGTGGCTAGCGGCAGTAGCACTCTGGAGTCGCAGGCAGAAATCTTCCCTAGCCCTATCTGGGCATGTTGAGGATCGATCGTGGGTCGTCGGGTCTGCTGACACTGTGTCTCTACCACGGAGCTTCTCCAGTCTTTTGCGGATGAAAAGGTGACTGGGCGGAAGACGCCTTGATTCTGAAGGGCTGGGCCCCACGGGACTTTCCCGTGGGGGAAAGTCCCCCACGGCAAACGGAAGACGCCTTGATTCTGAAGGGCTGGGCCCCACGGGACTTTCTCCCGTAGAAGTGAGCGAAAGGTTCACTTCTATGGGGAACGACAGCATTGCTTTTGGGAACACTGCTGTCATGACTAGTTTTACTACTATTACTGACTACTATAACTACTAGTATTACTACTATTACTACTAGTATTACTACTATTACTATCACTCTTATTATCAATTGAATTTCTTGCTTTTTCAAAAGACCCAACGCAACTTGCAAGAACATTAATAAAACATACAAAAGATAAAATAGCTAAAAACAATGTCCATTAAAAACCACCCCCACCCCCACCGTCACCACCAAAACATAATAACACAAGACAAGCTGTCCCTTCCAGCATTCTCCAGCCCTCAGAAGGATGGGCATAGAATCATAGAATAGCAGAGTTGGAAGGGGCCTACAAGGCCATCGAGTGCAACCCCCTGCTCAATGCAGGAATCCACCCTAAAGCATCCCTGACAGAGGGTTGTCCAGCTGCCTCTTGAAGGCTTCTAGTGTGGGAGAGCCCACAACCTCACCAGGCAACTGATTCCATTGTTGTACTGCTCTAACAGTTAGGAAGTTTTTCCTGATGTCCAGCTGGAATCTGGCTTCTTTTAACTTGAGCCCGTTATTCCGTGTCCTGCACTCTGGGAGGATCGAGAAGAGATCCTGGCCCTCCTCTGTGTGACAACCTTTTAAGTATTTGAAGAGTGCTATCATGTCTCCCCTCCATCTCCTCTTCTCCAGGCTAAACATGCCCAGTTCTTTCAGTCTCTCTTCATAGGGCTTTGTTTCCAGACCCCTGATCATCCTGGTTGCCCTCCTCTGAACACGCTCTAGCTTGTCTGCGTCCTTCTTGAATTGTGGGGCCCAGAACTGGACGCAATACTCTAGATGAGGCCTAACCAGGGCCGAATAGAGAGGAACCAGTACCTCACATGATTTGGAAGCTATACTTCTATTAATGCAGCCCAAAATAGCATTGGCCTTTCTTGCAGCCATATCGCACTGTTGGCTCATATTCAGGTTGAGATCTACAACAATTCCAAGATCCTTCTCATTTGTAGTATTTTGCTACCAAATAAAATAATAAATACTACTTAGAAACAACCTCATTCATATCTCTACAAAACAAAGGGTGGGATCAGTAGTCTGCATGAAGCGCTCCAGACAACGCATTGCTTTGCATCTGTGCACGGAGCAAAAAATTAGGATTCAAGCCCTAGAATTGTAGAATTGGGTGGGATTCCATGAAGCCATCTAGTCTGATCTCCTGCTCCAGACAGGGTCTCCAAGAGATTGCTGTCCAGCGTCTGCTTGAAGGCTTCCAGTGAGGGTTGGGTGAGGGACGTTGGGAGTTGTAGTCCAATACATCTAAAGGGCACCTGGTTGAGCACAGCTGCTCCAGATTCAGAGGCAACGGTTTTTGGAGGGACACAGTGGGAGGTGGCATTTGACACCCGGCTGTGTGCTTCCTGGATGGATCTGGTTGGCCGTTGTGGAAGAGAGACTGCTGGCCTAGATGCACCCTTGGGCCTGATCCACCACTATGCTGATTGTGTTTTTAATCTCTATTCGTGACTCTCCCTCACAACAGCCCTGGGCTGTGAGTGCCATCGGTCATTTACGTTTGGGCTGAAAAGATGCAGGACTACCAGACCCCCGTCTTCCACAGCCCTTGTTATCTGCCCCCCCCCCCACCACCACCCCACAACTCACTTCCAAGGAGTTACCTGAGTTTCAGGTTGTCTATGAAGTCCTCCATGGTCACGCGGTCCAGCAGGACAAAATCCGCCTTCCCGAACTCTAAGCTCTCTTGCTCGGCCATGTTGTCTGTGTAAGAGAGGCCGGCCGGCCGGCTGGCCTCCAGCTGAAGGAGCGAGAGAGGAAGAAACAGCGGCCCTGTGGGCTGCTGTGTCTCAGTGGCAGAGTGAAAAGGATGAGTCAACTCCCCAAGCCGTGAGGTTCCTTTTCAGAGAAGAGGGTGGAGTTATGTGGTTAGCAGGCGCTTTTGAGCTGCTTGATGTTCCGCTGGCTTGGATGTCACCACGATGCTTCGTGCAACGGATTCAGCCCTTAAGCCGAACTCACAGGAAGCTACTTAATTTAAGAATACAAGGGAAGGCGGAGGTCCCAACCAGCCTTCCCCCCCATCCAGCACCCTCCTGAGGCCTTGTTGGCTGGAAAAAACGGGGGATGCAGGTCAACATCTCTGGAGGACAAATGGTTAGGGTGCTCTAGAGCAAAGGTGTGGACCCCTTCCAAGGCTTGGGGTCCTCTTCTTTGTTATCATCATCAGAACTTTTTTGGAGTTTCCTTGTTGCAGAGAACTGACTCAACCTTAGGATTCTTGGAGAAAGAAAACCTCTGATGGATGCTGTGGGCCCCCAAAGATCAGGAGAACGAAGTAGCAGGAGCAAAATGGTATCCTTCTGGATAGGTTGCCTGAGCTGGGAGTTGGAGGTACTGCGTTGCAGTGGTTCCGCTCCTACTTGGATGGCCGATTCCAGAAGGTGGTGCTGGGGGATTATTGCTCTGTGCCGTGGCTCCTAAGCCATAGGCTTATCCCCTATGCAGTTTAACATATACATGAAGCCGCTGGAGGAGGTTATCCGGAGATGTGGACTGAGGTGTCATCAATATGCGGATGATACCCAGCTCTACCTTTCCTTTTCATCAAACCCAGGTGAGGCAGTGGCTGGGCACGGTAATGGACTGGATGAGGGCTAATAAACTGAAACTCAATCCAGACAAGATGGGGGCACTGTTAGCAGGTGGTTCATCTGTCCGGCGAGGTGATGTTTGCCCTGTCCTGCACGGGGTTGCACTCCCCCTGAAGGATTGGGTCCGTAGTTTGGGGGTGCTCTTGGATCCAGAACTGTCACTTGAGGCACAGGCGAACTCAGTGGCAAAGAGCATCTTTTATCAGCTTAGGCTGATATACCAACTACGCCCTTATCTGGACAGAGATAGCCTAGCTACAGTGATCCATGCTCTGACAACGTCTCCTTTGGATTACTGCAATGCGTTATACGTGGGGCTGCCTTTGAAAACGGTCCGGAAACTTCAACTGGTACAAAACAGGGCAGCCCGTTTACTAACAGGGACTGGCCGATAAGACCACATCATGCCAGTCCTTTTCCAGTTTCATTGGCTGCCAGTCCAGGTCCAGGCCTGATTCAAAGTGCTGGTATTAACATTTGAAACCCTAAACGGCTTGGGGCCAGGCTATCTGAAGGAACGCCTCCTCTCATATGTACCTACCCGGACCCTAAGGTCATCCTCAGGGGTCCTCCTCCGCGAGCCCCTGCCAAAGGAAGTGAGGCAGGTGGCTACCAGGAGCAGGGCCTTCTCTGCTGTGGCACCCCGGCTGTGGAATGAGCTCCCTAAGGAGGTTCGCTTGGCACCTACATTATATGCTTTTAGACGCCAGGTGAAGACCTTTTTATTCTCCCAGCATTTTAACAGTCTATAAATAAATTTTAACTTGGTGTTTTAAATTGTAATTTTGCATTGCTGCTGTTTTTATCTGGTTGAGCTTTTATATTATGGCTTTATACTGTTGTTTTATACTTTGAATGTTTTTAATTTTGGGGAACCGCCAGAGAGCTCCGGCTATTGGGCGGTATAGAAATGTAATAAATAAATAAATGGCTCAGGAATTAGAAACGATGGAAGTCTGTCCTGACTGCAGCCGTTCCTGCCTTGTTCTCGTTCAGTGGTTGTGGAAAAGCCAGCTCTACGGCTTCTCTGATTGGTTGTTTGGGTCGGGGCACTTGACTCTGGCTTGTGGTTAATGTTGTCATTTCCTCTTTTACAAGCGAAGGCACTTGCGAAGGGCAGATGCGGCACCCGCCCAGGGGAGCCTACGTGGGTTTAGCAAAGAGGCCCCTAAGCCAGGCTTTCCGGTGACAGAAAAGGCCCAGAGGGAAGGACGGCACCGACTGCAACTCGTGGGGCTCCATCCACACCCCTCTTCTGGGCCGGGAGACAAATGAAATGTGCCCAGCAAAGAAAGACTCTGCAAGGTGTGGGACATGGTACGGCAAAGACAGAGGCGGGCTCTCCAGATGTTTCGGCTTGCAACTCCCGTCAGTGCCAGCCAGCGTAGCCAATGGTTGTGGGCCAAAACATCTGGAGGGCCACAAGTTGCCCACTCCTGAGTTAAGGAAACGTTCAAGGGTGGCCAGGCGTCCTCTTTTACAAACACCCAGGCCCCTGGGCTAGAACTATGCCGCTGCTTTAAACGCAGGGCCGTGCCTTGACCATTGCTGCAGCACGCAAACCGCATGCCATATGCCACTTTCAGCGTGTTCTTTCCTGCCTTTTATTCCTCATTCCAACTGTTTTGAAACAAGTAGACCTAGCCCTGGTCAGTAGCGTCGCTCTATCTGGGGCGCAATCCTGTGCCTGTTTAGTCAGGGATTCCCCAGTTGTAGGACCTTTCTCTGTCTAAATCGGCACAGGATTGCACCCTGAAATGATAATTCTATATATAAATGATCCTATGCAAACATCCTGCAAATCCGTGTCTTCTTTTGTCCTATTTTAGTGATTCATAAGCAGCCGCTCAAGCCCGGCACATTCTGATCTAATTTCACACGTGTCCAACTTACAAAGCCACCTCAATTGACACAGATAGAAGGTAATCCCGCTGCAGCAGCGGTAGGAACATGGGGAAAGGTGTTCTTTGACCCTTCACGTCCTCACCCCCACCCACACAGAGAACATCCAGAACACTTTTGAGAACTGTTTATGGAGGATCTCTCATGGCACCAACTTTTCTTTAGGGGCAGGGACCCAGGGGGCTACACGCCAAGGATCCCAAGTTCAATCTCCAGGTACGGATGGGGAGGAGGCCAGATGTAAAGATTGTGGAGCGCTGCTAGACCAGCCTTCCTCAACCTGGGGCGCTCCAGATGTGTTGGACTACACCTCCCAGAATGCCCCAGCCAGCTGGCTGGGGCATTCTGGGAGGTGCAGTCCAACACATCTGGAGCGCTCCAGGTTGAGGAAGGCTGTGCTAGACCCACCCACCCCCACCCTCCAGATGTGTTGGGCAACAACGCCCATGAGCTACAGCCAGCAAGGCCAATGGTCAGGGATGATGGGAGATGTGCCCTCCAAACTGTTTGGACTACCAGGACGGAGAAGGCAGCAGGAAAAAGGAGGCTCCGTCCTGAAAAGGAGAATGACTAGCTTCATCACAACACCCCATGTTGCTGGGAAAAGGACACATACCCAGAAATGCCAGGTCAGAAATGTGGTTTTCTTTCACATATCGCAACAGATCGTGGGAGAAAAGCTACCAAGGAAGTGGGGGCGAACCACACCCCGGGAACCAACACAAAACGGTGGATGTTGCACCTTCTCCGGTTCCCCTGAAACCACGGCCTGGGGCAGATAGCCTGTGGTGTTGGCGCTTCACTGCTTTCCGAAAGTATTTTGCAAGACCCTTCGGAGTGGAAAACCCAGACTCGTGTACAGGAGACAAAAGACAGCACTCTGTTACCCTAGCTGCATGTTTATTAAGAGAACCGTGCGCCTGCTGACCAGACACTTCCTCTTTCAAAACATTTCCGAGTTGTACAGCCTGCCCAGATTTAGTCAGTGACTCAGAGAGAAACGGGACAGGCCCGTGTAGGCGACGAGGCAGGGTTCGCCATGAACCGCATCCACTTCTGGGTGAAGTGCAACACCCCGGGGGTGGCACATGGGCGTTAAAACCAGCCGCCGTGGCTGGTCAGGAACACTCTTTCAGGGGCCACCAGTGCAAGCAGGCACTCTCTCCTCTGCGTGGGACCTGGAAAACAAACGGCCAACACATTGGAAGCCTGTCACTTTAAGCTCCGCAAAGCCATGCCGGCAGCAGAGGATCCTGCCACCAGCCAGGGAGCCAGGGGAGGCTGCTGCCCTGGTGATGAACGTCATCAACGGGGAGACCGACCTGGCCCAGACAGCAGCCAGAGAAGGAAGAGCACCAAGGAGATCGATTTTCCCTCCCAGGAACAAAGAAGACTCTGATTCACCCAGGGGCAGCTGCCCTGGGCGTCCAGAGCGAATGCTTTGGGCCCACCCATCGGCTAAAGGAACAATTTATTTATTTATTTATTTATTTATTTTAGCTATTACATTTTTATACCGCCCAATAGCCGAAGCTCTCTGGACGGTTCACAAAAATTAAAACCATAATAAAACAACCAAGAGGTTAAAAGCACAAATACAAAATACAGTACAAAAAGCACAACCAGGATAAAACCATGCAGCAAAATTGATATAAAATTAAAATACAGAGTTAAAACAGTAAAATGTAAATTCAAGTTAAAATTAAGTGTTAAAATACTGAGAGACTAAAAAGGTCTTCAGCTGGCAATGAAAGGAGTACAGTGTAGGTGCCAGGCGGACCTCTCTGGGGAGCTCATTCCACAACCGGGGTGCCACAGCGGAGAAGGCCCTCCTCCTAGTAGCCACCTGCCTCACTTCCTTTGGCAGGGGCTCACGGAGAAGGACCCCTGAGGGTGATCTTAAGGTCCGGGCAAGTACATATGGGAGGAGGCGTTCCTTCAAATAACCTGGCCCCAAACCGTTTAGGGCTTTAAATGTCAATACCAGCACTTTGAATCGGGCCTGGACCTGGACTGGCAGCCATTGAAGCTGGAAAAGGACTGGCGTAATGTGGTCCCTGTTAGTAATCGTGCTGCCCTGTTTTGTACCAGTTGAAGCTTCCGGACCATTTTCAAAGGCAGCCCCCCGTATAACGCATTGCAGTAATCCAAACGAGAGGTTACCAGGGCATGGATAACTGTAGCTAGGCTATCTCTGTCCAGAGAAGGGCGCAGTTGGTATATCAGCCTAAGCTGATAAAAGGTGCTCTTTGCCACTGAGTTCACCTGTGCCTCAAGTGACAGTTCTGGATCCAAGAGCACCCCCAAACTACGGACCCGATCCTTTAGGGAGAGTGCAACCCCGTCCAGGACAGGGCAAACATCACCTTGCCAGAGCCACCAGCTGCTATTCGAACAAGAATACCAGCAAGGGAAGATCTGACCCAAACTGCCTTTCAATCTTTGCTTTTAACTCATTATCCTACCCTGGCCTAAAATAACTGATCCCTTTCTTCTCCCTCTTCCAATCACCCTCCACTTCTCTTGTGCGTCTGGCCTTTAGTTGGGAAACACAGGAAGCCGCCTTCTAACAAATCAGACCAACTCTCCCAAGTCGGAGTGCAGTAAAATTTCACCAGGCATCATCCAGCAATATGCCAGCTTCTCTAAGGACCAATAACCTGATTTTTAAACAGGGGCTGAGATTCTCAGGGGCTCCACTGGTGAATTTTGTGCAGAAAGACAAGGGCATGCAAAGACCTCTCGGTGAAAAGCTCAACCCAGTGCTAGGCTGCTGTGAAAAAAAAAAAAAGGCAAATTCCATGTTGACCATAATGAGGAAATGAATCATACATAAAACTGCAAAGACCATACTGCCCTAATCACAATCCTATTATTTATTTACAATATTTATATACCGCACCCCAATCAAAATTTCGGAGCGGTGTACAAGACAAAAACAAATCAGAATAAAACACCTTAAGATAGATTTTGTAAAAGAAGCAAAATGAAAAGTGAACCGTGGTGCAACCACAACTCGGAATACTGTGTACTGTTCTGGTCACCACACCTAAAAAAGGACATTGTAGAGCAGCCTTTCTCAACCTGGGGCGCTCCGGATGTGTTGGAAAGAGGGGGGGGGGCAAGGCCCTGCTTATGAGTGAGTAGTCACAGTTAAGATGTTATTGCAGCCTTCCTCAACCTGGGGCGCTCCAGATGTGTTGGACTGCATCTCCCAGAATGCCCCAGCCAGCTGGCTGGGGCATTCTGGGAGATGCAGTCCAACACATCTGGAGCGCCCCAGGTTGAGGAAGGCTGTTGTAGAGCTAGAAAAAGTGCAGGAAAGGAACGATGAAGAGGGTGAAGCCAACTCCCATCTGGGACTGGTTGGCTTAGAGAAAAGGTGAGTGAGGGGAGACACAACAGAGGTGTACAAAACTATGCCCGGGGTGGAGAAAGCAGACATTTTTCTCCCTCTCGTTCATAACACCGGAACCCCAGTGGGGCTCATTCCATGAAGCTGATTGGAAGGTGATTCAGCACAGATTCAAGGAAAGACTTCTTCACACAGCATAGAATTGAACTATATGGAATTGGGTACTGCCATGACACCGGCTCTTGACCACAGGCCAGTCCGCGAACACTCCCTGCTCAGGCGAAGCGCCACCATTTTATGAGCTTGAGGTGAGGGACAAACGCCGCCTTTCTACAAGCTATGTGGGGAATGGGGTTAAACAGGAACGATTTCAGGAATAAAAGAATGCGCTGCGAATTATATGGGCTGATGGTGAATGAATGTCAGAATGGGTGTTATATGTATATACCGTATTTCTTCGATTGTAAGACGCCATCGATTCTAAGGCGCACGCTAATTTCAGTACCACCAACAGGAAAAAAAAGCTTTGATTCTAAGAAAAATTAAATTTCTTATAATATCTTTTAGGAGTAGAATTTCTTAGAAATATCTTAGAAAGAGCTGGGTTTTGGTGCCACTGGGCTGGGAGGGGCTTAGGGGTAAGCAAAAAACCAGGCGCTTACCCTCCCAGCTCCTCTTCGCTCGCATGGCTCGCGGCTGCTGCAGGAGCGTCCTCTTTTGGAGGCCTACCTGTACAAGGAGGAGCGAGACGACTGGAGCTGCCGCGTGAGAGCAGCTTCGGCGGAGCAGCACTTCTTCGGCCTCTGGGCACAGGATTTTCGGGCCACTTTGGCCCAGCATCCGCGGGCGTGAGGAGTATTAGCAGTTTGTCCTGCCCTCCAGCAAAGCAGGAGGCGGGGACTACTTCCAGGCTCCACTCGGGACGCGTGCTTCCGGCTGCCAGAGCCGGGTGGGTACAACCCAGTTAGGCGTCTTCCCAGGGCAGCGGTTTTTTTGGGGGGGGCACCCGGTGCTTTGGGGGGGGGAGTGAGCCTCCTGACTCTTGGAGCCGCGTGACTTCCGGGCGCGGCTGACGAGGGCCACCCGGTGCTGCGTGGGGCGCGCTGTAGGCCCCAATCAGGCTGCAAAGCGATCTCAAAAAACCCTGCTTGCTCAGCATTCTAAAAGCAATAAAGCCAGAGAGAGGAAGTTGGAATGGATGTTTCAGACCCTTTTTTAATAGGATAGAGTCTTTTTGCATCTACCATATTGCTTCGATTCTAAGACGCCATGGATTCTAAGACGCACTCCATTTTTAGAGCTGTTTATTTAGGGGAAGAAGTGTGTCTTAGAATCGAAGAAATACGGTAACCGCAGACGATAAATGCCAAGGAGACACGTGGGATTTTTGTGGTAGTAAAACGAACTGCATAAAAATGTATTTCAATGTTCACAAACTTTGTTTCCTAATAAAACTTTTCAGACCCTTGTTAAAACTTCTCATCCTATCCTTTCTCTCTTCTCATACACGCTTTCCTTTCTCTCACACCTTCACTCTTGAACTTTCTTTATTTTCGGGATTGTTTAATACACACCAACTGACTATCTGCCCACGACACTCAAAAGACAACCCTCTTTACCCTGAGCCTCTAATTCTCCCTCGAACCAAAGCACTTCAAAAACACACCCACGCCCTTATCGCCTCAGTCATTCCCTTATATACCCTCCTCCCCCCTCCTACGATATTCAGTCTCCCCCCACTCAGATCAACATTCTAAACACAATAGACTTACAAATCTAGACATACATTAGGGAAGTGACTTGTGGGGTGTAACGCCACAGCTACCAATTTGAAGGCTTCAGAAGGGGATTAGACAAACTCTTGGGGGAATTTCAAAGGCTATCAACGCGTATGTTTCACCTCCAGCTTCAGAGGCAGGCTGCCTATGGACACCAGGTGCTGGGGAAGCCGAGCGGAAGGGTGCTACTGCAGTTGTTTCCTGCTTGTGGGCTTCCCCGCAGGCAGCTGGTTGGCCACTGTGCGAACAGAAGGAAGCAGGGCTCTTATGCCTTGCAAAATACACTGCGCTGGAGTCGGCAAAGAACCTTTAGTTCCACTTGCCGTCTGGTCTTTCACAGGCAGTGTTACGTTCTGCCACTGGCTCCTTACTCAAGATAGTCTTGCCTTAAACTTCAGCTGTAAGCGGCCCTTTGGCCGGACCAGTTGCAGTCGCCTTCTAGAAATTCTGTTCGTAAATGACTTTTGCAGACGTTATTACAACTCTCGGAAGAAGGCCTAGCAGAAAGCAAGAGGCCGCAACGCGTTGGGCTTGATGACAATGAAGTCTTGCCTTTAGCAAGGCTTGTGCGAGATTTCTATAACCTCCCTCCGAAGTGGGAGCAGAGAAAGGCCTCAAACCGTCTCACGGCTGCTCTTGCAAGCACTACAGGAATGATCAGGGTCATGGCAAAGACCCAGCCATGCTGGAAGGCTTGCGAGGAGGGAAGGGCTCCCGACAGCTGCTCCATGCAAAAGATCTCGGCTGCTTTTTAAAAAAACAAATAAATAAAAAGGAAGAAAGGCTCCAGATCTCCTCTGCTGCAGAGGGCGATGTAGAGATCCTTCCGAGATCCAGCAACACAACCATGGTGCCCTGAAGGATTACACGTCGTTTCCTTGTGATCCCCAGTTGACTGACAATCACGCTGCTTCCTAGAGTCGGAAGACCTGAAGACGGCCGTGCACGTGCTGGTAACTTCGAGGCTCGACTTCTGCAATGCGCTCTACATAGGGCTACCTTTGTGCCTGGTCTGGAAACTTCAACTACTGCAAAATATGGCAGCCAGGTTGGTCACCGGTACACCTAGGGTACACCAGTTTTAAAATCTCTTCACTGGCTGCCAATTAGTTTCCAGGGGAAGTATAAAGTGTTGGTTATCACCTTTAAAGCCCTACATGGTTTGGGTCCAGGCTACCTGCGGAATCGCCTTCTCCCGTACAATCCGCCCCGCACACTCAGGTCCTCTGGGAAGAATCTACTTCAGTCAGTCAAAGTTAGACTGACAACCATTACCCAGTTACTTCTCTGCTGCTCCCAGACTGTGGAACGGCCTGCCGGAGGGGACTCGTCAACTTAACAGTCTATCAGCATTTAAGAAAGCTATAAAGACTGACCTCTTCCGGCAGGCCTATCCAGTGGAATTTTAGGATGTTTTTAAAATGATTTTAGGATGTTTTAACAATGTATATTATGTTTTAATCCCGTTTTATGTATTTTATATTTACTGTTGTTCCCTGCCTCGATCAGAAGGTAGAGGCGTTTAAGAAATGATGATGATGATGACGAAGTACTGTATGTATATATGGAGTTGCCTTAGGTCACTCTTTTCCAGCCCGATGCCCTACCAATGTGTTGGGAGAACAAATCCCAGCATCCCTTGGAAGCGTGGCTGCCCTTTAGAGAGCTTTCAAAACTGGAAATGCCACTGAGTTATAGTCTCTCATTCAGCCTCTACTAAAGCTACCCCTCCCTTTACCAGGCTGTGCTTGGCAAAGTTTCGCTCACCATGAAGGAAGCATGCAAAGCCCAACACACCGAAGCGAAGGAAAAATGCAAAAGGATGCAAGTCGGTGTAAAAGGTCTCCCTGCTTTTGTACAAAAATAAAGCTGGCCTGTAACTTTCATGCCAAGTATCACTGCTCACGTCTTAGCATAGACACAGTTGCTTTTGAAGCCTCATTTTCTCTTGATGTGGCGCTCTGGTGTTGAGAGGGGAGACAGTGGAAAGTGCACCGGGGGCCTGAGAAGCTCCAGGGATAATTTTTGAAGCCACCTGAGGTCTTCCCAGAACTTGCTGGCATCATGAGAGCACTCTTCAAGGACTTGAAAGGTTGTCACACAGAGGAGGGCCAGGACCTCTTCTCAATCCTCCCAGAGTGCAGGACACGGAATAACGGGCTCAAGTTAAAGGAAGCCAGATTCCAGCTGGACATCAGGAAAAACTTCCTGACTGTTAGAGCAGTACGACAATGGAACCAGTTACCTAGGGAGGTTGTGGGCTCTCCCACACTAGAGGCCTTCAAGAGGCAGCTGGACAACCCTCTGTCAGGGATGCTTTAGGGTGGATTCCTGCACTGAGCAGGGGGTTGGACTCGATGGCCTTGTAGGCCCCTTCCAACTCTGCTATTCTATGATTCCAAGCCAAGCGCAAGATGCTCACCTTTCACCAACCACTTCTGGCTTCAGGGCTGGACTGGGCCAGGAATGGCATGCTGATGATTCAGGTCCAGTGGGGGAGCTTCTTTCCAGGACCTGGCTCAAGGCAGCCCTCCAGCCGAGGACAGGAGGCACTTTCTCGTTTTGTGCCGCTGGTCCCAACTCGAACTAGTGCTCCTCACATCTTGGACTGAAAAGACAAGAAATAAGAAAGGGACTTGTTGGAATCCTGGAACTCGGAACCGCCTCCTCACCCGTGCTCACGATTTTGAAGGAAACATATTTTTGATTTGGGGTGCACTGCAGCGATTGTGCTGACCCACGATCCAGGGGTGGGATGGAACTGTTAGTATATTTGTATTGTATGTATTAAAATGTGTAATTTTACAAAGAATAAGTTCACGGAAGAAGAATGAAATAGGCAAAAGATTGTAACAATCTAAAAGCAGGTGTTTAAAATTAAGGCACGAGAAACGCTGAATCATTCCATGTCAGCCTGTTCACCATTTAAATAGGGGAGTGTCTCAAACAGAGTAGTGGGCGGAAATGAATAGGAGGTGGAATGCACATGCAGCTGTGCAAGTTCAGCCTGAAGGTATTCAAAAAGACTTTTACAAAGGGAAAAAGGACTCTTTGCAGAGGAAAATAATGTAACTTAGAACTGTATGTATGAAAGGAATACAAGTTGTTCATATGCTGCTAGGGTGACCCTATGAAAAGGAGGCCAGGGCTCCTGTATCTTTAACAGTTGTATTGAAAAGGAAATTTCAGCAGGTGTCATTTGTATATATGGAGAACCTGGTGAAATTTCCTCTTCATCACAGCAGTTAAAGCTGCAGATGCCCTGCCCTCTTTTAAATCTGGTCACTCTAGTGTCACTCCTGCAGCTTTAACTGTTGTGATGAAGAGGGAATTTCACCAGGTTCTCCATATATACAAATGTCACCTGCTGAAATTCCCTTCTCTATGCAACTGTTAAAGATACAGGAGCCCGGTCCTCCTTTTCATAGGGTCACCCTATATGCTGCTAATCTGAAAAGTAAAGCTACTCATCCTTAAACGTAGCGTAAGAAGTTTGTTCCGGCACGTAGGTTTAAAGGGTGAATCCACTGTGTCACTCTGTTTCAATTAATAAAAATACCCTAACAGGAACAGTTCGCTTTTTCGGAGAGGTGGGGGTGGAGGGAGGCTGGGAGAGGTTTTTACTTTTTTCCAAGGCCCCTGTCCTTGGGACCCTTAGAGCAAAGTTAACACACACACACACACACACACACACACCTGCCTGGAATCATTGCAGCGGTGGGAGGGATCTCAAAGACTATTACTCCGGGATCGCTGGTTGGCCCAGCCTTGCCCCAGCCTGGTGCCTCCCATGTGGGTTGGCTGAGTCAGTTAGGAACAAGGGGAGTTTTAGGCTCAACATAGCTGCAGGGCACCCAGGAGGGGGAAGGCTGCGTTATATGAAGAGGCCCAGAGGAAAAGGGCTGCTGGGGAACCCACAACACTGCACAAAATTGCGAGACAGGTGTCTCCATCCATTTCTGAAGTGGGATGAACCCTTAGCCCAAATGTATGCTAGGGAACCCGCTTAATTTTGAAAAAATATGTATCTGGGTGGGAGTAGCAGATGCTGTTGTTACCCCGAATGCCACGGCCTCCATTGGAGAGCAATGGATCTGTGCCTTGCCCTCAGCTACTGATCAAGCACTACGACCAAGTAGAGAACTTGGATTTACTCTCTCTGCATCACGACGCCACTGCGTTGTGATGCAGCGTTGTGATTCAGCGGAAGAGCAAGAACGAAACAGTAGTCCCACTGAAGGGCATTGAGCAGGGGGTTGGACTCAATGGCCTTATAGGCCCCTTCCAATTCTAGTGTTCTATGATTCTACAAAGGGCAACTACGAGCCAACAGTTCTCAGCTGCATCCTCACCAGTTCCCAGGCAAGGCTTGTCCGAGATTTCTATAACCTCCCTCCGAAGTGGAAACAGAGAAAGGCCTCAAACCGTCTCACGGCTGCTCTTGCAAGCGCTACAGGAATGATCAGGGTCATGGCAAAGACCCAGCCATGCTGGAAGGCTTGCGAGGTTGGGCAGGGAAGCAACTGGACTAGATTTATGTTTTAGAGCAGTGCTGTGCAGGAGACCTACATCACCAATGGATCTATTTGCAAGCGCATTTGGCATCCCAGCTTAGCTTGCGACATCTCAAACAGCTCCCATTGACAAGTTGCAAGAGGGTGTGTGCACTATAAAACCAAGAATGACACAGATGAAGCAAATGTAAGGTCTAAACATAGCAACCTTGTATGCGTTTAAGAGCAATGTACCTACCCGTACACTGCACTCAACATCTAAGGTCCTCCTCCGAGTGCCTACTCCGAGGGAAGCTCGGAGGATGGCAACAAGGGAGAGGGCCTTTTCGGTGGTGGCCCCTCGACTGTGGAATGATCTTCCCAATGCGGCTCGCTTGGCGCCAACGTTGTTATCTTTTTGGCGCCAGGTCAAGACTTTTCTCTTCTCCCAGGCATTTTAACAGCATTTAACAACGTTAAGTTTGTTTTTAATGGACTCCAGAATTGTTGTTTTTAAATGGATACTGTTTTTAAATGGATACTGTTGTTTTAATACTGTTTTTCATAGGGCTTTGTTTCCAGACCCCTGATCATCCTGGTTGCCCTCCTCTGAACACGCTCCAGCTTGTCTGCATCCTTCTTGAATTGTGGATTAATAGGGATAAATGCCAAGTTCTACATTTAGGAAATAGAAACCAAAGGCACAGTTACAGGATGGGGGATACTTGGCTCAGCAATACTACAAACAAGAAGGATCTTGGAATGGTTGTAGATCGCAAGCTGAATATGAGCCAACAGTGCGATAGAGCTGCAAGAAAGGCCAATGCTATTTTGGGCTGCATTAATAGAAGTATAGCTTCCAAATCAAGTGAGGTACTTGGTCCTCTCTATTCGGCCCTGGTTAGGCTTCATCTCAAAATAATGTAGGACTTTTTTTCTGTCTAGAGGTGCATAGGGTTGCACCCTTACCTACTTTGCATTGGAAGTTGAGAATGGAAAACGAAATTGATTTTAGATGGAACACTCTGACATTAAACTGAACTCTACATTTTTCTTTCTGAGAGATAGTATTTATTTATTATTGTATTTATATCCCACTTTTTCCCCTCCAAGGAACCCAAGGTGGCATACATAATCCTCTTCCTCCCCTCCATTTTTATCCTCACAACAACAACCCTGTGAGGTAGGACAGGCTGAGAGTCTGTCACTGGCCCAAAGCCACCCAGTGGGTTTCCGTGGCCGAGTGGGGACTAGAACCCAGATCTTCTGCCTCCCAGGACACTGCTTTAGCCACTACACCACCCTGGCTCATTTTATACAGTATCATTTCATATTTCAAGGGAGAACAGGGATCACGTCTCAGCTTCACCTGATTATCTCCCAGCTATAGTTCCTCTTCACCCCATCACCCCCAGCTATACGTGGCATGGATAGATTAAGGACTTTAACTTTTGTATCATGTAGCAAGCAGTTTTTGACTCTAATAAAAGTGTTACCTTTCCAAATTAAGATCAGTCGCTCGAGTCCCCAAAGGCATTCCTAAAGATAAGAATAGTAAGGAAAAAGAGAAATTAGAGGAATAGTTCATGGATGCAACGCATGGAAAGTGGTCCATTTGATTCCACCCAGTGAGGGGGAAAGAGACTCAAAAATACAAGAACGCCCGCCAAGAAAACATTCAAAACCCAGAGCTGCTCAACCAAAACACCACAAAAACGGACACGCTCTTTTGACCAATCCCAGACACTTATGCAATTTGGGTCAGTGCTAGTAAAGGATACACTGCACATTATTAGTTTAATTATTTATAGTATTCCTTGGCCACCTTTCAGGGCGAGAGCCCTCCTAAGGCAGCGTGCAACAATAAAACACGTAATAAATACAGATGCAGCAATAAAATGTTTAAACCGATATGAAGGGGAAATTAAAAGAGCCACGGTCCTATGTAAATTCTGCAGAAGTTGCTTGCAAATCCTTATGGCTTGGAATTCAAACATCTGTAACCGATTCAGTTATAGAAAATAGTATAGTATAGCCTCATCTAGAGTACTGCGTCCAGTTCCGGGCTCCACAATTCAAGAAGGACGCAGACAAGCTGGAGCGGGTTCAGAGGAGGGCAACCAGGATGATCAGGGGTCTGGAAACAAAGCCCTATGAGGAGAGACTGAAAGAACTGGGCATGTTTAGCCTGGAGAAGAGAAGATGGAGGGGAGACATGACAGCACTCTTCAAAGACTTAAAAGGTTGTCACAAAGAGGGCCAGGATCTCTTCTCGATCCTCCCAGAGTGCAGGACACGGAATAACGGGCTCAAGTTAAAGGAAGCCAGATTCCGGCTGGGCATCAGGAAAAACTTCCTGACTGTTAGAGCAGTACGACAATGGAAACAGATACCTAGCGAGGTTGTGGGCTCTCCCACCCTAGAGGCCTTCAAGAGGCAGCTGGACAAGCATCTGTCAGGGATGCTTTAGGGTGGATTCCTGCCTTGAGCAGGGGGTTGGACTCGATGGCCTTGTAGGCCCCTTCCAACTGCTATTCTATGATTCTATTGGGCAAAAGGCATGATACTACTACTACTACTACTACTAATAATAATAATAATAATACACCACACTGCAGACTTTTCTGGGGGAGAGAGCAATTAAAGGAAAAATAAAACTGCCCCCTTCATTTCTATAACAATGATAAGGCCACAATGGGCGAAATCCTAGGCAGTTTTAGACCAAAAATAAAAAGTCCACCAACTTTCTACAACGTGCCCGTCTGTTGAATGCTGGAGCTATAGGGCTTTTTTCCCTTGCCTAACCTTGCATAGGGTTGCGCCCTAAAACAACTCGTACAAAAGTAGCACCCAAGCAAACCACAATAACAGGGCGTTTTCTAAGCATCTTGGACTCTCGTTTCCGCAAAAGCATTCCAAGTTACTAGTCCACACCGCGTGCGTTCGTTGCAGAGTGGATGGATCCACGTGCAGGGAGCTGGCAGCGGCTTTAAGGGAGAGAAAACAGGCTCCAAACGGGATAAGAAGAGAAATAAACACAAATAAGCAGGGTTTTAGAATGCAGCATGCGAGAAATCAGACCAAAACTACAACTCCCAGCATCCACCGCGCCACGCGGCCTCCTCCAGCAGACCACGCGGCCTCCTGGGAATCGTAGTCCACCGGGGCCCAGAGAGCGAAGGCACAAATAAAGCCGCATCCCGTTCAACTGAAAGACGCAAGACCGGCCCCCTCCGAAGCACCAGACGCCAGAGCACCTACGAGGAACGGAGCAGGCCGCAAACAAGGCCCGGTCGCCCCGGATGGCAACAGATCCAGCCCTCACGTTGCGCATCAGAGGCGCTCGCCATGTCTTCCTCAGCGCTTCAAAAAGAGGCCCGCCTCTTGCGTGCGCGTGACGTTATCACGTTCAAGCTCCTCCTCCTTCGGTGTCAGGTCCTTCGCATAGGTCCCTCACCCGCCCTCTAGCGGCCCATGCCGTTCCTATACAGGCTGTAGCGGATAGGCGTGGCGGCCAATCAGCATCCGACTGTGGCATAAAATGGGCGGTGAAAACGGGTTTGTAGTATGAGGCAGCAGGAGTGGCCAAAGAGCTACAGTCTATATTGGTTTCTTTAGACTTCCGATCCCAGATTGAAATCGTTAAGAATCCCCTAGGTCCAGGTCAAGGAGAGAAATGTACAGAAAGTAATATAAAGCAGGCAGGATTGGAGAGTACTTTTTTTGCTATAGTGTTCAAAAAATAAGAGAAGTTCCAATATTTGTTTACTTTATTCACAATGTTTGCAAATGTATTTCATAGGGTGACCGTATGAAAAGGAGGACAGGGCTCCTGTATCTTTAACAGTTGTATTGAAAAGGAAATTTCAGCAGGTGTCATTTGTATGCATGCAGCACCTGGTGAAATTCCCCCTTCATCACAACAGGAGCCCTGCCCTCTTTTGTATCTAGTCACTCTAGCATAGCTCCTGCAGTTCATAGAATCATAGAATAGCAGAGCTGGAAGGGACCTTCAAGGCCATCGAGTCCAACCCCTTGCTCAATGCAGGAATCCACCCTAAAGCATCCCTGACAGAGGGTTGTCCAGCTGCCTCTTGAAAGCCTCTAGTGTGGGAGAGGCCACAACCTCACCAGGCAACTGATTCCATTGTCATACTGCTCTAACAGTCAGGAAGTTTTTCCTGATGTCCAGCTGGAATCTGGCTTCCTGTAACTTGAGCCCGTTATTCTGCGTCCTGCACTCTGGGAGGATCGAGAAGAGATCCCGGCCCTCCGCTGTGTGACAACCTTTCAAGTCTTTGAAATTTTACTCTACCCTGTGCCTGTTTGGTGCATTCTCTTCCCCTTCTTATTGTTTTATTATGATTCTATTAGAATGTGAGCCTATGCAGCAGGGTTTTGCTATTTTATTGTTTTACTCTGTACAGCACCATGTACACTGATGGTGCTATATAAATTAATAATAATAATAATAATAATAATAATAATAATAAAGGGGATTTCACCAGGTGCTGCATGTGTACAAAGGACACCTGCTGAAATTCTCTCATCACGACCCTTAAAACTGCCCTCTTGACTAGATATGAAAGAAGGCAAGGCTCCTGCAGCTTTAACTGTGGTGATGAAGAGGGAGTTTCACCAGGTGCTGCATGCACACAAATGACACCTGCTGAAATCCCCTTTTCTATGCAACTGTTAAAGATACAGGAGCCCGGTCCTCCTTTCCATATGGTCACCTTAACTTCCGCCACTCTTGCCCCGCAGATAGAGAATTTTAATCAGAACCGGAAGTGATGCCAGCGAGGAAGTACGTACTAAGCATTTGTCCTCGTACGCATGCGCATTAAATCTTTCTCGACAAAGGCGCCGCTCCTGCTCTCTAACCTCTGTGCTCCTCCTTCCTTGGGAGGACTGACGTCAGCCCCCCCACCCCACCCCTAATCCGAACGTTGGCCCGGCTCGAAGAGGCCTGAATGAGGCGAGGGCGCGCGGTGCACGCCGGGAACGCCGACGCCCAAGATGGCGGCAGGATTGAAAAGTTGTTGCCGCGGCAGCCGCGTCCCTCGCTTGGCTTGAGCCTCCCGCTCTTCCGCGGGCGGCTATGGCGGCGCAGTGAGGGGAGAGGGGACCCGGGCGGGGAGATGCCTCCGGGCCCCGCCTGAGACATGGAGGAGGAAGGCAAGAGGGGCAAGAAGGTGAGTGAGGGGGAGGAGGAGGAGGAGGAGGGCGAGTGGGCGGGGCCTGGGGGGGCGGGGCCCCTGGGGGGGCTTGTTTATTGGGGAGGGGTCTCCCCACTGAGGGCTGGTGGGGGGCGTCGAGGGGTGGGGGGCTTCTCTACATCCCTCCCGCCCCCGGGAGGATGCGGAGGGGGGACCGCCATTGTAATGAAAGTAGATGGAGCTCAGGGGGCTGCGTTGGCATTTCCCTTCAAAGCCCCCTCCCCAATTTCCCCCACACCTAAAAGAATGATATTATAGACCTGGAGAAAGTGCAGAAAAGGGCAACTCAAATGAGGCAAACCCTAGGAGGGAAAGGTCACAACAACTGGGATTGTTCAGCTTGGAGAAAAGGAGGCTGAGGGGAGACATGAGAGAGGTGGGCAAAAGTGTGCATTGGTGTGGAGAATGTGGACGGGGGGGGGACATCTCTCTCTCTCTCTCTCTCTCTCTCTCTCTCTCTCTCAAAATACTAGACCCCAATGGGGTCATCATCCCATGAAGCTGATGGGTGTGAGATTTAGGACAAATCAAAGGAAGGACGACTTCACACGGTGCATAGTTAAACTATGGAACTCACTACCACAAGATCTAGTGATGGCCACCGATCTGGATGGCTTCAAAAGGGGGTTGGATAAATTCCTGGAGGCAACGCCTATCCATGGCTACTAGCCCTGATGGTTAAGTGCTGTCTCTAATATTCGAGGCAGAAAGTTTGTGTGCACCAGTTACTGGGGCACATGGGTGGGAGGGTGCTGTTGCACCATGTCCTGCTTGTTCATCCCTGGCCGATGGCTGGTTGGCCCCTGTGCGAACAGAGTGCTGGACTAGATGGACCCTTGGTCTGATCCAGCATCAGGGCACTTCTTACATTCTTATATGGGGGAGATTTACAGAGCTGCCGCCCCCCCCTCCTCACGCCCAACATCAATAGCATCAGTTCTTTCACTTTAACAGGGATGTTGTCAGGCACCAGAGGAGCCCCAATTGGCAGCTGTAAAAAATTTTTGGTAATAAGTTAAATAATAAGTTTCATATTGTTCTCCTCCCCATAAAAAAAGTTAACTGACAATAGTACATCACTGGATTACCTCTTCTCTCAACACCCCCGATTGAAAATATAATTAAATATAATTTGGCAGATTAGAAATATAATTAACTAAAAAGGCATTGATGGGTTCCCATTGGCATAATTAAACTGTTTGCCGGGGAAGGCACTCTTGTGAATGTACCAGACATTCACAGTCATGGTAATGTTTGGTGGTGGCAGAAGATCTTTGACTGCCCAACTCAATCTGTTGTAGAACTCTCTATTTTCGCTTGCAATATGCTGCATTCCTTTACTCCCTGACTTCCAGTCCTGCAGCGCTCCTGAAATGGGTGAAGAAGAATGGACTCCCACCCTAGAGGCCTTCAAGAGGCAGCTGGACAACCCTCTGTCAGGGATGCTTTAGGGTGGATTCCTGCCTTGAGCAGGGGGTTGGACTCGATGGCCTTGTAGGCCCCTTCCAACTCTGCTATTCTATGATTCTAAGAGGGCAAGTGTATCGTTTCTAGTCAAGACTTTTGTAAAGCTCCCAGAGAGCTTTGGCTATGGGGCGGTATATAAATGTAATAAATAAATAAAGTAAATAAACATAAGAAATGCTGTGGTGGATTTATTTTATTTATTGATTGCATTTTTATACCGCTCAATAGCTGAAGCTCTCTGGGCGGTTCACAAAAATTAAAACCATTCAAAGTATAAAACAAACAGTATAAAAGCACAACCAGAATAAAAACAGCAGCGGTGCAGAAATACAAATTTAAAACAGCAAAGTTAAAATTAAGTTGATAGACTGTTAAAATGCTGAGAGAATAAAAAGGTCTTCACCTGGCATCTGAAAGAATATTGTGTAGGTGCCAGGCGAACCTCCTTAGGGAGCTCATTCCACAGGCCAAGTCCTGTGGAACTAGCTGGACCTTGGATCAGGCCAAGGTCCAGCTAGTCCAGCGTTCCCTTCCCACAGTGACCATCCAGATGCTCCCATGGCAGGACAAAAGGCTGATCGCGCCCTCCAGCTTGTAGAGAAGTACTCTGAGGTTTGCAGACTCTGGAGGTAGCATATTGTAGGCTGGAGGAGAAAGCTGTCAGTGGTTACTGTTGCTTATGCCTACCTCCAGTATCAATATGCTGGCCTAGGTGGACGTTGCTCTGATCCAGCATGTCTTTTGTTACGTTCATCAGGACTAGGTATTATACGTGTGCCCTCTTCCATGAATTTGTGTAACTCCCTTTTAAAGTAGCCTGTGTTAATGGTCGTCACCACATCTTGTGGGAGCAAATTCTATACTTTATATGTTCTATTTGAACTAGGACTTTCTCTTGACTCTACTGTATTTATCACTATTCAGCTTCACTGATGATCATGGATTTGAGTGTTATGAGAGGGAGAAAAATATCTCTCTCCACTTTCTCCGTAACATGCATAATCTTATAAACCTTAGGTGGTATTGGCGTGCCGGCGTCCCTCTCTCCTGAATTATTATTATTATTATTTATTTATATAGCACCATCAATGTGCATGTGTTATCCTTAGCAAAATGTTTAAAGGGTATAGCCCACTTCTCTCCGAAAGTCAGAGTAATGATAGCATGAGCAGTGTTCCAGCAGAGATAGAGAGCACAAAATAGCAAGCAGTACTGGTATATAGGAGCAGTTGGGTGTGTGTGTATGAATACAGTGGAATCAGCTCAGCTCTGAAGACTTGCACTTTTCACTGGCTGGAGTAGGAGGAATAGGGTGGCTGAAATGGAGTGAGTTGAATTTTATTTTATTTATTTATTACATTTTTATACCGCCCAATAGCCGAAGCGATCTGGGCGGTCCACAAAAATTAAAACCATAATAAAACAACAAACAGGTTAAAAACACAAATACAAAACACAGCATAAAAAGCACAACCAGGATAAAACCACGCAGCAAAATTGATATAAGATTAAAATACAAAGTTAGAACAGTAATATTTAAATTTAAGTTAAAATTAAGTGTTAAAATACTGAGAGAATAAAAAGGTCTTCAGCTGGCGACGAAAAGAGTACAGTGTAGGAGCCAGGCAGACCCCTCTGGGGAGCTCATTCCACAGCCGGGGTGCCACAGCGGAGAAGGCCCTCCTAGTAGCCACCTGCCTCACTTCCTTTGGCAGGGGCTCATGGAGAAGGGCCCCTGTAGATGATCTTAAGGTCCGGGCAGGTACATATGGGAGGAGGCGTTCCTTCAAATAATCTGGCCCCAAACCATTTAGGGCTTTGAATGTCAATACCAGCACTTTGAATCGGGCCCGGACCTGCACTGGCAGCCAATGAAGTTGTAAAAGGACTGGCGTAATGTGATCTTGCTGGCCAGTCCCTGTTAGTAAACGGCTGCCCTGTTTTGTACCAGCTGAAGCTTCCGGACCATTTTCAAAGGCAGCCCCACGTATAACGCATTGCAGTAATCCAAACAAGAGGTTATCAGAGAATGGATAACTGTAGCTAGGCTATCTCTGTCCAGATAAGGGCGCAGTTGGTATATCAACCTAAGCTGATAAAAGGTGCTCTTTGCTACTGAGTTCACCTGTGCCTCAAGTGACAGTTCTGGATCCAAGAGCACCCCCAAACTACGGACCCGATCCTTCAGGGGGAGTGCAATCCCATCCAGGACAGGGCAAACATCACCTCGCCGGACAGATGAACCACCCGCTAACAGTGCATCCATCTTGTCTGGATTGAGTTTCAGTTTATTAGCCCTCATCCAGTCCATTACCGTGCCCAGGTTCAGAACAGCCACTGCCTCACCTGGGTTTGATGAAAAGGAAAGGTAGAGCTGGGTGTCATCCGCATATTGATGACACCTCAGTCCACATCTCCGGATAACCTCCCCCAGCGTCTTCATGTATATGTTAAACAGCCTAGGGGATAAGCCCATGGCTTAGGAGCCACGGCACAGAGCAATAATCCCCCAGCACCACCTTCTGGAATCGGCCATCCAAGTAGGAGCGGAATCACTGCAACGCAGTACCTCCAACTCCCAGCTCAGACAACCTATCAATACCATCAACCGATACCATGGTTGATGGTATCGAAAGCCGCTGAGAGGTCCAGGAGAACCAACAGGGTCTCTTGAATGTGACTCAAGATATAAGTGAGCGGGGAGGTGGGGAGGAATGAGGGGGAAAGTGAACACTTCATTATGATCGCGTCAGCTGTTCTGAAGGCTTGCATCAGATGCTTGAAGAAAACACAAGATGGCTCAGGATACATTCAAGCACTAGCTGAGAGAGCAAGGAGCCCAAATGAAGCTAAGCCGTAAGGAACCGACGGCAACCCAAATGCAGAAAATGGGTCCTGGCAGTTGGGCGTGCGGAAGATGGCTGCAGTACCCAATGACATTTGTTCATATGTCAGATTTTGCCTATTAAAGCTATGCAAGCTGAGCGAGGCTCCTCTTCCCCCTCAGTGAGAAAATCTGCCATAAACTTTAATCTGGAGAATTGTTTTTTTCTTCTTACTTTTTACTGGAATGTTTTAAGTGTATCAGACCTAAGTTTAGAGATGTTCAGGAAAACTGAAATGCAGTCTTTGTCTGTTCCGATTTTTAAGGTGAAAGGGCATGTGCAGTGTTGTGGTGACAGTCTTAAGCAAAGACATGTAGTATTAGCAGAGGAAGGCAGGGAGTTGTGGGCTAAATAGAGCAGAGGGTTGGGTGCTAAAGTTCGATGTGAGCACATAAGGGAAAAATGCCCCAACTAGTATCAGGGAGGGGTTTTTTGGTTTGTTTTTTTGACAAAGGGTACCAGGGTGGGCTATGGATTTACTGGTGGAACGCAGGTGGCGTGTGAAAGGGTGGCTGATCGCTGTGTAGTTAGAATGAGCCACGCATGGTCAGCATTTGGTTCTTGTAAATTAGTGTTACTTTTAGTGGCGTGCTTCCTTTGAAATTGAAACCTAGTTGATAGATCAGATAGAAAAGAAATGTGCCATTCTGGAGCACCAAGGTACAAGACTGACTCCGCACTCTGTGTTCTCCTCGGAATGCCCAGACTACTATACTTTTGGCAGGATCAATGCTGCCAGCCTTTCGCTTTAGTGTTTAATGCCCACACCTAGGATTTTGAATGCTGTTTCAGCTTGGAGCAGGGCTGGTGGGTTTTGACCCTGCCTCCTAAGTACAGAAATTAATTCAGGGTTGGGTAGAGCTGACAAATCTTCTGGCTTTCCACCCTTCCTGCGTGCTTCCTGTCCAACAATTGTGGTTAAATAGGGACTGCGTGGATGAATGAGTGCATTTGCCTTACATGTTCGGTAGCCTTTCCCTGAAAACAGAATCTGGTGGGGTGTTTTTTCATGAGAAGAACTTCCTGAAATCTCTCTAAAGACCATTCGTTATTGGGGTGGATTACAAATGTAATAACTAAGAATTGTAGAAATTCATCTGAAAATGTTGTGTGCGCGCGCATAGTTTCATTACTTTACAAAGGAACTGATAAGGGGCAGCATTAGCTTTTAATCCATCCCAGAGGGTCACATAAAGGATTCTGTGGAAACGGGTTAGATGACCGGTCTTGCACATGACTGAAACCTCATGGAAAGACAATGGTGGCCTTTATTTCAGCCCTGATCGCTCAGAACTGTGTCCCCGACCTGTCCCAAGAGTAGAGTTCTAATTAATATTTGCAGCTAATTTTAGTTTGGTTTCATTGCGGAATAGAAATTAGTTCCTGGGTTTTGGGGGAAGAGAGAATGATCTGCTTATAAAACGTCTATATGAAGACTGCTTTGGAACTAATGATTGACTCCGAACTTAAGGCTTTTGTTTCCCCTGCCCACGCTAACCTGGTTTTGCTGTGTTTGAAAAGCACATTGCCAGAGACTGTGGCATTCTAACCACGCTGCAAGTGCAGCAACAACGTGGATCCGTTTCAGCTCCTCCAATGGGATCTCAGAAGAACATAAGAACTGTGTTGTATCAGACTAAAGGCCTACCTGTCCAGCTTTCTCTTTGCACTGTGGCTAACTGGATGCCTATGGGGAACCCATAAGCAGCACATGAGAACAATTTAACACCCTCCTAGCAACTGGTATTCAGAGGCGTGCTTGATCCTTGCCTTGGGAGTGATGCCTTAAGGTCAAAGGGCAATTCTTCCCCATTCAGCCCTGTTTATCTGCTTGATCAACATTGTGTGAGCCAGTGTGGTATAGTAATTAGAGGAGCCTTCCTCAACCTGGCACCCTCCATATGTGTTGGACTGGGAATGATGGGAGTTACAGTCCAATATACCTGGAGGAGGTAAGGTTAAGGGACAGCTGGGTTAGAGTGTCGGATTAGAACTGAGGAGACCCAGGTTCAAATGTCCACTCAGATAGCTACGCGCGTCCCACATATGCTGTGGCTAATTGTGGTTTAATTAACTCACAATAACCCACTGCATTGTGTGAATTGTATCATGATTTGTTGTTGAGTTAATAAACTCCAGGTTGCTTTAACTATGGGTTGTTGTTACGTAGGAACCCAGAACCCGTGGGTTGTTTCACCAAGCTACAGAGGTGCTGGGCAAGAGTGGGCAAAAAACCTCTACATGCTAGTACTATAATGCCACAAAGGCATTTGGAATAGAGGGAGGGAGTGGATGAAGGAGGAACAATCTGAGTTTTGCCTGATTGTCTGGCAGACAAATCGTGGGCAAACTCTGGCTTATGAGCAAACCAGGTCAATATATTGGCCCCTTAAATTGCCTCACAGGGTCGTTGTGTGGATTAAATGGTCAACTGTGTGCGCTGCCTTGAACTCCATGGAGGAAGGGTGGGATATAAATGTAAGTAAATAAAATTGTGCCGCTGATAACTTTGATCTCACACACTTGCTTCAGATGTAGCCCTCTCTCTCTCTCTCTCTCTCTCTCTCTCTCTCTCTCTCTGTAGAACCTATTCCCAAGAGAGTTTAGAATCAGAACTCACAGGTTTAAGAAAAGCTGTTCCATTTGGCCTCTGTTGGGCATTAACTGGGAAAAGCCTCAGAACCAAGATTATTTATCTATTATAGAAGTTTCAAACTGCTCCATATCAATAAATAACTGAGCAGTGTACAACAAATTAAAATACAAAATTGCAATCAGAAGCATCAATAAAACCTTGTCTAGAATATATACAATATGTTTAAAAACATGGTTCCAGGTTCTTTGTAGCAACGACAGCCACCCTATGAGCTCATAGCCTTTTAACTGAACATGAAAGCTTGGAAGCTTGTTCCACCCTCTCCAGCCTGGGACATAACTGTGGGAAATGAGCTATTTTTAGTCAAGCGTTTCACCATAGATGTCCGCAGTAACCGCTATTTCAGAAGGTGGCAGTAAAGCTGCCCATTGCGGTATACCAAGGTGCATCCCTGAGTGAGACTTAGACAAAGTAATTCTGAAAGTAGTTCTCTTGTCAGACAAAAGTCATTCTGGGCTCAAGAACTATTTAAATTCTATGATTGTTTTAAATCACATTTTAAGCTTTATCTTTTACACTCAGCTGACTGGAGGTCTGTTCAGAGTTTTATTTCAGCATGTGCTGTAATCTCAGACAGGGTGGATTTGATTTAAATCACTACTTAGAAAGACTCGATTTAATCGTGTGACTTCACACACACACACACACACACACACCACAAAAAGTGCACTCTATTCATTGAATTTTTTGAAACTTAGCACTTAAGAGGTAAGGGGTTGATTCTGTGTACATAGGTTTGCAAAGGCGCAATGGGATTGTGATCTCTGCAGACACAAATTCACAGTTTTGAGACCTGTAAAACCAAGCATCTGTGATAATATCTTCTAGATAGAAAAATTGCCCCACAATCTTATAGAAACCTCTGAAAGAGCATGACAATGTGAATGGATGAATGGAATTCATTTACCAAAAAATTTAAACATTGCATGAATATACAGCCTCATGCTACATAATTATGCGGCAGGGCCTTGCTATTTACTGTTTTACTCTGTACAGCACCATGTACATTGATGGTGCTTTATAAATAAATAAATAAATAATAATAATAATAATAATAATAATAATAATAATAATTAAAAACTAATCCTTATTTCATAGAATCATAGAATAGCAGAGTTGGAAGGGGCCTACAAGGCCATCAAGTCCAACCCCCTGCTCAATGCAGGAATCATAGAATCATAGAATAGCAGAGTTGGAAGGGGCCTTCAAGGCCATCAAGTCCAACCCCCTGCTCAATGCAGGAATCATAGAATCATAGAATAGCAGAGTTGGAAGGGGCCTACAAGGCCATCAAGTCCAACCCCTTGCTCAACGCAGGAATCCACCCTAAAGCATCCCTGACAGAGGGTTGTCCAGTTGCCTCTTGAAGGCCTCCAGTGTGGGAGAGCCCACAACCTCCCTAGGTAACTGGTTCCATTGTCGTACTGCTCTAACAGTCAGGAAGTTTTTCCTGTTGTCCAGCCGGAATCTGGCTTCCTTTAACTTGAGCCCGTTGTTCCGTGTCCTGCACTCTGGGAGGATCGAGAAGAGATCCTGGCCCTCCTCTGTGGGACAGCCTTTTAAGTATTTGAAGAGTGCTCTCATGTCTCCCCTCCATCTTCTCTTCTCCAGGCTAAACATGCCCAGTTCTTTCAGTCTCTCTTCATAGGGCTTTGTTTCCAGACCCCTGATCATCCTGGTTGCCCTCCTCTGAACACGCTCCAGCTTTTCTGCATCCTTCTTGAATTGGATACAAATATTGTTACTTTTTGGAGCATTGCCCCAATAATCTCTCCACACCTTTGTTCGTTTTCTGAGGCCTGCACACCGCTCCTGTGCCTGAAGAAACATCCTAAAAGGCTTATTGGATATAAGCAGCACAACCCCCGAAGTCACTTTGAGTGTCACATTACTCACTCGGCCCTGCAGATAAAGAATGTTTCCGACTTTTGCAAAGCAGAATTACAGCTGCTGCTGTTTCCTCCGGCAAAGGTCGAGCATCACGGTGAAACACCCATCGATCAGAATCGTAGGACAGTGGCTGTTCTGCCAATGCTCTGCTCTCTCTTTCCTTGTTATGAGCCAGTGATAATGACTTTGCTGTTCTTCATCACTTTCTAATAGTGCCTGCCTGTCTTGCACGTTGAACTGAATGGAACAAATTAGCTGCAACTAGCAGCGCACTCCTATGTGTGTTTATTCTGAAGTAAGTGTCTTTGGCTGGGTTTACGCAGCATGACAAGCCAGAGTACGCGTTAAGTGTGGGTTGTTGTTGACCCATAGGTGTGAACCCAAATGCGCTAACAAACTATGGTTTGTTAACCACAAACAACCCATGAAGAGAGCCCATGGCTTGTTGTTGGGTTGTGAATTGTGGGTTGTTTGTTGTTAACAAACCATGGTTTGTTAGCCTCTCTGGGTTCACACAATGCAACAACCCATTGTCCAACGACAAGCCACACTCAACCTGTACTCTGGCTTGTCGTGTTGTGTGAACCCAACTGCGCTAACAAACTATGGTTTCTTAACCACAAACAATCCATGAAGAGAGCCCATGGCTTGTTGTTGGGTTGTGAACTGTGGGTTGTTTGTTGTTAACAAACCATGGTTTGTTAGCTTCTCTGGGTTCACACAATGCAATAACCCATTGTTCAACGACAAGCCACACTCAACCTGTACTCTGGCTTGTCGTGTTGTGTGAATCAGGTCACTGCGTTCAATGGGACTTACTCCCAGGTAAGCGTGTACAGGATAGAAGCCTAAAGAAGCAGGAGCCAACTCCAGTCTTGTCTGGGGCTCTTAGCTTGACAGGCTTTCTAGTGGTGGGTCAGGAGCTTTCAATGGATTGTAGGAATTGTCCTGGAAGCAGTGACAGGTGACATCAACACCCACAAGTTGGAACTCTAGAACTTCTCATATTTGCTGGATGGAACTTCGGTCAATTGAGGCTCCCTGTATGCAGAGTGGAAGTATGTGCCTCTGATTCTTCCCACACTACGTTGTAATTTGCCGGTACTTGCTCAGTGCTTACTGTGTATCACACAAAGTGACCCTCAATGAAATTTGTACTAGGTATGAACATGTAGCAACTATCTCAAAACTATTTGGACAGAGTACTGTAGGGATCTGATAGCACAATTCTTATTGACCTGGTTTGCATGTCACAGCCTATTCCTGGGTAGTTTAATCCAGGAATTGGTGGGATTGAACATGCCGCCTCCCACCCTGCTCATAACATACGCTTTCCAAAACAGCCCAGGAATGCCCCGTTCCTGGGTTGTTTTGTGACGTGCAAACCTAGGAGTTCTGAGTTATTTATGGGTTAAACAGCCCAGATTTAACCAAACAATTGCCTATGGTTTGGGTTTTAAAAAAAAACCCAAGAATTGCCCATGTTGTGTGAACCAGCTCATTAACTTGGAAACCTGCTAATATTTGTGGGGTTTCAAAGCAAGGGAGTTTGGGATTTTTTTAATCACTATGTTAATCGGGGAAACCTGCATGTGGGAATCCAAGGTCATAGTGTTTGACCCAACCTTGGGATCTAGTGTTGGAAATGCTTTGCAGCTCTCTGAGACATCCCGGGATAGAATGGCAATGGTTACAGTGAATGTTATTTGCAAGTCAAATGTTCTAACGATTGGATTCATGAACATGGGTGAACAAGGCTTTTGCTGCTTGGGGAGCTGGCTCAAGTTACAGGAAGCTAGATTCCAGCTGGACATCAGGAAAAACTTCCTGACTGTTAGAGCAGCACGACAATGGAACCAGTGACCTAGGGAGGTTGGGGGCTCTCCCACCCTAGAGGCCTTCGAGAGGCAGCTGGACAACCCTCTGTCAGGGATGGTTTAGGGTGGATTCCTGCGTTGAGCAGGGGGTTGGACTCGATGGCCTTGTAGGCCCCTTCCAACTCTGCTATTCTAGGATTCTACTTCCAGCTGTTTACTTCGTTAACACATTAGATTGTTAACCTGTTAGTCTGTTCGCAACATGATTCCCCCTGCCAAAGAAAAACCCACCGACCCAGGAACAAGCAAAGTTTGGTTGAAGGCAGTTTGGGAGAAAATCTGTCAGCCGCAGTGCCTGGTTCCTGGAACTGCGTAACTGTCTCTTCTCTCCTATTCTCCCCACCCCCACCTCAAAAAGTGTGTGAAGCTGTTTAGCCTTGTCTGGATAGCAGCTGGATTGGATAATGCATTGCCATTCCAGGTTTTAAGTGGTTTCGGCTGGCCATTTGTGGCGTCTTCTGGCAGCTTCCTCTGTTTTTTGCTTTGAGTCTCTTTCTCTCTCTCTCTGTGCCTCCCCCCCTCTCTTCTGCATGGGGTTAAAAATATACCCTTAACTAACTGCTTTATCCAGACCAGCTATAATAATGGGATGCGACCACTGTTGGGTCAACACATCTTTTGCTCTGCCCCCTGGCAGGACGTGGGTGCAACGGCCTCATTTAATTTTAAAAATCATAGAATAGCAGAGTAGGAAGGGGCCTACAAGGCCATCAAGTCCAATCCCCTGCTGAATGCAGGAATCCACCCTTAAGCATCCCTGACAGATGGTTGTCCAGCTGCCTCTTGAAGGCCTCTCCAGCTGGCAAAGTTACTTGGCTAATGTGATTGTAGCACCTCTCAAGCTCCTGTGCCGAGGGGTGTGGGAGAACATTGAACCCCCGGGTCAAACGGGTGAGAACAAGGCTAATGAGAGGCGTATGAACGGCACAAGTAATTGTAACTGAAGCGAACAGAAGAGCACCACCTGATGTGACTTTACCGGCTATAAGCCTGTTCAGACATTATGTTGCCCAGCCAGGTTTGATCCGTGACTTCGCCAGGTAGGGCTAGAGAAAGAACGCCTGTCTGAAGCCCTGGACATTTGCTGCCAGCAAGTGTTGAAACTACTGCGACTTACGCACTCGCTCTCACGTTTCTTGCTCTCCCGGTGCGTTGCACGTTCATTACGTTGGGCCTCTTCAGCTGGCTGACTACCTAAAGAACCTGTCGGTGGCAAAATATTGTATTGTTTTCTCCAAGGCCAGATGCAATGTTTATTCTATTGAATTACTTCAGGGCAGATATGCTGGTGTCCCTTATCAGGAACAACGGTGCCCCTGTAGGAACGTGGAAGTGGAGACGATGGAGCATATCCTTCTGTCCCGTAGCTTTTATAATCAGGCCCGCCATCTTATGATCACCCCATTGTTGAGTAAACTGTCCAGAAGTTCAGACAAATTTTATGTTAAGTTTCTGTTGGAAGATAAGTCCTCAAGAGTAACTTTGGCTGTTGCTAAATTTCTTACAGTGGTGGCCAGGATTAGAGCGCTCTGTGTATTAGACGAAAGTTGATAATAGCTCTAACTATATGATTTCATGTTTGATTCTTGTTTTTTTCATGGATCTATGGATCGCAATAAGGAAGTATGGTATGGAAGCTACTGGGCTTGATGGAGCAATGGCCTGGCTCAGTTTAAGGCAGCTTCCTGTGTTCCAGGTTGATCTCCCCTTGGTGGTTTGTGCTTTAGATTGCATTTTATATCATGTTTTTATACTGTTTGTTTTATCTTTTGAATGGTTTTTAATTTGCTTGAACCGCCCAGAGAGCTTCGGCTATTTGGGCAGTATAAAAAGGAAATAAATGAATTGAAAGGTGGGTCTGCAGAGATGCCCGAAACTGGGTCCTGCATTTCTGTTGTAGGTCGTGCTTTTTCTGGTGGGCCTCCCTCTCCCTCTGGGAGGTTATTGGGAAAGAGTTGTCCTAGCGCGCCGCTCGGACTCTGAGAATGGCTGGAGAGCGGTGACCACGTGCTTTCGCTCCCTTGCTGTGTCCCCGGCTTTCTGGCTGTTGGCATTCACCAGATGGATGGAACTGGACAACTTCTTGCAGTTAGCTTTGGCAGTGAAATATAGGAAGGATTTAGGAGACTTGGTTGGGTTGCCCAATTGGTCAGCGTATCTCCCTTGAAAGCAGTTTTTACAAAGCCTAACATTGCAATCCCGGGCCTGCTTAATGGGGAGAGCAAGCTCCATTGATCTCTGTGGGATTCACCTTTGCATAAATACGCACAGGCATGTGCTGTAAGTGGAAAAAATGACACGCAAGCCTGAAGTATAGGGACTGATTTGTACCAGATTGTCTTTGTTGTTCCAGGCCTTGTATTCCCCGGGAGTCAGTGCATTCTGGAATGGCTCAAAAGCCCAGCTGAGTGTTCCCACTTCAAGTGGCACCTGAAGCTGTAGAGAAATCCTCGAGTGGTGGGCTTATAAAATCATAGAATAGCAGAGTTGGAAGGGGCCTGCAAGGCCATCGAGTCCAACCCCCTGCTCAATAGCTAAGCTTGATGGAGAATATCTTCTGAATAGTGCTGTATGGGTCTTAAAATCAATTTAGCAGTCCCCTGAAGGCATCAGGTCTGCCTTCTGCTTAAGGATTTTAATCCATTTTGTAGTAGTCAAGAGAGGAATGAGGCCCAAAGGCCCAAGGATGGAAAAGAGGTCAGTCTCCCACCAGGTGCTCATGTCCAAAACAGGAGGGACCTCACAGTGTGAGCACACACACACACATTTCTTGTGACCCTTCTGAACAATTGGAGTTGTTTTGGAAGACTCACCTAGCAAATGTGTGTCTATATTCTAGAATTGGTACTTACGCTGGCGTTTGAAGTCCCGGTTAATGCGAAATGTGAGTACCGCTGGAGCTGCGTTTTTATGACCAGCGCATAGACGCGCATTGATGTAAGATGGCACCTCCGTACCATGTGCCTGCAGACCTGTTTTCAAAAATTCCAGGCACTTCTGCGTTACTTCCCATCAGAAATATATTATAAACCAGCTTTCTCCAACCTGTTGCTCTCCAGATGCGTTGGACTGCAACTCCCATCATTCCCAACCAATGGCTATGCTGGCTGGGTATTGCAGACTGACACATCTACCGGGCAACAGGTTGGGAAAGGCTGTTACGAGCAGTTTCTTGCCACAAATCTCTGGCGCCTGCATCTGTGACAAGCTGGAGCAGCTAAGTGGGAGAACAGAAGGCTGAAGTGTGTGTGGGGGGGGAAACCATGTCTTTCTGCACCACCTGCCTTTCCTTTCCTAGTACCAGTGTGTTCTGCAACTTGTGGAAATTTCCCCGCCTTTTAGAAATGTCTGTAGGGTCGCAAACAGTGCGTAATCAAAGGTATGTTAGCATTGAGCGTAAATTCCAAACATTTTACCGAATACGTTACAGGTGAAAACACAGGGATCAGTCCTGGGCCCAGTGCTCTTCAACATTTTTATTAATGATTTGGACGAGGAGGTGCAGGAAACGCTGATCAAATTTGCAGATGACACAAAATTGGGTGGGATAGCTAATACCCTGGAAGACAGAAACAAACTTCAAAGTGATCTTGATAGGCTAGAGTGCTGGGCTGAAAACAACAGAATGAAATTTAATAGGGATAAATGCCAAGTTCTACATTTAGGGAATAGAAACCAAATGCACAGTTACAAGATGGGGGACACTTGGCTCAGCAATACTACAAACGAGAAGGATCTTGGAATTGTTGTAGATCGCAAGCTGAATATGAGCCAACAGTGCGATATGGCAGCAAGAAAGGCCAATGCTATTTTGGGCCGCATTAATAGAAGTATAGGTTCCAAATCACGTGAGGTACTGGTTCCTCTGTATTCGGCCCTGGTTAGGCCTCATCTAGAGTATTGCGTCCAGTTCTGGGCTCCACAATTCAAGAAGGACGCAGACAAGCTGGAGCGTGTTCAGAGGAGGGCAATCAGGATGATCAGAGGTCTGGAAACAAAGCCCTAGGGAGAGACTGAAAGAACTGGGCATGTTTAGCCTGGAGAAGAGAAGATGGAGGGGAGACATGAGAGCCCTCTTCAAAGACTTAAAAGGTTGTCACGCAGAGGAGGGCCAGGATCTCTTCTCGATCCTCCCAGAGTGCAGGACACGGAATAATGGGCTCAAGTTAAAGGAAGCCAGATTCCGGCTGGACATCAGGAAAAACTTCCTGACTGTTAGAGCAGTACGACAATGGAATCAGTTACCTAGGGAGGTGGTGGGCTCTCCCACACTAGAGGCCTTCAAGAGGCAGCTGGACAGCCATCTGTCAGGGATGCTTTAGGGTGGATTCCTGCATTGAGCAGGGGGTTGGACTTGATGACCTTATAGGCCCCTATTCTATTATTCTAATGCAGACTACAATTATTTGATTAGACATTCAAAGATGGAACTGTGTTACTAGCCTTTCGTAGGAAGGAAATTAATGTTTCCTCTGCCAGGAGCCCACCCCTGAGCCTATCAGCATAAGCGTAGGCTTTGCACTACTGTGTCTGTGTGCAAAGGCTCTGTTAGCCCTTAATAAAAGAGCTCACATTCCTCCTTTCCTTGTGCAATTAACAAAAATCTCCATTACTTCTCCAATGTGTTTTAGCCAGCATATTCTGTGGCAGATTGTGAGGTTCTTTACCTTTAACCTTCTTCTGCTTTAATATATCACTTTAGTTTCCTTTTGGAAGGCCTAACAAATCTGGGGGGGGGGGGGGAATCTTAGAGGCTTGTGGGGATTTTTTTTTTCAGTGAAGGGAACAAGCGAGGCGGATCTAAAAATAGCATTCAGGGAAAATTCCTTTCCTTTTTCCTTGAACGCTGGTGCTGAAGTTGGCAAAACTGATGTACGCTTGAAAGTGTGACTTTGGAGCAATCTGAACTTGAGATTAATATCTTTGAAATGTATGTGTTTTATGTAAAGTATTTCTGTCCCACTCCCCAGCCAAAAAGGCTCCTGGAGTGGCGTAACCAGTAAAACAAGACAGCCCCTGCCCACAGGCTTACCGTCTAAAAAGACACAACACACAAGGAAAAGGGGATGGGGAGGGAAGAGGAAAAATAAATAGGATTGTTTTAGCAGGTCTGGTGCAAAGGCCCCGCTTCTCCCCCACCCAGGTCCCTCAGAACAGATGCCTGGAATGTGCACAGGGACCCTGGCTGTGCTAGAGGCCTCCTCAAGTTGAAATGGCGTCGACCCAGTGCTTGGTATTGCCTTTTATTTTGTTTATTTACAATATTTATATACCGCTCCCCATTCAAAATTTTTGAGCGGTGTACAAGGGTATGCATCACAAGAATGTTGATTAAAACAGCTGCTCGAAAAGCTAGGAAGTTTGAGAACTCTTGCTCTTACCGAAACTGCGTGCCCGTCGCCTCTGAGCAGCTAAATTCCTCTGTCCTTGGCTATCTGTATAATTCTGCATAAGCGCTGTCAGGAAAGCGGATACATTTTCATCAGAGCTTGTTCTGCACGTGTTTTGTTTATTTATTTATTGCATTTATATCCTGCCTTTTTTCCTCCAAGGAACCCAAGGCAGAGTACATAATCCTCCTCCTCTCCATGTTATCCTCACAACAACAACCCTGTGAGGTAGGTTGGACTGAGAGTTTGTGACTGGCCCAAAGTCACCCAATGGGTTTCCATGGACGAATGGGGGCTAGAACCCGGATCTCCCGACTCTCAGGCCAACACTCTAGCCACTACACCACACTGGCTCTTCCTTGAGTGCTGTCTGAATCCTCCATCTTCCAGTGGGTGCTGAAAGCTGAATGGATAAAAATCTGTCTATTGAAAGCCACGTGGTCCTTGGAAACACGAACTGGCATCTTTGGGGACTGGGTAAGGGGAAGCACCCCGCGTGAGCCAGGGCTGGGACCCACGACGCGAGCGAAGGCCGCTTTGAGAATGGGGCTGCACTTGTCAGCCAATGTGTGACTACAAAGAAATGCCCTTCATTTCCTACTTCTCTCCTCCCCCAGAAACTATTGCCAGTGCGAACATGCACAGCAGGTCTCTTTGGCCTTGCAAGTAACTATCAGTGAGGCATGCTGGGTAAAATCACAGTTGGATGACATGGCATTAGGAACCGTAACTGATGGAGAGGTAGAGCTTCATTTGGGGGACGGCTGTCGGGGGCGTGCTGGATGCCCCTGTGGGTGTTTGGGGGAGGGCTGCCAAGCAATGACACACAACCAGCTGCTTTCTGACCAGCTTTTCCATTGGGAAAGGCTGGGTGTGTTTTATTATTATTTATTAATTAATTTATTTATATAGCACCATCAGTGTACATGGTGCTGTACAGAGTAAAACAATAAAGTAGCAAAACCCTGCCGCATAGGCTTGCATTCTAATTGAATCATAATAAAACAATAAGGAGGGGAAGAGAATGCACCAAGCAGGCACAGGGGAGAGACCCTTGCCAAGGAGCGTAGTGTGTGGGGGTCCTTGGGAATTTATTTATTTATTTATTACATTTCTATACCGCCCAATAGCCAAAGCTCTTGGCTTTGGCTATTGGGTGGTATAAAAATGTAATTAATAAATAAATAAATAAATAAATAATAAATAAAAGCTCTCTGGGCGGTTCACAAAAATTAAAACCATCATAAAACAACCAACAGGTTAAAAGCACAAATACAAAATACAGTATAAAAAGCACAACCAGGATAAAAGCATGCAGCAAAATTGATATAAGATTAAAATACAGAGTTACAACAGTAAGATTTAAATTTAAGTTAAAATTAAGTGTTAAAATACTGAGTGAATAAAAAGGTCTTCAGCTGGCGACGAAAGGAGTACAGTGTAGGCGCCAGGCGGACCTCTCTGAGGAGCTCATTCCACAACCGGGGTGCCACAGCAGAGAAGGCCCTCCTCCTAGTAGCCAATGGATCTGGATTTGAGACCCTTGGCCTCCAGTGGCCTTAGCTCTGCCCTAACTGCTGAATTAGGAGTGCAATTTTTGTGTACTATAAAAGCCAGTTAAAAAGAATCCCCTACCCTCTTTTCCTACTCCCATTTGTGTGTGTGTGGGTTGTGAACAGTCTTTGCCTTGCCACCGCAGAAGTCCTGAGTCTTGCGAATTCACATAGCGTCTGCTGACTCAACCAGAGCTGGCGCCGAGGGAAAACGGGCCAGAAGGGGACACCCGACTCAGTTTGAAGTGGCCACATGCAGGTGTAAAGACAAATCCTTTCACACGGATTAGGAGCGTTTGAAGGAATTGGCAGTCTTTAGCGAAGGCACGTGGGCTTCTGCCAGGGACACGTTCCCCCACAAGGCCTGGATTTCCTAAACGATCCAGAAGCAAGGTGCTGACCTTTGTCCACCCACCCTAATGGTGGATCTCCCGCAACGCCATTAAAGCAAAGGTTGGGTTGCCGGATGAACAAGTTGGGATTGTTTTATGCTGCTTTTAGCGCCTCTTCTCTTTTTATTATCCCATTTGTAGCTTTGATTTACTGCGTTATTAATATACTAGTTTTATTGTTACTGACACTGTGTGCCACTCTGGTTGTGCTAGTAGAAAGTGGGATAGATAGAAATAAATAAAAAGGCAGAGTGGACAGATGGATGGGCATCTCACAGTGAGAACTGTGCTGTTCACTGGAGAGGAGTTGCTAGAAGGCACTGAGCTTGCACTGTGTAATTGGGTGATGTCAGAACCGGGAAGCCAAACCGCCCATCTGAACAAGGAGCTCCTCAAAGCTTTTCTCAAAAGCCCGGTTTCTCAAGCTCAGTTCCTCCTCTCCAAAATAAACATGTTGAAGGGTGGAGAAAACTCCTGATGGGATTTTGAATAAAGCCATCTTGCCTCGGGCCTGCCTGGACTGCAGGGACGGCGTGGAAGGGTGGGTGTGCGTTTTGGAGTTTCGTGGGTGTTGCCCCTTGGTTGTGTTGCTTTTCAGCATGTGCCGAGGACCTGGATTGCTGCGGTTGATCTGGGAATGGGGCTCTCAACACCCTCCCCCTGCCTTTTCCGGGTGTTAAGACTTTCTCCTTTTTCTTCCTCCCGGCACATTTAAAGCCTTCCAAATCACGTGAGGTCCTGGTTCCTCTCTATTCGGCCCTGGTTAGGCCTCATCTAGAGTATTGCGTCCAATTCTGGGCTCCACAATTCAAGAAGGACGCAGACAAGCTAGAGCTGGATATCAGGAAAAACTTCCTGACTGTTAGAGCAGTACAACAATGGAATCAGTTACCGAGGGAGGTGGTGGGCTCTCCCACACTAGAGGCCTTCAAGAAGCAGCTGGACAACCATCTGTCAGGGATGCTTTAGGGTGGATTCCTGCATTGAGCAGGGGTTGGACTCGATGGCCTTGTAGGCCCCTTCCAACTCTGCTATTCTATGATTCTATGATTAGAAAAAGCTTGGGCTTGTATTTTGCTTTTGTCATAGAATCATAGAATAGCAGAGTTGGAAGGGGCCTACAAGGCCATCAAGTCCAACCCCCTGCTCAATACTCAATGTCGTGTTTTTGAGGGCCGCGAATTCCAGTTTAATTCCAGCTCTTGAAGGGAAATGTGGAAATTGCATCAGCAGGATGGTGAGGATTGCACTGGGGAGGCGCCATAGCTCTGTGCCAGAACACGCTGCTCTGCTGATGGAAAGTCCTGGGTTCGACCTCCAGTTAAAAGGATCAGGTAGCAGAGATACCACACTGACCACAAAGGTCCGCATAGTTAAAGCAATGGTATTCCCCGTAGTAACCTATGGCTGCGAGAGCTGGACCATAAGGAAGGCTGAGCGAAGGAAGATAGATGCTTTTGAACTGTGGTGTTGGAGGAAAATTCTGAGAGCGCCTTGGACTGCAAGGAGATCATACCAGTCCATACTCCAGGAAATAAAGCCAGACTGCTCACTTGAGGGAATGGTATTAAAGGCAAAACTGAAGTACTTTGGCCACATAATGAGAAGACAGGAGACCCTGGTGAAGAGGCTGATGCTAGGGAACGTGGAAGGCAAAAGGAAGAGGGGCCGACCAAGGGCAAGAGGGATGGATGATATTCTGGAGGTGACGGACTTGACCTTGGGGGAGCTGGGGGTGGCGACAGCCGACATAAAGTGGACTGGCGTGGGCTGGTCCATGAAGTCATGAAGAGTCGGAAGCGACTGAACGAATAAACAACAACAAAAGCAGGTGAATGGAAAGGCTGCTGCCAGTTGGAGTAGACCGGGTGGGAGGGACATGTGGCCCTCCAGCGGCTTTTGGACTGCAATGTCCATCACCCTTGCCAACATACCCGGTGGCGAGGAACGATGAGAGCTTTGGTCCAACAACATCTGGAGTGCTGCACTTTCCTCATCCCATAGGGAGACCCTGCTGAGCTGCATGGCCAATGGGCTACTGCATTCTGCCCCGACCTGGTGCCCTCCAGATGTTTTGAGATACAACAGCCAGCATTCTTGGCTGTGCTGGCTGGGGCTGATGGGATTTGCATTGCTGCTGTTTTTATCTGGTTGAGCTTTTATACTGTATTTTATATTATGGTTTTATACTGTTGTTTTATACTTTGAATGGTTTTAATTTTTGTGAACCGCCCAGAGAGCTCCGGCTATTGGGCGGTATAGAAATGTAATAAATAAATAAATAAATTTCAAGTCCCAAGCATCTGGAGAGTACCAGGTTGGAGATAGCTGGGGTGACTGCAACGTGATGCGATATGGGGGCTGCCTTTGAAAACGGTGTGGAAACTTCAGTTAGTCCAGAATAAGGCTGCCAGATTGCTAACTGGGACTGTACTGTGCAAACGTACCCTATTTCTTCGATTCTAAGACACACTTCCCCCCCATATAAACATCTCTAAAAATGGGGTGCGTCTTAGAATCGTGGGTGTGTCTTATGGTTGTTGTTGTTTCTGTTGGTGGTACTGAAATTAGTGTGCGTCCTACAATCGATGGCGCCTTTCAATCGAAGAAATACGGTACTAGGCCGGAATTTTGGCATCTTCACTGACTCGTAATCCGTTCCTGGGCCCAATTCTAAGTGTGAGTTTTGACCATTACGATCCCTAATGGTTTACAACCAGAGTAATTGAAGGATTGAGACTCCACATGGTTAGGCCTCATCTAGAGTATTGCGTCCAATTCTGGGCTCCACAATTCAAGAAGGATGCAAACAAGCTGGAGCGTGTTCCGAGGAGGGCAACCAGGATGATCAGGGGTCTGGAAACAAAGCCCTATGAGGAGAGACTGAAAGAACTGGGCATGTTTAGCCTGGAGAAGAGAAGATTGATGATGGCACTCTTCAAATACTTAAAAGGTTGTCACACAGAGAAGGGCCAAGATCTCTTCTCAATCCTCCCAGAGTGCAGGACACGGAATAACCGGCTCAAGTTAAAGGAAGCCAGATTCCAGCTGGACATCAGGAAAAACTTCCTGGTTGTTAGAGCAGTACGACAATGGAATCAGTTGCCTGGTGAGGTTGTGGGCTCTCCCACACTAGAGGCCTTCAAGAGGCAGCTGGACAACCCTCTGTCAGGGATGCTTTAGGGTGGATTCCTGCATTGAGCAGGGGGTTGGACTTGATGGCCTTGTAGGCCCCTTCCAACTCTGCTATTCTATGATTCTATGTACCTACTTGAACTTTACGTTCTTCTTCAGAGAAACTTGTCTTGAGTGCCCCCTCCAGGTGCAGTGTGATGGGTGGCTTAGGGACCCTTTTCAGTGGTGTTACTTTTTTATGTCTGCTGTAGAGAGACTTGCCTGGCTCTTAATTTGTCATTTTGTTACCTGGAAAAGATCACTTCATTAAAAACTATAATAACCTATTCTATACTTTGCTGTTCTTATTCTCTGCTTGTGAGATATTTCTTTCTTTAGCATTTTTTTTTTTTGCTGCATCATGTTATACGGTTTGTTAATCCACCTTTAAATTTGTTTTTCTTTTTATGTTAAGCCACTCTGAGAACTGTTTATTATATTGTGGTCTATGAATGTTATTAAATAGATAGATGAATAAGTGGTCAGACTTTATTATTATTATTATTATTATTATTATTATTATTAATAATAATAATAATAATAATAATAATAATAATTTAGCACTATCAGTGTACATGGTGCTGTACAGAGTAAAACAATAAAATAGCAAGACCCTGCCGCATAGGCTTGCATTCTAATAGAATCATAATAAAACAATAAGGGGAAGAGAATGCACCAAACAGGCACAGAGTAGAGTAAAACTAACAGTATAAAAGTCAGATCAAAATCAAGTTTTAAAAGCTTTTGAAAAAGAAAAGTTTTTAGCTGAGCTTTAAAAACTGCGATTGAAATTGTAGTTCTCAAATGTTCTGGAAGAGCGTTCCAGGCGTAAGGGGCAGCGGAAGAAAATGGACAAAGCTGAGCAAGGGAAGGAGAGACCCTTGGGCAGGTGAGAAACATGACATCAGAGGAGCGAAGAGCACGAGCGGGGCAATAGTGTGAGATGAGAGAGGAAAGATAGGAAGGAGCTAGGCTGTGAAAAGAGATTTATTTATTTATGTGTATGGGTATAAAGGGGTTCTGTGGTTAGAGGTGACCAGACTTTGTGTCAAGGCAGCTTTTGAAGAGCCTGTTGCCAGATTGCCGGATTGCAAGTAGGTAGGGCCACTTGGCAGAAAAACTTTACAAGAATCTGTTTTGTTTAGTGGCATAAAAGTGGGTGGGTGGGGGACATGAAGGCTAGTAAAACTTTATTGCCAGGCCACGAGAGCTAGAATAGGGGAGAAGAGACTCAGCTGTTATTCAGAGAGTCCCCACTTCAGCACCATGTACATTGATGGTGCTATATAAATAAATAATAATAATAATAATAATAATAATTTCTCCTTTGCCAGGAGCAGCATCCTTCTCCCTTCCCCTCTTCAATTTGGGAAACTCCTGGGATAAAGTTGTGAGGATTATTGAGGTGATTGTGCATAATGCTAACCCATGCAACCAAGTAGCACTTTAAAGACGAACTGTTTAAGAACATAAGAAGGGCCCTGATGCTGGATCAGACCAAAGGTTCCATCTAGTCCAGCACTCTGTTCACACAGGGGCCAGGCAGCCATCGGCCAGGGATGAACAAGGAGGACATGGTGCAACAGCACCCTCCCACCCATGTTCTGGTACACACAGGCCTACTGCCTCGAATACTGGAGATAGCACACAACCATCAGGGCTAGTAGCCTTTGATAGCCTTCGCCTCCGGGGATTTATCCAACCCCCTTTTGAAGCCATCCAGATTGGTGGCCATCACTACATCTTGTGGTAGTGAGTTCCATAATTGAACTACGCTCTGTGCGAAGGAGTCCTTCCTCTTATTTGTCCTGGATCTCCCACCCATCAGCTTCATGGGATGACCCCATGGGGTTCTAGTATTTTGAGAGCTGGAGACAAATGTCTCCCTGTCCACATTCTCTACACCATGCGTCATTTTGTCCACCTCTATCAGGTCTCCTTTTAGCATCCTTTTTCCAAGCTAAACAATCCCAGTTGATGTAACCTTCCCTCATAGGGGAGATGCTCCAGCCCCGAGGTCATTTGCGTTGCCCTTTTCTGTTTGCGATGGAGGTTTCTGTGGAGTCCATGAGAGCTTCTCCCAGAATACATGGGTTAGATTTTAAGGACCCCGGCGAGGCCTTTTTCTGTGTTTGCTACCGGTGACTAATAACCGCTCGCCCGCTGAGGTGGGTGGCTCTTGCACATGGCACCTTTATGCATGAGCGCCACTTAACATCTTCGTCATAAGCCAGGTTCACAGGGTGTCGTTCCTTCTGTACACGATCCTGCATGCGTGCTTTCTCTCTCCTCACAATCCCAAGCCTTCCTCTTTGCACAACAGGGGGGTCTGTGACAAGTTTTTCTAGTTTCTCTTTTGTGTTACGTTGCTGACACATTTCGGCGGTGCACCAGCAGTGGTGAAAAAGCAGTGGTTTTCCCTTTAAAGCAGCCTTCCTCAACCTGGGGCGCTCCAGATGTGTTGGACTACAACTCCCAGAATGCCCCAGCCAGCTGGCTGGGGCATTCTGGGAGATGCAGTCCAACACATCTGGAGCGCTCCAGGTTGAGGAAGGCTGCTTTAAAGAGTTCCCAGCTCTCTGTGCGCCTTGTTTTATACCAGCCTCACTGCATTTTTTTGCTGCTGCTGCCACAGCAAATCTGGCGATGGGGCCCATGGAAAAAGCCAGGAATGCAGCCCCCGGGCTCATACTGCCTGCTCCTTCTTTAACCCCCTACAGATTATGCAATGGGTGTTTTGGTCTGCTGGTATTTTTACACAAATTTGGGGATCAGCATGCTGTGTGCGTGTGCGCTCAACAGTAGCAATTCATGGGAGAATTTTGTTGTTTTTATATTTATTTCTATCCGGCCTTTTGTCCAATGCTGGGCCTCAAGGCGACATTGCAAAACTTAAAACTTATACGTTTAAAACCTATAAATAGAAATATACAAAGGTCAAAATATATTGAATACATTCCAATATTAAAACTTTTAAACTTTTAAAATGACGGTTTTAAAAGTCCTTTTTAAAAGCCAGCCACCCTCTGCAGTTACACCTTTGGGTGTTTTTTTCCGTCCTGTCCTGCCCTTCTCCTTTCTACATTGGTTCAATTTCAAATCTCCTTGGCTGCTTGACTCTCCCGACCAGTTTAAATCAAAGCGACCTCAATGTGTCTAACTTGGGCCTGCATTGCAGCCCAAACGTTTAAATCCATTAACAAGACTTCTCAGGGTTTACAACAGCTTTCCTCAACCTGGGGCGCTCCAGGGAGGTGCAGTCCAACACATCTGGAGCACCCCAGGTTGAGGAAGGCTGGTTTACAAGATAGAACGGGGGGGGGGGGGAAGGGAGAGAATGAAATGCAAGCCTTCTCTTGGAATGCCGGCCCTCCAAAGAGTATCGTTATTTTATTATATTTATTGGTATCCCACCTTTTGCCCAATACTGGGCCTCACAAAATTTAAAACATATGCATTTTAAAACCTAAGAAAAGAAATATACAAAAGTTTTTTTTTAATATATTACAATATTAAAACATTAAACATTTAAAACACATGACGATTTTAAAAGTCCTTAGCATAGACGGAGGCCCAGATTATTCGCTAAAGGCTTGCCAGAACAAAGAACTTTTTGCCTGCTTCCGAAAGCCCATCAAGGAGGGAGCCAGTCTAGCTTCCCCAGGAAGGGAGGTTATAGAATCATAGAATAGCAGAGTTGGAAGGGGCCTACAAGGCCATCGAGTCCAACCCCCTGCTCAATGCAGGAATCCACCCTAAAGCAACCCTGACAGGTGGTTGTCCAGCTGCCTCTTGAAGGCCTCTAGTGTGGGAGAGCCCACAACTTCACCAGGCAACTGATTCCATTGTTGTACTGCTCTAACAGTCAGGAAGTTTTTCCTGATGTCCAGCCGGAATCTGGCTTCTTTTCACTTGAGCCCGTTATTCCGTGTCCTGCACTCTGGGAGGATCGAGAAGAGATCCTGGCCCTCCTCTGTGTGACAACCTGTCAAGTCCTTCAAGAGTGCTCTCCTGTCTCCCCTCAATCTTCTCTTCTCCGAGCTAAACCTGCCCAGTTCTTTCAGTCTCTCTTCATAGGGCTTTGTTTCCAGACCCCTGATCATCCTGGTTGCCCTCCTCTGAACCCGCTGCTCCAGAGCACTGTGTTCAGAGCACCGGAGCAGCCACCGAGAAGGCCCTCTCCCGTGTTCCCACTAAGTGCACCTGTGAAGATGGTGGGACTGAAAGAAGCGCTTCCCCAGAAGATCTCAAAGCACGTGCAGGCTCATAAGGGAGAAGACGTTCGTTCAAATAACCTGGACCCAAGCCACATAGGGCTTTATAGATCGAAACCAGCACTTTGAATTGTTCCCGGAAACAGACTGGAAGCCAGTGGAGCTGTTTTAACAGGGGAGTTGTATGAATTGCACAATTCCTGGGCAAGGCTGTCCTCAAACAACTTCTGTTACTTCTGAAACTGCATTAAAGTGTACTTCCTGACCCCCTTATCACCAGGGTTAAATTCGTAGCGCCACAGAGTGCAACGCTTGGAAAGAACTCCTTTTTCTCTCTCTCATTGAGCCTGTTTGGTAGAAATGTTGGCAGCAGACTGAGCTGGGTCGCGCAGGCGCCATCAGGAGGACGCCTGGGTTGTTTTGAGCGGGCCCCACGGAAGGTGAGGCTCTCTTGGGACTTTCTGTTTTTTCATCCGCAGTTGTGTGTCTCTCACTGTTTTCTTGGTTACAAGCATGTTGAACAGAAGGAAGCTGCGGTCTGTCTGCGTCCTGTTCACGTTCTTGCCTAAGAGCAAAAGCTGACAGTTGCGCCTCGCCCTTTGAAAGTGTCAGCCGCTGGCTACCTGGCGCACGGTGGGGCGGGCAGAGAGGGTCCCTCTGAAGCTGGAACCAGCCTTCATGCCCCCACCACTAGCTGGAGGCTTCATGGAGAATGAGGTAGGAATTTGAGGTGGTTCTGCGGCCAGGAGTGCAGAGACTCAGGCCTCGGGTCCCATTCCAGCCCTCAACCAGCCCCTCGATGGGGAGCGCCCCCCTGGCCTCGCGCCCCCCTGGCCTCGCACCCCGCTCCCCTGTCGTTGATGCTTTCCTGGCCTTGGTGCAGGTTTCCCACCACATCCCCCATTCTGCAAGGTTTTCTTCGTCCTTAAAACGCCTCTCCCCACTTTGCGCTGGTTTGTCTCTTAACAAGCTCCTCTGTTCTCCCCCTTCAAACTGTTTTCCACCTGAAACGGCTGCGTCTCCAGAGTCCAGCAACCCGCCTCTCCCTTCACATCACAATGGTCTCTCCTCCCCAGCGCCCAACTTGCTAAAGTTCTAAAGTGTTGGGAGCCCGTTTGCGACGTGGTCAGAAATGTAATCCGAGGTACGGATGCTTCCTCTTCCGCGCGTTTGAGTGCAGTTTCCCTTCTTGGCAATTGCTGTGTCTTTGGTAGATTTGACTGGCCCAGATTTTGGGCCGTCTTCCCCAACCTGATGCCTTCCAGCTGTGTAGGACTACAACTCCCACCAGCTCCACCCAGCATGTAGGACAGGGCCTTATTTGGTAGTACCGCAGCCACGGTCGGCCAAGTATGCATGCTGGGCCTGTGCCCTGGCAGTGCGGTTGTAGCACCGCCCCTCTTAAATCGGCTCCACAGACACCCGCGTTGGGCATCAAACCGTGTCGATCAATCTCCCGTCAGCCCACATGGGTAGGGGTTCCATCAAAAGTGGACGGGGCTGCCCCCTTTTGCATTTCTCCAAAGAGAGGGATTTGGGTGGGGCTGCAGCCATGCATCGCCTTGGCCTGAATTCAGACTTTCCCCAGATGGCTTTTTGCTGTAGTCCCCTGCGTGACTTCTGGGGCCAACCGGCTTCCTGGCCGTGCTTTCCGAGCCGTGCTCGGTGTGGGATGGTCTCTTCGTTCATCGACCTCCTTTGAGCAATAACGAAACTTCGGCGTGCCGCTGTCACTTTCAGCTTCCTGACCTGACCGTTTATGGGCTCGAGAGTCAGAAGAGAAGAGCAAGCCAAGGCAGGCGAAAAGCATCGTGTCTTTACGATCAGCATGTGTTAGTTGATAGAGCTTGCCCCTTGGAGAAGTCCAACGTTGGATGGCCATGCAGTTGCTTGAACAGGGGAGTAGCATGGGCTGATCACTCCAGTAAACTCTCTGGCCAATATCCAGCCACTTCCTTCTGCAGGACCTGGCTGCCAGGTAAAGGGCCTACTCAGTGTTGGCACTCTGACCATGGAATGCTCCTCCTCAGGAAGGCTGGCCTGGCGCCTACCCTGACGTCACGTCAACTCCAGGCAGAGAGCTTTGAGTTTTTCAGGCTTTTTATTCTATGCATTGCTTTTATGCTTCTTGGCTGCTTGTTGGTTTTTTGTTTTTGTTTTTAAATTCCTCTGAGTGCTTTTTTTTTAAAAAAAAAATATCTGTGATGCTTGGAAGCTTTGTGTTTAATTTGTTTTATTGTAATTTTAACTTCTACAAAAAGTTGAAGAGGAGAGGTGTAAACTGAACCAATCCATGACCTTTTTCTGAAACGAGGAAGGGCAGCTTCTCAAACTTCCTTTTCGTTCCCTTTGAAATGAGGGTCTGCCGCTGGCGAAGTCCTTGCTGGTGCTCCTTCGTTCCCGGGAATGTCGGGCAAAGTGCCCAGGAACGGAAGCAAGTCTCCTCCAAGAGGAAATTGACAAGTGATGAGAGAGAAGTTGTGTTGTGGCTAGCCCAGCTCAGCGGGGGCGATGGCGGTGGACTGGCTGGTGTTCGACTTCCTTGGTTGGGATCTTCTTAAACTATTTGAACTCTTATCCATAAATCAGTAAAATACGTAGTGAAACCCCTTTCCTCCGCCTCTCCTAGAATCATAGAATAGCAGAGTTGGAAGGGGCCTACAAGGCCATCCAGTCCAACCCCCGCTCAATGCAGGAATCCACCCTAAAGCATCCCTGACAGAGGGTTGTCCAGCTGCCTCTTGAAGGCCTCTAGTGTGGGAGAGCCCACCACCTCCCTAGGTCATTGGTTCCATTGTCATACTGCTCTAACAGTCAGGAAGTTTTTCCTGATGTCCAGCTGGAATCTGGTTTCCTTTAACTTGAGCCCGTTATTCCGTGTCCTGCACTCTGGGAGGATGGAGAAGAGATCCTGGCCCTCCTCTGTGTGACAACCTTTTAAGTATTTGAAGAGTGCTCTCATGTCTCCCCTCAATCTTCTCTTCTCCAGACTAAACGTACCCAGTTCTTTCAGTCTCTCTTCATAGGGCTTTGTTTCCAGACCCCTGGTCATCCTCGTTGCCCTCCTCTGAACACGTTCCTTTTCCTGTGCGTCTTTCTTTTAGATTGTGAGCTTGTAGGTCGGGACTGTGTTGTTATACTGCAGGCTGCTCCGAGGGCTTTTTTTTTTTGGATTATGAATGAGATAAAAAAATACTTTTAAACAAATAAAATGCTCACTGGGGGAGGGTGGAGGTGGCTGTTGGCGAACGCTAAGCGCACCTGTTCCCAGAATCCGTGGGCGTCCTCTGCGGAGGACCAAAGCACGAGCTGCTGCCCAAGAAATGCCGGCTAATTGCTTGGATGTTGGGGTTGGGAACGGAAAGTACCTTCGCTGGAAAGTCTTGGAACTACCGTGGGTTCTTTGTTTTTTGGAACGGGGCTGGCCCAGGCCACACAAGCAAGCCAGGCTGCTGCTTCTGATGCCATCCGTGTGCCCCATAATCCCCCATTCTCTGATGTGGCATGAAATCCTGGCATGCCCTTGGGGCGTAGCCTGCTGGGAACAGCCAGGAAACATGTCTTGGGTCAGCCTAGTTCCCCGGGGTTGGGTGGGGTTGAGGGCTAAGGCAAGTAGCCTGCTGTCAATATTTTCTTCTCGCTGATAGGGCTCTGCGCCTGGCGAAGAACTAGCTATGCATTTTGGAGAACTTACAGGAACCGGTGAATAATGAGCCCTTTCAAAATGAGGATGAAGCAGCTGCAATTAATATAATGGCCCTCGAGTTCACTGAAACTGGGTACACGGTGCTCTGTTCCACAAATGTCTCCTTTAAAAGAACACACACACCGTAATCGATCCGTATCGGGCTGTCCGCCGCTTCCCTGTGAGCAAAGTGGCCGTGCAGGCGCATAAATCAGGGTGCAAAGCGTGTCATTCTAAGACGTCTTCACCTCCTTTCTCCTCTCTTCCCAACCCCCCCCCCCCCGCATTCTTCCTGCAGCCTGGAATAGTGTCCCCTTTCAAGCGCGTCTTCCTGAAAGGCGAAAAGGGCCGGGATAAGAAGGCCCAGGAGAAAGTGACGGAGAGGCGGGCCCTGCACACTGTGCCGCTCTCCTTGCCTGACCGTGTGGAGCCGGACGTCCTCTTGAACGACTACATCGAAAAGGAAGTGAAGGTAGCGTCTTCCTTGTCCTGGTTCGTAACCTTATTTGGGCTGAGCCCACTGGGGTTGAATCTCAGCAGGTTTAAGACTGGTCTGCACACAGTGCATGATCCGCCTTAACATCTGTTGTAGAGTGAGAGCCGTTAGGTCAGCCTTCCCCAACTTGATGCCCTCCAGATGTGTTTATAGAATCCTGGAATAGGAAGGGGCCTCTAAGGCCATCAAGTCCAACCCCCTGCTCAGTGCAGGAATCCACCTTAAAGCATCCCTGACTGATGGGGCATGCTGGGAGTTGTATTCCCACACATCTGGAGGGCACCAGCTTGGGGAAGCGTGCTTTAGATCTTGCCGTGCGTGAGTTGCGTGGCTGTTTCCCCCAGGTGTTCAGTGACCAGGCAGCTCTTCTACACACAGCCAGTTCGAGCTGTGCCCAGCTTAGTAAAAGCGTTCGCCAACCTTTGGAAATTCAGGTCTGATGATAACTCTCTGATATTTGTATTATTTCGAAACGTTATTACAAGCGACAATTATTATTATTATTATTATTATTATTATTATTATTATTATTATTATTTATTTATATAGCACCATCAATGTACATGGTGCTGTACAGAGTAAAACAGTAAATAGCAAAACCCTGCCGCATAGGCTTACAATCTAATAAAATCATAGTAAAACAATAAGGAGGGGAAGAGAATGCAAACAGGTACAGGGTAGGGTAAGCAGGCACAGGGTAGGGTAAAACTAACAGTATAAAGTCTGCACAACATCAAGTTTAAAAAGCTTTAGGAAAAAGAAAAGTTTTTAGTTGAGCTTTAAAAGCTGCGATTGAACTTGTAGTTCTCAAATGTTCTGGAAGAGCGTTCTGGAAGAGCGTTCCAGGCGTAAGGGGCAGCAGAAGAAAATGGACGGAAAATGGACGGAGCCGAGCAAGGGTACACAAGCCGTGTAGCAAATGGACGGAGCCGAGCAAGGGTACACAAGCCGTGTAGCAAACCAGGCAGCAGGAAAATGCGGATTAAATACCATCACAAAATCATGGTAGATTCCCAAAGGTCCATCTCAACAGCAGTGTCTGCGTATCCTGTTTTTCCTCCTTGAATTCAGTTATGGTGGGAAAATCTTTCAGCCTGAGGGACAAAATCAATTTTGTTGAGGTTCTCGGGGGCTGCTCTCCAGTGGCGGATTATGCCACGACACAGGCTCTGAACACCAGACCCGGCCGTGGCTACTCCCTGCTCAAGCCAAGCACCACCGCTTGATACGCCTGAGGCAAGGGATAAAACCCGCCTTCCTCCAAACTATGTGGAGAAAGGGGTTTAAATTTAAATGGAGAAGGATTTTAATATATATAATAATGCGCTGTGAGTTATATGTGCTGAGGTGAATGATTGCCAGAGTGGGTGTTAAATGAGTAAACTTTAGATGATAAATGCCAAACAGACACGTGGGATTTTTGTGGTGGTTTAAAAACAAAACAATCAAAATTTATTTTTAAAAGTTCACAAGCTTTGTTTTAAATAAAGCATTTAAAAACCTTTTTGAAACCTTTCATCCAATCCTTTCACTCATTCACATACGCGCTTTCCTTTTTCTCACACAATTAATCTTGAACTTTCTTTATTATCAGTATTGATTGATATGCATCAACTACGTGCACACCACACTCCAAAGACACCACTCTCTACACTGACCCTCAAGTTTCCCAGAACTTAAGTACCCTAAACACAGAGAGCACTAAAGACTCTAAGACAGCCTTCCTCAACCTGGGGCGCTCCAGATGTGTTGGACTACAACTCCCAGAATGCCCCAGCTGGCTGGGGCATTCTGGGAGTTGTAGTCCAACACATCTGGAGCGCCCCAGGTTGAGGAAGGCTGCTCTAAGAGTACCTAACAAGTCCCCCACAATCCCCTCCGTCCTTCCCTTATATATCCCTCCTCCCCCCTCCCAAGACATTCTAACTCTCCCCAATCAGGCCAACGTTCTAAAACCCACAGACTTACAAACTGCAGACATACATTTGGGAACTGACTTGTGGGGTGTAACGCCTACCATCAGTAACCAAGCTGCTGGAGCGGCATGCCAGCCTTTTAGAAGGGCCGGGGGGTGGGGGACTGCAGAAGCCAGAGAAACATCCAAATAATTTTGCTCCCAAGCTGTGGAATGGCCTGCCGGAGGGAATTCGTCAACTTGACAGTCTTCTAGAATTTAAAAAAGCAATAAAGACTGATCTGTTCCGGCAGGCTTATCCAGTGAATTTTTAGAATGTTTTAAAGATGTTTTAATGCAGCCTTTCTCAACCTGAGGCGCTCCAGATGTGTTGGACTGCATCTCCCAGAATGCCCCAGCCAGAGCTGGCTGGGGCATTCTGGGAGTTGTAGTCCAACACATCTGGAGTGCCTCAGGTTGAGAAAGGCTGTTTTAATGTTTTAAAGATGTTTTAATCGTGTATGGTATGTTTTTAATCGGTTTTTAATGTGTATTTTATATCATGTTTTTTATACTGTTTGTTTTATGCTTTGAATGGTTTTAGTTTTTGTGAAACACCCAGGGAGCTTTGGCTGTTGGGGGGTGTAAAAATGCAATAAATAATGATAACAAACGATTCCCCTGTGATGGGGGAAGGGGGGGGCAGGAGGAGGAGACATCTGGGGACCCAAGGCAGGCCGTATCTGGCCTGTTGACTCGAGTTTGTGCATCCCTGCTTTAATCCCAGAGCCCCAGGTTCTCCAGCCCCCATCATGGTTAGATTGGGACCCCGAGAGTGCTGAGTTTGGCCTCTGGGCTTAAGGGCTTTCAATAAAGCTCTCTGGAAGATTGGGTCATCCTGCCCCATCTTAAAGGGGGCCTCCTCTTTAAGAGCAGGACCATGGCCACCCCTTTGAAGTGCCCTAGTGGGGTTTTACGACGGGTACATTCATAGAATCATACGATAGTAGAGTTGGAAGGGTCCTATAAGGCCATCCAGTCCAACCCCCCCTGGATCATTGCTGGAAGCTCATTGCATTCCCCTTATGCTCCTTGCACCCTTTGGGATTGTGCCACCCCTCCCTTCCAAGATGGCTGAGACCGACAGGTCTTCTGTATATGTGTGTGTGTGTGTGTGTGTGTGTGTGCGCGCACGTATGTGTTCATGTCCTTTGCTCTGACAGACTTTTGTTGTCTTCCAGTATTTAGGTCAATTAACCTCTGTCCCAGGGTACCTGAACCCTTCCAGCCGAACTGAGATCCTGCATTTGATAGACAATGCTAAGGTGCGTGCCGTCTCCCTCGAGCGTCATTGATCTGAATTTGGAACTTGGCTGCCTCCTCGTAAGCTAGGCTTGGTGTTCGAGTAATGGCGTGACGAAGGTTGAGGGGGGGGGGGCTTAAAAGCCACGAGGAGGGTGGTAAGCTGGATGCTTTTTAACGCCTTGAGAAAACGTATGTATGTTTTAAAAAAACAATAGAATAACCTAATTGGCAAGTCCAAAGAAGGATGCTTCTCGGCAGTCATAAAGCCCCAGCAGCTGTTACCGGACCCAGCTGGTGTAAGATACTGAGTGGAGTCATAGAATCATAGAATAGCAGAGTTGGAAGGGGCCTACAAGGCCATCAAGTCCAACCCCCTGCTCAATGCAGGAATCCACCCTCAAGCATCCCTGACAGATGCTTGTCCAGCTGCCTCTTGAAGGCCTCTAGTGTGGGAGAGCCCACAACCTCCCTAGGGAACTGATTCCATTGTCATACTGCTCTAACAGTCAGGACGTTTTTCCTGATGTCCAGCCGGAATCTGGCTTCCTGTCACTTGAGCCCATTATTCCGTGTCCTGCACTCTGGGATGATCGAGAAGTCAAATGTAGCTTTTGGCCAAGCTCTCTGGGCAGTTTACAAAGGTTAAAAACAAATACAAAAATTTTAAACCATCAGAAGCATAAAAAGAACAATATCCATTTAAAACAAACTATTCTGGGGTCAGTTAAAAACTCAGGATATGTTGTTAACTGCCTGGGAGAAGAGAAAAGTCTTGACTTGGTGCCGAAAAGTTAACAATGTTGGCGCCAGGCAAGCCTCGTCGGGGAGATCATTCCATAATTGGGGGGCCACCACTGAAAAGGCCCTCTCCCTTGTTGCCATCCTCCGAGCTTCCCTCTGAGTAGGCACTCGGAGGAGGACCTTAGATGTTGAGCGCAGTGTAAGGGGAGGTTCATGTCGGGAGAGGCGTTCCGTCAGGTATGGTGGTTCCAAGCCGTGTTAATGACCCCACCCCTGCCCTATCCACTCCCTATCTTCTTTTTTTTTTGTCCTAGAGGGCACATCAGCTTCCAGGCCAGCTGACCCAAGAACACGACGCTGTGATCAGCCTCTCGGCCTACAACATCAAGCTGGTGTGGCGAGATGGCGAAGATATCATCCTCAGGGTCCCCATCCATGACATCGCATCGGTCTCCTACATCCGCGACGACTTGTTGCACTTGGTGGTTTTGAAAACAGGTAGGCTGGGCCCAGCGGAGGGCAGCTGCCTTCCGCTCAGGGCCAATGGCTTGCGCTGAGCTTGCATGAGGGTGGGCTGGAGGGGGGGGGTCTCCACCAGAGAGTCCGATGCACTCCTCGGCTCTTGCTTCTGTCTTGGATGGCAGGCAACGAAATGGGGCACAGGTTGGCTCTGTGGCTGTGCTGCTTCAGAGGAGAATAAATCAGTGTGGGATATATAGGCAGGCTTCTATTTATTCCATACCTCCATGGCTGACAGCGCAGTGTTGCAGCACGCAGGGCTCAGAGAAGGGCAACGAAGATGATGACGGGGCTGGAAACTCAGCCCTACGAGGGAAGGAACTGCATATGCTTAGCCTTGAGAAGAGAAGACTGAGGGTGGGGAGGGGGGAATAGGAGAGCACTTTTCAAGTCCTGAAATCTGTGGGCCAGGGTGGTGCAGCAGGTAAAGTGTCGGACTGGGAGTCCGGAGATCCGGGTTCGAGTCCCCACTCAGCCGTGGAAGCCCACTGGGTGACTCTGGGCCAGTCACAGACTCTCAGCCCAGCCTACCTCACAGGGTGGTTGTTGTGAGGACAAAACGGAGAGGAGGAGAATTATGAGTGTGGAAATTAAATAAATAAATAATATACCCCGCCTTTTTTCTTTCTTAAGGAACTCATTTATTTATTTTATTTTATTTCTAATCCGCCCAATAGTCAAAACTCCCTGCGCGGTTTACAACAATGCATAAAATAATAAAATATGGCATAAAATGCACCATAAAAATGTAAATATACAAAACTTAAAACAATTTAGACAGCTGAAAACAGTTTCAATAAAAGTCTAGAGCTGTTTAGATAACTGGCATAAATGTTCCATATTATTATTATTATTATTATTATTATTATTATTATTATTATTTGTATCCCGCCTTTTGCCCTATGCTGGGCCTCAAGGCGGCCTTACAAAGTTTAAAACATACATTGGGGGTGGGGGGGAACAAAACCATAAACGTTTAAAATACACAACAAAATTATAAGACATTAACATAGATGGAGGGCAAGATTATTCTCCAAAGGCCTGCTGGAACAAAAAAGTTTTAGCCTGCTTCCGAAAGCCCATCAAGGAGGGAGCCAGCCTAGCTTCCCCGGGAAGAGAGTTCCAGAGCACCGGAGCAGCCACCGAGAAGGCCCTCTTCTCCCATGTTCCCACCAAGCGCGCCTGTGAAGATGGTGGGACTGAAAGAAGGCCTTCTCATATCCTATTAAATGCCTAGGAGTAGGCACCAGTTTTAACCTGGCACCAAAAAGATGACGTTGTCACCAGGCAGGCCTGAGCAGGTCTCATTCGACAGTTAGGGAGCCACCACTGAGAAGGCCCTCTGCCTTATCACCTCCCTCTGAGTCTCCCTTGGAGGAGGCATTCGGAGGAAGGCCCCAGATATTGAACATGGTGTCCAAGCAGGTTGATGTCAGGAGAGGAGTTCTGTCAGGTCCCATGCCGTGAAATAAATAAATAAATAAATAAAATACTGAAATGGTTGGCACTCAGAAGAAGGACGTGTAACTTGTTCTCTTATCATCCAAGGCTATAGGACACAATATAATGGGCTAAAGTTATGGGAAGGCGGATTTCGGTTGAACCGCAGGAGAAAATCCGTAATGGTCAGAGCAGTCAGACCATGAACCCAACTGCAGTGGGGTGGGGTGGGCTGGGCTCTGTCTTGCTAGAAGCATTCATCTGGCAGGACTGCTTTAAACTGGATTCCTGCATTGAGCAGGGGGTCGGACCTGATGGCCCCTTCCAATTCTACAGCTCCCAGCATCGACGATTCTACAACTCCCGGGGAGTTGTAGTCCAGCAGAACTGGAGGGCAGTAGGTTGTGGAGGACCGACGTAGAGAATCAGGCTACGTTTTTTTAAAGTTTCTGGTCCTCATGGCTGTGGAAGGAGGTGTGAAACCATATGGGTGGTGCTTCATGGAATCGTGAAACTCAGTCAGCCGATCAAGTTTGCTGTTGGCAGGGTGTGGCTTCGTGGGCTTTGCGTAGCTCACTGTCACTCCCTTATGTGGCCCACTGAGGTAGCGGAATAAACAGGCCAAAATACGTGAGGACATCCATCGCTCAATCGATGAACATTATTATCCCTATTACAGGTGTTTTTTTTTCCCTGAGAGCTTGGGTTACCAATTTGGAATTGCTTTGCACAAAGTACCATCAGGATGTGTGAGAAGCAAATGCAATTTATTTTTGTAAGGGGAGGGGGGGGGTGTTATTCAGAATTTCACAGGGCTTCCAGCTTGCGTCCTGGTTCCACTCACGGTCTCTGGTTTTTCTCAGCTCAGGACCCCGGGATTTCCCCCAGCCAGAGTCTTTGCGCCGAAAGCTCGAAGGCTCTCACGTCAGGGTCACTCTCAGAGAGCGGGGTGGTTCCCGTCGAGGCCTGCTGCCTGGTGGTCCTGGCCGCAGAGAATAAAGTAAGCTGCTCCCGTCTCCTCTGCCTTGCGTGCGCCGTCGGGTGTCTCTGCCCATGTGAATATTTGCCCAAAGTGTCGGTGAGCTGCAGTTTGGCCTCCCCGCACCCAGAGGGCAGCCGTGACGAAGAGGTCCACAAGGTTGTCCTACGCTGTGTTGTGCTCTGTCTGAATAAGGCACCTTCTCACCCAGACACGGTCAAGCAGGATTTCCTTATTGTTGTGTTATTGTGTTCCTTTTCCACCTCTCTAAAGCTAACCAAGGCGGTTTGCAAAACATTCAGGAAATAAAAAACATAATCTTCTCAGTCATAGGGTCGATCGGGCTATTCCTGCCAAGATGGAATGCCGTATTTTGGATGGCAAACTATCCCCTAAATATAGGAAGGCATTCTCCTTAGCAAGTTTTAATGTTCTCTTATCCAAACTATTAGAGGGCAGATTTAAGGAAATCCCAATAATAATAATAATAATAATGATTTTTTTCTTACCCACCTCTCCCTCTGGATCAACATTGAATACAAAAATATAAAATACATAAAACTGATTAAAAGCATAAAACTAATACATTATTAAAATCCTAAAACCTTTTAAGATGTTTTAAAATTCGACTGGGTAGGCCCGCCAGAAGAGACCTGTCTTTATAGCTTTTTTTTAAATTCAGAAAGACTATTAAGCTGGTGGATCTCTCCCAGCAGGCCATTCCATGGTTTGGGAGCGGCAGAAGAGAAGGTCCTCTGGGTAACTGTTGTCAGCCTAGTTTTGGCTGAAAGTAGTAAATTCTCCCCAGAGGACCTGAGTGTGCGGGGCGGATTGTACGGGAGAAGACGAATAACAGAGCAGTACGACAATGGAATCAGTTCCCTAGGGAGGTTGTGGCCTCTCCCACACTAGAGGCCTTCAAGAGGCAGCTGGACAACCATCTGTCAGGGATGCTTTAGGGTGGATTCCTGCATTGAGCAAGGGGTTGGACTCGATGGCCTTGTAGGCCCCTTCCAACTCTGCTATTCTATGGTTCTATGATTCTAACAGATTCCACCCCTGCAACAACGCCGAGGTAGAATCAAATCTTGCGCGTTCTTTTTCTACTGCAGAGTTATTCCCAAGAGGCCAGGAAAGACCACATCCGCCCCATGACGCAGTTACATTCTCTTCTGAGCCCCTTAGGATTATTTTACTCCGGGGCACCAATAACTCTGTTACTGAGCAAGCAGCCAAATTTCTGAATCTGGCTATTCTCGCTAGACCACTTACGACTGGTTTGATCATTTCTTTTAGATTTACTGATTAGTATTTTTACAGTTTTTGTATTGTTCCTTATCTATTAAACATGTATTCTTATTAACACATGTGTAGCACAGAGAGAGAGAGAGAGAGAAAGGGTCCACTCTCCAGTGTCTTCAAAAGGGCCTCTCCTGCTGAACGTAATAACCCAGCTAGGCTCTCGGAGAGGCCATTTAGAGCTTTAAAGTTTAAAACCAACCCCTTGAATTGATTCTGGGAAACAACTGTTATCCTGTTCCCTTGCCTTTGCTGAGGGTCCGGCGGCCCCTGGCCCTCCCCAAAGTTTGCCATTTCCCCTCCCTCCCCATCCCCTTTTCCTCATGTGTCCTGCCTAATAATAATAATAATAATAATAATAATAATAATAATAATAATAATAATAGATTTATTTCATACCCGCCTCTCCCTTTGGATCAAGGCAGGGAACTACATCAGTACAGGAATACAATATAAATCTAATACATAAAATTAATTAAAAGAGCATTTAAAGCCAATACAATATCAAAAGAGACATCGTAAAATTCTTGGTTTAAATTTAATAGGGATAAATGCCAAGTTCTACATTTAGGGAATAGAAATCAAAGGCACAGTTACAAGATGGGGGATACTTGGCTCAGCAATACTACAAACGAGAAGGATCTTGGAATTGTTGTAGATCGCAAGCTGAATATGAGCCAACAGTGCAATATGGCTGCAAGAAAGGCAAATGCTCTTTGGGGCTGCATTAATAGAAGTATAGCTTCCAAATCGCACAAGGTACTGGTTCCTCTCTATTCGGCCCTAGTTAGACCTCATCTAGAGTATTGCGTCCAGTTCTGGGCTCCACAATTCAAGAAGGACACAGACAAGCTGGAGCGTGTTCAGAGGAGGGCAATCAGGATGATCAGAGGTCTGGAAACAAAGCCCTATGAAGAGAGACTGAAAGAACTGGGCAGGTTTAGCCAGGAGAAGAGAAGATGGAGGGGAGACATGAGAGCAGTCTTCAAATACTTGAAAGGTTGTCACACAGAGGAGGGCCAGGATCTCTTCTTGATCCTCCCAGAGTGCAGGACGCAGAATAACGGGCTCAAGTGAAAGGAAGCCAGATTCCAGCTGGACATCAGGAAAAAACTTCCTGACTGTTAGAGCAGTACGACAATGGAACTAGTTACCTAGGGAGGTTGTGGGCTCTCCCACACTAGAGGCCTTCAAGAGGCAGCTGGACAACCCTCTGTCAGGGATGCTTTAGGGTGGATTCCTGCATTGAGCAGGGGGTTGGACTCGATGGCCTTGTAGGCCCCTTCCAACTCTGCTATTCTATGATTCTATGATTCTAAAATCCATCTGGGTAGGCCTGCCGGAAGAGGCTAGTCTTTATAGCTGTCTTGAACTCGGAGAGAGCGTTGAGTTGACGAATCTCCTCTGGCAAGGCCATTCCACAGTCGGGGGATTGGCAGAAGAGAAGGTCCTCTGGGTAACCGTTGTCAGCCTCAATTGCAAGCTTGAGGGAGAGGGAAGATCTTACAGATCTCTGTAAGCTGCTCTGGGATCCTTCTGGCTGAAGAGCCAGTGATGATGATTTCAATAATAATGAGTATTAAAAAAGAAATAAAACATGATATATGTTTAAAAAGTGTGTGTGTATAGGGAATACGTGTTTCAATGAGCATATCCCAGCTGGTTGCTAAAGTCAGTGGGACATTCGCCTCTGGACAATTACCGGCCTTGTCTGTCTTTTGTTCTGGACTTGGGGCAATTCTGTCTAGCCACAATTATTTGTCTGTTATGATGGGAGTTTGTGGCCCTGCTGAAATCTTGCTCCCTAAATACAAATCTCTCATCTTCCCAGCCAGAACACTTCTTCTTTTTCCTTTTTTTTGCCCTTGTCTTAGTCCTTCCTCTGAAGGGAGTCCTTGGCTCCTCCCGCGGCTCTGGCTTTTGTTCCGTAAGATGTACAGAATGATGTCTGGTGTGGAGAATGTGGACAGGGAGGCATTTTGTAATACCTCTCTCGTAATACTAGAACCCAACGGGATCATATCCCATCAAGTTGATGGGTGGGAGATTCAGGACAAATAAAAGGAAGTCCTTCTTCACACCGTGCATAGTTAAACTGTGGAACTCACTACCACAAGATGTAGTGATGGCCACCAATTTGCATGGCTTTAAAAGGGGTTGGTTAAATTCCTGGAGGCGAAGGCTATCCGTGGCTACTAGCCCTGATGGTTGTGCGCTATCTCCAGTATCCAAGGCAGGAAGCCTGTGTGCACCAGTTGCTGGGGAAGATGGGTGGGAGGGTGGGTGCTGTTGTACTTGTGTCCTGTGTGTGAGTTCCTAGATGACAGCTGGTTGGCCAATGTGTGCTGGACTAGATGGACCCTCGGTCTGATCCAGACTCAAGGCTTTGAACCTTTCATGGTCTTAAGTGGGGCTGGGAGGGTAGCCTGTGTCTTGGAGACGTTCTCTGGCCACTACTAAAGGCCTTCGTTGGGAGCGAAGCCTCTGTCTCCTCTTCCAACTCTTCCCTCCTCTTCCTCCTCCCCCAGGTAACGGCGGAAGAACTCTGCTCCCTTCTCAGCCAAGTCTTCCATATTGTTTACACGGAGTCCACCATTGACTTCCTAGACAGAGCAATATTTGATGGGGCCTCCACGCCAACGCGACACCTGTCCCTGCACAGCGGTAGGAGAAGCTGCCGGGTTTTCTCGTGCTCTCTGGGGGGTATCCCTAACAGCTGCTTTTCAGCCTCCGAGATTTGCAGGGGGGAAACCAGCACCCTGGCCCGAGCCCTGCTAAATGGCCCCAGTTACTCCTTGTGGCAAACTGAGTGGGGCAGCTCAGAGGCTCCTACCCTCTCCTCTCCTCCGCCTTGAACAGGCGAAGCTTCCTCACTCGGCCTGGCCAGGGGGCCCCATAACAGTCGTTCTGCCCGGGAACTGCTTTCCAGGCAGCGGAGGCTGGTGGCTCCGATGTCAGCGGGGCGGTGATTCCTTTCTGGTTTTCAGCCAGAACTCTAAAGGAGCTCTCTAAGGTGAGTCTGATGTCTTCAGGGCTCCTTTAGAGTTCTGACTGAAAACCGGAGCGGAATCACTGCCCCACTGGCATCGGAGCCACCAGCCGCCACTGTTTCCAGGTTCTGGGGCCAAGAAGGCTCCTTCCCAGGCCCTGCTGCTCAAGATTCTTTCAGAGGAGGGGCCTGGGATTGGGACCCCTTTGGCCTGCCCAGTGCTTGCTCTGTCGCTGAACTCGAGTTTGCCTGGTGGGAGGGAGAGGGGCATGCTGGCGCATTCCTGCTGTTCCCTCTGATCGGAGCCGACGACGGCGCTTCCTCTGTGGGGATTCCTGGGGAAGGCCGGGGTTGGAGGCCTCGTCCCCTGAAGAAACCCCAGGAGGCTCCCTGGGCTGGATTGGGGAGTCCGGTAGGCTGCATTAGGCCAGCGTGGCGGAGATTTTGTCCTCCTGGTGTGGGTGAATGTACCCCGGGGCCGACGGCCTTATTATTATTATTATTATTATTTATTTATATAGCACCATCAATGTACATGGTGCTGTACAGAGTAAAACAGTAAATAGTGAGACCCTGCCGCATAGGCTTACAATCTAATAAAAGAACCTCCCCACATTACACGGTTTCCCTGCCTGAAGACCCTCCTCCACCCCTTACACCCCCACATCCCTTTAACCCTCTCTGATACCCACCCCTACATCACCCCCCTTCCACAGTATTGCCACTACCCCCCTCCTCCCCCACCCTCTGGAGCGATTTCCCTTGAATCCTCTCTGCTGGAGGCACCCACTTTATCATTTTAAACCCCTCCATATACCACCGGCCTTTCCCAACCTGCTGCCCTCCAGATGTGTTGGACTACAACTCCCAGCATCCTGAGGGTTGTAGTCCAAGATATCTAGAGGGAAGCTGGCTGGAGAAGGCTGCCTTACTCACCCATCACGATCGCTATAGAAGTCCCCCACCACCACCCATATCATGGCCAGCAAACCCTCCCCTTCAACCCCCTCTGCTGGGGACCCGCCCCCCCCTATCACCACGCCAGAGCACCCTAACCTCTGCCAAGGAGATCCCCAAACCTGGCTGGCTGCTATACCAGCCTCTGCCCCCGCCCCACGCCGTCCCCTCGGGCCTCTCTGCGGCCGGGCCCTGCGCTGCTTGCTGATGCTGCGGCTGGGCAGGAGGCCCGCCCGCCCGCCCGCCCGCCTTCCCTCCTCGCTTCCACCAGGAGCAGCAGCAGCAAGGACGAGCTCCAGCCCCTTCTCTCTCTCTCGCCTCACCTGCGCTGCTGCGGCGGGTCCCACGGCCGGGGTCTCAGCCTCTGGGCTGTGACGGATCCGTCCGTCTGGTGCAGGTAGAGCAGAAGCAGCAGGCCCCTTCCAGTTCCTACTCAGAGGTGCTTGTTGGGTGGCCAGAGAGGGCAGGAAGTGGAAGGCTTGTGCCCTCCTGGACTTTGCAGCACCTCCTTTTCCCGAGGACTCCAAGCAGGTGGCAGCCAGAGGCAGAATGTTGTCACCGGTGGGCCCGACCCACATGGTTGTTTGGTGGCAAAGGCCACAGAGTGAATTCTCAAAGGCGAGGGGTGGGGTGGGGTGGGGTGGGGAGGGTGCACCTGCGAGAGGTAGAAGTTAACCAGGTCCAAATGAGTGTTTGAATGGGTTGGATTTCCTGGCCTGGGCGCCGCAGCCTGGCCGGCAGGAAGGCGCACTTGCCGGCAGCTGCTGGGGGAGGGTGTGTGTGTGTGTGTGTGAAAAGGAGCCGGCCGCCTCCCTGCCTGTGGAGCTCCGCATCCTGTTCCTAAGGTGGTGGAACTGGGCTTCATTCGAGGTCGGGAGACGCAAGGGAACGAGAGCTGCCACAGCGACGCCTAGACTCTGCAACCCGCAAGCAGGCGCAAAGGCCGGCCAGCCCTCCTGGCTTGCATCTCTCATTGACTGGGGAGCGGGGGCTGAAACTGCCCCTTAATGCAGCCCCAGAGTGGGTCTGCCTGGCTGAGCCCCAGCCAGGCCTGTGCTCCCTCTCCGTTCGCTTCTGCCCGAAGGCCGGGCGGCCCCTGAGTGGGCCGTGGCGGGAAAGCGGCCGGAAGCACCCAGCGTTGACCGCTCTCCTCTTGGACCCTCCTCCCTTGCAGACGACTCTTCTACAAAAGTGGACGTGAAAGATTCCTACGAAACTGAAGCAAGCACTTTGTGAGTATCCCGAGAAGGCTGGGCTCAGCGTTTGGGCCCCCGGTTTGCCACCGCCTTTGGCGTCTGGTGGGAGAAGCAGATGCTGTAGACCAGCCACGCCCAACCTGGTGCTCTCCAGAGGTTTTGGACGTCAACTCCTGTCAGCCAGTGGACAGGAATGCTGGAGGTTGTTGCCCTGAACATCTGGAGCACCCCAGGCTGGCAAGGGCTGCGGAGCGGCCTTCCTGAGAACGTGGCCTGGCTTTCTCCTGCCTTTCTCCTGCCCTGCCGCGTTGCCTTGGAGTGTCTCCCAGGCAGCTCTTCCCTCTCTGTTCTGCGCTGCCTCCACCTGTCAGGTTCACCCGGCCAGGGGCGGCCCGTCCACATAGGCAAACCAGGCGGCTGCCTCGGGCGCCACTTTTAAGTGAGGCGGCAAATTCGAGGAGGGAAATATAAATTAAACACACACACAAAGATGTCATTTTTTTCAGTTCCTGTGCGTGTACAGAGGGAATATTACTGAGGCTGTGGAGGCGACTGGGGGGGACGGTGAGGCTAAGTCAGGCTGCCCACCCACCTCAGGGACGCTGCCCTCCCTCAGGCGATGCGGGATGTCCTCTTGCTCTGCTGCTGCTCCCAGTTGGAGGCAGGGAGTGAGGGCACCCCCACGCACACGCCCCTTTGAGAGCAGCCCCTTCCTTTGCCCCGGAAGGGCAGAGTCTCGGGACTGGTGGCGCATCGTTGGCCATGTCGCTCCCGAGGATTCACCCAGGACCCTTCTTCCAGCTCTGTGCTCCGGTCCTTTGTTTTGTATCAGCTCCTCTGTGCTGACACACTGCTTTAGAATCATAGAATAGCAGAGTTGGAAGGGGCCTACAAGGCCATCGAGTCCAACCCCCTGCTCAATGCAGGAATCCACCCTAAAGCATCCCTGACAGATGGTTGTCCAGCTGCCTCTTGAAGGCCTCTAGCGTGGGAGAGCCCACAGCCTCCCTAGGTCACTGGTTCCATTGTCGTACTGCTCTAACAGTCAGGAAGTTTTTCCTGATGTCCAGCTGGAATCTGGCTTCCTTTATCTTGAGCCCGTTTAGGGTTGTTTCGTTTTAAATTATCCTATTGCTGCTTTTGAAGATGGCGACGGCGGGGCTGCCTCTTCCTTAAACAGAAAACAGGGGCAAAATGTTTCCCAGTTTACCAAAACCTTTAGCCTAGATCGAGAGCTGCCTCTGCTGGCTGTGGGATCATGGGCCTTGTAGTCCAACACATCTGGAGGGCACTGGGTTGGTGAAGGTACCTGCGTTGGCTTTAATTGATGCGATGTAAGCATGTTAGCATCGAGGCTGTGCTAGGTACTGGACAAAACTCAGAAGACACGTGCGATGGTGGGGCGAACCTAACTGGTGGCGGCAGCCCAGACCAGAGAGAGAGAAGCTCCGAGCCGGGCTCCAGTCCACTAGGAGATGGTGGCAGACAGGGATGCAAGTGTCCCAGGCCGGCAGTCCCCACGAGGCCTTATGGGGAGGGGTCATAGCTCCCGCAGAGCACGTGCTTCACGTACAGAAGGCGCTGGGCTCAATCTCCAGCCAAAAGATTGGGGGGGGAACCTCTATTTGAAGCCTCGGAGCAGCGTTTCCCAAGCCGGTGCTTTCCAGGGCTACATGCTGGCTTGGGGGAGGCTGGGATTTGTAGTCCTGACACATCTGGAGAGCACCAGCTTCGGAAAGGCTGCCTTAAAGATGCTCCCGGTTGGAGTGGGCAGCACAGGGTGGGATGGACCCCTGGCCTGCCTCTGGGCCAGGCCGCTTCCTGGGTGACGGAGCCTTTAGAAAGCCCTGCAGTCCTCCTAGGAGGGGGCTCGGAGGCCCTCTCACGCCCCGCTTCCTGGGTCCTGGAGCCCAGCGTGGCCCTCCGTGTCTCAGATGTACGTCCTGGAAGCGGCCCTCGGTCCCGCGGAGGTGACGTCTGGGCTCGTTGTGCCTTTTCAGTTCTTTTCCTGAGTCCTTGGAGGCCGGCGGCAACTCCCCGTCTTCCTTCTCGGCCCAGACCTCCCCGCACGCCAAGACGGCCAGCGAAAGCGAGCTGAGCACCACCGCCACGGAGCTGCTCCAGGACTACATGATGACGGTAGGTGGGGGCCCCTGTGCCGCGACACCGGCTCTTTACCGCAGGCCTGGCCGCGGACACTCCCTGCTCAAGCGAAGCGCCACCACTTTATGAGCCTGAGGTGAGGGACAGACGCCGCCTTTCTACAAACTATGTGGAGAAAACGGGTTAAACAGGAACGATTTCAGGAATAAAAGAATGTGCTGCGAATTATACGGGCTGATGGTGAATGAATGTCAGAACGGGTGTTACGTGTATATAACTGCAGATGATAAATGCCAAGGAGACACGTGGGGGGTTTGTGGTAGTGAAACAAACTGCATAAAATTTTATTTCAATGTTCACAAGCTTTGTTTCATAATAAAACTTTTCAGACCCTTGTTAAAACCTCTCATCCAATCCTTTCTCTCTTCTCATGCACGCTTTCCTCTCTCTCACACTTTCACTCTTGAACTTTCTTTATTATCAGGATTGTTTAATATACACCAACTGACTATCTGCACCCTACACTACACAATAGACTTACAAATCCTAGACATACATTAGGGAACTGACTTGTGGGGTGTAACGCCCCAGGCCCCTCCTCCCCCAGGCCCCTCCTGCTTTCTTCGGATGAAATCCGTGACCCCTTTTTTGCAGGGGGGGGGCGGAGAGGTCAGGCAGTTACACACCTTTTTTAACATGGTGCCTCAGTTGTGAGTCACCAGAATCAGGAAGTCTCTAGCGGAGGTGTGCATGTGTGGCTCGCTCAGCCTTCCCTATGCTGTGCCGGCTGGGGATGATGGGAGTTGAAGTCCAACGTATCTGGAGGGCACCGGGCTGGAGAAGGCTGGGCTAGAGGGACAAAACTCGATTTGGGAGCTGCTGAGTTTTGCTTTCTGCTACGAGTCGGGAGGGATGATTTGCAGCACTGCATCTCTCCGTGAGATCAGGAATGCCGCTGCGTCAGGAGAGGTTCATGTGAGTGGAGAGGGGCACACGTGGCGAAGAAGCGGAAGCCACCTTGGCGCGGTGTCGTCGTTCTCATCCGCAGCAGCCAGGGTGACTGAGACGCCTGCTGCTGTGGTGCCTATTAAGCCGCCTTCCCCTGTATCGTGTACCTGTACACATGGCCCACTGGGGGTAACGCAGCAGCTTGGACAGGACCCCAGGACCCCACCTCTAGGATTAGCAAGGCCTTTGCCCGCAGGCTAGCAATTGCCTCTGCTAGCAGTTCAGCCTGATGTTATCCCAGGAGGCTTTGACTCACTTCCTTAAGCTGTCCTTTGAGAGACGTGGCCGTCACCTTCATGGCTCTCCGTTTAAGGACATCAGAAGAGCCCTGAGGTTGGATCAGACCAAGGATCCATCCAGTCCAGCACTCTGTTCACACAGAGGCCAACCAGCCATCAGCCAGGGACTAATCAAACAGGACACGGTGCAACAGCCCCCTCCCACCCGTGTTCCCCAGCAACTGGTGCACGTAGGCTCACTGCCTCGAATACTGGAGGTAGCACACAACCATCAGGGCTAGTAGCCATGGATAGCCTTTGCCTCCAAGAACTTATCCAACCCTCTTTTAAAGCCATCCAGATTTACAAGAGCACTACAGGAACAATGATCTGCAAGAAACGTAGAAAGAGCCCTTAATTAACTGGTGGGTTTTAAAAATATATATATGCAGGCATTTGGCTCTTTCTTCTTACCGTATTTCTTCGATTGTAAGACGCACACTAATTTCTGTACCACCAACAGGAAGAAAAAACCTAAGACACACCCGCGATTCTAAGACGCACCCCATTTTTAGAGATGTTCATATGGGGGGAAAAGTGCATCTTAGAATCGAAGAAATAGGGTATTATTAATTCCTGTCTGTCCAGTGGCCATCGAGCTGCTTTTTAAAACCTTCCAGCACAGAAACCCAGTTGGCACGACAGTCAAGGACTGACCACCAGAGCTTCCAAATCCGGAGCCTTGAACGGGGCTGTTTTGAGCGTGAAGTGTGCAAATCTGAATTTGTATTGTGACGATCTGAATTCTCCTTCGCTTTCTTCTCACCCAGCACAAGGAAAGGAATCTTTAGGGCTGCTCCCTCGGTCCTCGTTTTCAACAAGGTTTCGTTGCCTTGTGCAGCTTCGTGCGGGAAAGTTGCACAAGCGACCTTGCAACTTAAAATGTGGGCGTTCCTCCCTTGCGAGCGCTAGAACCGTCACTGCGTTGTGTTGTATTCACCCCCAGCTCTCCTCTCTCCTAGTTACGAACAAAACTCTCCTCTCACGAGATCCAGCAGTTTGCCATGCTTTTGCACGAATATCGCAACGGGGCCTCCATCCACGAGTTCTGCGTCAGCCTGCGACAGCTCTACGGGGATAGCAGAAAATTCCTTCTGCTAGGTGAGTTTCTCCCCTGGAATGTGGTCAGCTTGTCATGCTGGCAAGATGCCACTGCTGTCTGTCTGTCTGTCTGTCTTTATTTATTTATTTATTTATTTATTTATTATTTATTGCATTTATATACTGCCCCACAGCCGAAGCTCTCTGGGCGTTTTACAAAAGTTAAAAACAGTAAACATTAAAAAGTCTATGGATCCCATGTGGTGTAAGACCAGTGGTGCGGTACAAACCAGTCCTCTGAGGTTGTTTTCTTTGTTGTAGACCGGAAGAAAATTGGGGAAAGGCCGGGGACTGCTAGCCTCACGCTTTATCTTCCACTCACCCCTTTCTCCTGCCATTTCTCTCCTCTCCCAGCCTCGCTATTTCATTCTGTCATTTTGCCTTGCTTTCTCTTCCTGCCCGCTGAACAGCTGATCAGTGGCAAATTCAGGAACCAGAACCCTAACATTTTCCAATTTATTTGTTTATTGAAGGGCACAGGGAGAGGGAAGAGCTGTGTGGGCGCCTCAATCATAGAATCGTAGAGTTGGAAGGGGCCTACGAGACCATCAAGTCCAACCCCCTGCTCAATGCAGGAATCCACCCTAAAGCATCTCTGGCAGATGGTTGTCCAGCTGCCTCTTGAAGGCCTCTGGTGTGGGAGAGCCCACCACCTCCCTGGGTCACCAGTTCCATTGCCGTACTGCTCTAACAGTCAGGAAGTTTTTCCTGATGTCCAGCCGGAATCTGGCTTCCTTTAATGGGTTCCCCTGGAGCTCAAGCCCTGCAATTTTTAGTCATGACATGTTAAGAACATGTTGGAAGAGCCCTGAGACTGGATCAGACCAAGGGTCCAATCTAGTCCAGCACTCTGTTCACACAGCTGTTGACTGGTGACCAACAAAGCAGGACATGGTGCAACAGCACTCTCCCACCCATGTTCCCCAGCACCTGGTGCACCCAGGCTTACTGCCTCTGCAACTGGAGGCAGCACACAACCATCAGGGCTAGTAGCCGTGGATAGCCTTCTTCTCCAGGAACTTATCCAACCCCCTTTTAAAGCCATCCAAATTGGTGGCCATCAGATCTCACAAAGCAGGACACGGGTGCAACAGCACCCTCCCACCCATGTTCCCCAGCCACTGGTGCAGACAGGCTTCCTGAAATCCTTGAAAATACGGACAAAAAGACCCAAAACAGAACCCCAAACCTTTCCCTAATATAAGATCACTAATTAAGGCAGTAATCGAGATAATAATAGAACAAAAATGCATTTCATAGCAAGGGAGGGCATGGTTACTCCCCCCTCTCCCCCCCCCCTCGGGCAGCCCTTGAACTCTTTTCCCACGGCTCCCTCTAGTGGCTCAGTGAATAAATCCTCCCGTTGCAACTTTGTGGGAAGAAAAGAAGCTGCTTCCAGACGCCTTGAACACGGGGAGGTACATATTGCTAAATGCCTGGGAGAAGAGAAGTCTTGACCTGGCGCCGAAAAGATGGCAATGTCGGCGCCAGAGAGGCCTCATCGGGGAGATTGTTCCACAGTCGGGGGGCCACCACAGAGAAGGCCCTCTCCCTTGTTGCCATCCTCCGAGCTTCCCTCGGAGTCGGCACTCGGAGGAGGACCTTAGATGTTGAGCGCAGTGTACGGGTAGGTTCATGTCGGGAGAGGCGTACCGTCAGGTATTGCGGTCCCAAGCCGTGTAAGGCTTTATAGGTTAAAACCAGCACCTTGAATTGCGTGCGGAAACATACAGGCAGCCAATGTAAGCGGGCCAGAGTGGGTCTTACGCGCTCGAACTTCTGAAAACTGGGCTCTGACCCCTTTTCGCGGGTCGTCCCCGGTCTCTGCAGTGCAGCAAGGGCTCTCTTGTTGCCAGCTTCCAGTCTCTTTAGTGAGCAGGATGAGATAAGCCAGCTAGGAGGGGAGGGGAGCCTTCACGCCCCCCTCTTCCATCCGTGGGATGCCAAGACCGGCGTTTTTCCAAATGTCGGCGCTCCAGGTTCTCCCCCCCCCCCCCCCCCGTGGCGAGGGAAGAGCGCAACCGCTCCCTGGCAGTGCTGGGCTCTCCTCAGTTCCCACCATGCCGCGTTTCACGGGCCTGAAGTCCAAGGGAGGGTTGCGTGGCTCTCACGTCACACCTGCAAGGCAGTCCGGCGTTTTAGTATAGCAGATTTAAAGAGAGCAAACCCACAAGAAACGCACGTCCTTGCATTGGGTGTCTGGACGCGCAGTCTTCGTGGGTGTAGGGAAAGGGGGAAGTGAGGGGCCGTTTTCCTCCTGGGTTGGGATGGTTGAGGCTGATAGAAATCATTAAAACAGGGACTGAGGAGCCTCTTTCAGCCTGAGGGCCAAATTCCATTTCAGAGAAGCTCCCAGGGGCTGCCTTCCAGTGGTGGGCGGGGCCAGAGACAAAGGAGGCGGTGCCCAAACATCAGCGTATTTTAGCCCACTGCTCTTACCGCCGGTAATTAAGCCGTGGAAGCATTTCAGTCCTTGAGAAGGGGGCTGAAGAAATGGCACAAAAGCCAGGATACCGCCATGTGATTGGTGGCTGGGAGAAAGGGGGTGTGGCCAGGGGAAGGGGGCGTGGCCATCTGGAGAGTCCCGGAGGGCTGGATTTGGCCCGGGGGCCTCACGTTCCCCACCCCTGGACTAAACGACGTTTTGCTTTCTTTCCCTTCTTTTCTTGTGCTCCCGTCTCCTCTTTCACTTTCCGCCCCCCGCGAAGGCCTTCGGCCGTTCATCCCTGAAAAGGACAGCCAATACTTTGAGAACTTCCTGGAAACCATCGGCGTGAAGGACGGCCGGGGCATCATTACTGACAGTTTTGGGAGGTACCGGCGGACGGTGAGCAGCGCCTCCAACTCCACCACCAACGGCAACGGAGCCGCCGGGAGCTCGGACGACCAGTCCGCGCCCTCGGAAGGAGACGAATGGGACCGGATGATCTCGGACATCAGCAACGACATTGAAGCTCTCGGGTGCAGCATGGACCACGATTCCTCCTGAAAGGGGAGCAGGAGAGAGAAGAGGCAGCTCCGTCACTCACCACCAACCAACCAACCAATCCCCTCTCTCTCACTCCTTTTTGTTCCGGGCGAAGCGGAAAGTGTGTGTGGGGGGGGATTCCCACACGCCTCCCCTTTCCTCGGCCAGATTCTCCAGTGGCTGCATTTGGTACCCACCTTGTGCTTATCGCCCAACGGTCTCTTCTGTGAAGGAGCAAGAGTGAGCAAGCCACGAAAGAGAACTGGACGGGCCTTGAAAGGAGAGGGCCTGGCCGAAATGGCCGGGAGCCCCCGTCTGCTTTCTTGCCGGGGGATGAATTGCCGGAGAAGCCATGAACCCAAGAGGAGGAAGGAAGGAGCCTGGGTCTTGATGAGGCCCCCGCCAACCCACGCAAGGGACCCCACAGACCGGTTTCCGGTTTTGCACATGACATTTCTAACCTTTTTTTTTTTTAAATGAACTTCATTGCAATGTGAATAACTTAATATTCCAAGTGTTTGTCATAACATTTCCAGTTCAGATCAGAAGGTGGCCTTGGTCGTGAAGCAGGGACCGGCCGTCTGTAGCAGCCCGGTTGAAGCGGAGTTCTCTCCTCGGCTTCGGTGCTCGCTGCCGGGTGGTGTTGGGCAAGCTCAGCCCGGACGCCCTCGCTCCTGTTGGGAGGCGCCGTCCGGCTCCTGCCAAACCCCGCAGCTTACCTCCAGCAAAGCCCTCAGTGAGCGAGGCTGCCCGTGCTTGAGCAAACGTTCCCGTACTAGCCAAACGCTAGCAGTTTCCCAGCACACTTGCTGGTTGACGGCATTTCCCTAGCCCAAGGGCCTGTGTCTGTGTGTGTGGTTTTTCTTTGCGGTGCGTGGCTCCCTACAGAGTTCGGGGGTGCTACCGTTTCTACCTGGGCGTTGCGTGAATCTGAAGGGTGTGTGGAGGGGTGGTCCCAGCAGGACGGGTTTGCAAGTCTCGGCTGGGTGAAAAACAGCTGGCACAGCCTCTGCAGCTGGCCTGGGCCCCGAGCTGGACATTGGGTGTCCGGCGGTGCCAGTCTGCAGCCGATGGGAGGGTTTGGGTTCCTTCCATTTTATGGTGACAGTTTACTTGGGGCGTCCGAAGCCCACCGGAGCTCTGGTATGGATCACATCGGTTGCTTTCTAAGCGTGAGAGTTGACAGCAAGCTAACGGGTGGATCGGCCTTTTGATTTGGGGTTTGTTTTTTCGTTTTTAAAGGAGCACGGAGTGGAAGAAATATATACATAATGTATATGCGTTGTATATATTATACATATAAAATGCACAGTTATTTTTGTATGTGTATTTCATGCCATGAGATCTCTGCTAGCTACTATAAACTGACCTGTACGCTATTCTAGCTCTTTGTGTGGGAATACTGAGTGTGTGTGCGTGCGTGCGTGCGTGTGTTTTTCACAACAGCAAACAAAGACCATTGAAAATGGCATGTTTTTTTTTACTCACGAGTTGCAAGTGAAAAGCTGGCCGGATGCAGGGGGGAGCAACAGGCCGTTCTGCCAAAGGTGACGTCCTTGGGCGGTTCTGTCCTGGTCAGCGACACCGCAGACAAGACCGCCCTTCTCTTCCTGTGCGCCCCTTGCAAGGCTACGGAGACCTGGCGTGGTCAGACAGCTCTTGTTGGGAGGACTAATGAGTATTTGAGTAATCACAGCAATAAGACACAGAGTAGTTTGACTTTTGAATACAGCCCCCCCGCCCCCGGTGCCCTCAAAAACGCACCGAAAAGTTAAATGTGCTTGCTTGCCATGAAAAAGCACACTGGATTGTCCTTTGGGGACATGTCCGATCCTTTTTATGTTTGCAGCAGTGTAAACGAGGAAAAACATTATCTATTGTAAGAGATGACCAGGAGAAGTAGCCCGAAAGAACTTGGCACCTCCGTCTGGCTTTCTTGTTGTCAAGATGGGCTCCACAATTCAAGAAGGACGCAGACAAGCTGGAGCGTGTTCAGAGGAGGGCAACCAGGATGATCAGGGGTCTGGAAACAAAGCCCTATGAAGAGAGACTGAAAGAACTGGGCATGTTTAGCCTGGAGAAGAGAAGATTGAGGGGAGACATGATAGCACTCGTCAAATACTTGAAAAGTTGTCACACAGAGGAGGGCCAGGATCTCTTCTCGATCCTCCCAGAGTGCAGGACCCGGAATAACGGGCTCAAGTTAAAGGAAGCCAGCTCTCCCAGAGCAGCTTCTGGCCAGGCATGCTGCCCTGGCTTCGCTTTGGCTGGGTGGGCACCCAGCCGAAGCGAAGCCAGGACGCTGGATGGGGTGGCCGGCTTCAGAACGGTGTGCCCAGCCAGAAGCCGCTCTGGGAGAGCAACTTCTGGGCGTCCGTTCTGAAGCCACCCACCCGCGCTCTTCCCCCCCCCACCCAGCGTTCTGGCTTCGCTTTGGCTGCGCGCCCACCCAGCCAAAGCGAAGCCAGGACAGCGCGCCTGGCCAGAAGCTGCTCTGGGAGATCGTCTTCCTGGCGCACCGTTCCGAAGCTGCCCACCTGCCCCAGCGTCCTGGCTTCGCTTCAGCTGGAAGCCCAGCCGAAGCGAAGCCAGGACGCTGGAGCGGGCAGGCGGCTTTGGAAAGGTGCGCCCGGAAGCCACCCTCTCAGAACTGCTGTGGGAGAGCGGCTTCCGGTGCAGCGTTCGGCGCCCCCCTTACCTTGGCGCTCTAGGCAGCCGCCTGAGTGGCCTCTATGGTAGCACCAGCCCTGGGCGATCCTTCCAGACAAGTTTTTAAAAGATGTGCTGAAAAAGCAGAGGTGGAGACTGGGAAGGTGACGGGACTCCGCCTAGCTCAGGGCAGGGGAGAGGCCCCGATAAAACACAACGCTGGCAAGGGCTGCACCTCCACCCTTTCGGCAACAGCGCTCGCTGCGCAGAGGACATCAAATTGTTGCCCTTCTGCTAAGTTTGCCTCCCCGCGGCCCCCCACCCCAGAACGTCAGCTTGGACAAAGGAACCTAGACTCAGCACTCTGGGGGTACTGAATAGCCCAAAAGTGCTGGAATAGGCTAGCTCAGCAAACAGGCTGTGCACAGCAAAAGCTGACCTGCCGCCCTCCAGGAAGAGGGGGGGCAGAACAGGGCTCTGGGGGTGTTTAATCCCGGCTTGCCAGCAGCCCCGACGCAAATTGGGCCTTTGCTTTGAGGTGGTGATGTGAAAAGGCAATAGAAGGAAAGCCCAGGCAAGGTTGCCCGGCCTTTTCCACTCGGGCCTTACTGCCCCGTCCCGGCTGCTGTCCCTTTTCCGGCAAGAGCAGTTTATTAGGGTGACCCTATGAAAAGGAGGGCAGGGCTCCTGTATCTTTAACAGTTGCATAGGAAAGGGAATTTCAGCAGGTGTCATTTGTATATATGGAGGACCTGGTGAAATTCCCTCTTCATCACAACAGTTAAAGCTGCAGGAGCTATACTAGAGTGACCAGATTTAAAAGAGGGCAGGGCTCCTGCAGCTTTAACTGTTGTGATGAAGACAAAATTTCACCAGGTTGCCCATATATACAAAGGACACCTGCTGAAATTTCCTTTTCTGTACAACTGTTAAAGATACAGGAGCCCGGTCCTCCTTTCCATAGGGTCACCCTAAGTTTATAGATAGGAAAGACTGGGCTCCAAACTGGAAACCACCCTGAGCGATCCTTCACCCCTGGTGCCCTCCAGAGGCTTTGAACGACAGTGCCTAGCAGTCCTGGCCATATTTATTTATTTATTTATTACATTTTTATACCACCCAATAGCCGAAGCTCTCTGGGCGGTTCATAGGCCCTGCTGGGTGGAGCTGATGGGAGTCGAAGTCCAAAACCGCAGGAGAGCGCCACAATGGAAGCCAGATGCTCTCGTCTCCTTGCAACAGCAGTCCAGAGGCCCGGTTTCATGTCTTCAGTCACCCGCTGCTTTCGGTCTCTGCTGAGTTTAATAGATGGGTATCATCCGAGCAGGGGCCCGTCTTGGCCAGCAGTCTGCTCACACAGTGGCCAAGCAGCCAGCCGGGGCAGGAGTGCCATCAGTGGAGGCTGGTGGCTCCAAGGTCACTGGGGTGGTGAATCCGCTCCAAGTTTCAGTCAGAACTCTAAAGGAGCCGTCTGCACCTTTGAAAGCTCCTATTAGAATCATAGAACAGCAGAGTTGGAAGGGGCCTACAAAGCCATCGAGTCCAACCCCCTGCTCAATGCAGGAATCCACCCCAAAGCATCCCTGACAGAGGGTTGTCCAGCTGCCTCTTGAAGGCCTCTGGTGTGGGAGAGCCCACCACCTCCCTAGGTAACTGGTTCCATTGTCGTACTGCTCTAACAGTCAGGAAGTTTTTCCTGATGTCCAGCCAGAATCTGGCTTCCTTTAACTTGAGCCTGTTATTCCATGTCCTGCACTCTGGGAGGATCGAGAAGAGATCCTGGCCCTCCTCTGTGTGACAACCTTTCAAGTATTTGAAGAGTGCTATCATGTCTCCCCTCCATCTTCTCTTCTCCAGGCTAAACATGCCCAGTTCTTTCAGTCTCTCATCATAGGGCTTTGTTTCCAGACCCCTGATCATCATAGAATCATAGAATAGCAGAGTTGGAAAGGGCCTACAAGGCCATCGAGTCCAACCCCCTGCTCAATGCAGGAATCCACCCTAAAGCATCCCTGACAGAGGGTTGTCCAGCTGCCTCTTGAAGGCCTCTGGTGTGGGAGAGCCCACCACCTCCCTAGGTAACTGGTTCCATTGTCGTACTGCTCTAACAGTCAGGAAGTTTTTCCTGATGTCCAGACAGAATCTGGCTTCCTGTCACTTGAGCCCGTTATTCCGTGTCCTGCACTCTGGGAGGATCGAGAAGAGATCCTGGCCCTCCTCTGGGTGACAACCTTTTAAGTACTTGAAGAGTGCTCTCACGTCTCCCCTTTAGAGCTCTGACTGAAACCCGGAGTGGATTCACCACCCCAGTGACATCGGAGCCACTGGCCTCCGCTGATGGCACCAGCACTCTCCCGCCCATGTTCCCCAGCAAGTGGTGTCCATAGGCTTTACTGCCTCTGACACAAGAGATAGCATAGAACCATCAGGACTAGTAGCCCTTGATAGCCTCCTCCACGAAATAGTCTAATTCCCTTTTAAAGCCATCCAAATCAGTGTCCATCTCAGCTTCCATAAGCGAACCGTTCTGTCCCCAGACTGTTCTGGCTTTGCCGCTGTCCGCCGGGGATTCAACGCGGGTTCTCTGCCTGTGCCAAGCAGGGCCACTTGGCAACTGGTGCCTCGGGTTGCATCAGACTTTGAGAAACGCAACGGGCGCTGCTCTCATCCCCACGGCTTCCTCCAGCCCCCTCTGCACTGTGGCGGCCAGCTTTTATTTGTAAGCTGCAAGAGCGGCTTCGTTCTTTTCCAGACAGAGCAAACCTACAGAGAGGTGGAATTCTGCTTCACAACTCCTGGCCCTGTCCAAGCCCTACTAGCCTACTATGGCCAGGTTGGGGGCGGTGGCGGCTCCCCTCACTGCCTCTCTGCAGTTTTCCTTTTGCACACTAAAAGGGAGCAAAGTCCCAGGATGCTATAGGAAGGTTTATTCTACAAAAGCCCGACGCTTTTCAGCCTTTTGTTTTTTAGGCCACCTTCGGGGGGGCGGGGGGTTGTTGCAACATCTGCAGAAATTAACGAATTGTCTCGTGACAGCGACGAAACAATTCGTTGTTAATAATTTCTGCAGACATCACAGCCCCCTGAAGGCGGCCTAAAAAACAAAGAGGTTGAAGCCTGTTGGGCTTTTGTGCATACCATTCTAAGACACACTTTTCCCCCCATATAAACATCTCTTAAAAACAGGTGCATCTTAGAATCATAGAATAGCAGAGTTGGAAGGGGCCTACAAGGCCATCGAGTCCAACCCCCTGCTCAATGCAGGAATCCACCCTAAGCATCCCTGACAGAGGGTTGTCCAGCTGCCTCTTGAAGGCCTCTAGTGTGGGAGAGCCCACCACCTCCCTAGGTCACTGGTTCCATTGTCGTACTGCTCTAACAGTCAGGAAATTTTTCCTGATGTCCAGCCAGAATCTGGCTTCCTTTAACTTGAGCTTGTTATTCCGTGTCCTGCACTCTGGGAGGATCGAGAAGAGATCCTGGCCCTCCTCTGTGTGACAACCTTTCAAGTATTTGAAGAGTGCTCTCATGTCTCCCCTCCATCTTCTCTTCTCCAGGCTAAACATGCCCAGTTCTTTCAGTCTCTCATCATAGGGCTTTGTTTCCAGACCTCTGATCATCATAGAATCATAGAATAGCAGAGTTGGAAAGGGCCTACAAGGCCATCGAGTCCAACCCCCTGCTCAATGCAGGAATCCACCCTAAAGCATCCCTGACAGAGGGTTGTCCAGCTGCCTCTTGAAGGCTTCTAGTGTGGGAGAGCCCACCACCTCCCTAGGGAACTGGTTCCATTGTCGTACTGCTCTAACAGTCAGGAGGTTTTTCCTGATGTCCAGTTGGAATCTGGCTTCCTTTAACTTGATCCTGTTATTCCGTGTCCTGCACTCTGCACGGAATCGCGGGTGCGTTTATTATTTCTTCGAATCAAAGCTTTTTTTCTGTTGGTGGTACTGAAATTAGTGTGCGTCTTACAATCGATGGCGTCTTAGAATCAAAGACATACGGTAATAAACCCATTCTATAGCATCCTGGGTCTCCGCTCCCTTTCAGGGTACATCTTGGATGCTCACCCGCCTTGCACCCCGTTTTCCTTTTGCGCCCTTCCCAGCATGGTCAATAGAAGAGAATCAGCCGCAGCAGCGCCAGGCGGGTGCCGTTTCGTGGCGGAGGGTGCCTGAGACCTCGTGGCACCACAGCTTCCACTGATATCATCATTGGTTTTATCGTTCGATTTCTATCCTGCCTGGATACAGAATGCCCCAGGCGCCATCGTAATTGAGCATCCCTGGAACTGCCCAGTGAGCCTCAGCTATTGGGCAGTCTAAAAATGTAATAAAAATAAAATAAAATCTATGCACAGGAGGCATTGGCAGCAGCCTCGTTCTGTGCTGCATGCACTGCATTCAACAACCCTCAACTACGGTTTGCAGCCTCAGGACTTTCAGAGACGCGCCGCCCTGATTGCAGTGTAGCTTCCACAGGCCATGGTTATAAGCCACAGTTGCTGCCTGCTTCAAAGGAAACACAACCTTTCTAGAGCTCATGAGCAACCAGGATGATCAGGCGTCTGGAAACAAAGCCCTGTGAGGAGAGACTGAAAGAACTGGGCAGGTTTAGCCTGGAGAAGAGAAGATTGGGGGGAGACATGACAGCACTCTTCAGATCCTTAAAAGGTTGTCACCCAGAGGAGGGCCAGGATCTCTTCTCGACCCTCCCAGAGTGCAGGACACGGAATAACGGGCTCAAGTTAAAGGAAGCCAGATTCCAGCTGGACATCAGGAAAAACGTCCTGATTGTTAGAGCAGCACGACAATGGAATCGGTTGCCTAGGGAGGTTGTGGGCTCTCCCACACTAGAGGCCTTCCAGAGGCAGCTGGACAGCCCTCTGTCAGGGATGCTTTAAGGAGGATTCCTGCATTGAGCAGGGGGTTGGACTCAATGGCCTTAGATGCCCCTTCCAACTCTATGATCCTACCCTTCCCCTCACTTGATGCCCACCAGGTGTTTAGGATGACAACTCTCAGGATCCTGGCTAGGACTGATGGGAGCAGCCCTCTGGACGGTTTGGACATCCCTGTCTCGAGATTAGGGAAGGTTGGTTTGAGCTACAAAAGCGCGGGCCGTCTTCCAATCAACATGGGAGAGCATCTTCTGCTAGGGAAACGATGGCGCTTCCTGGAGTAGAGGGCTTGGTCCACCCCAACTCCCCCACCAGGCCTGGTCTGAAGGTACCAGAGGTGGCTCCCTTGCTGAAGCGAAGCAAGGCCTGTCAGTACTTGAAGGGGAGACCACCTGGGAACCACATGGAACCCCACAATGGAAGGAAAGGGGGATAATAAATGGGACAAATAAATAGACTGATGTATTAAGCTCAGTGTTTGCAACTGAGCTTTTCCCTCTCACAGAAAGTGGCCATTTCTTAAAAATGCAAAACTCTCAGCCTGCCTCTCCCAGCCTGGTGCCCTCCAGATGTGTTTGTTTGTTTATTTATTTATTACTTTTATATGCCGCCCCACAGCCGAAGCTCTCTGGGCCGTTTACAACAATTAAAAATGGTAAACATTAAAAGTATACAAAATTTAAAAACCATCTAAACATAAAAAACAGTATAAAAACAACAGTATCCATTTAAAAACAACAATTCTGGGGTCCATTAAAAACAAACTTAACGTTGTTAAATGCTGTTAAAATGCCTGGGAGAAGAGAAAAGTCTTAACCTGGCGCCGAAAAGATAACAATGTTGGCGCCAGGCGAGCCTCATCGGGGAGATCATTCCACAGTCGGGGGCCACCACTGAAAAGGCCCTCTCCCTAGTTGCCATCCTCCGAGCTTCCCTCGGAGTCGGCACTCAGAGGAGGACCTTAGATGTTGAGCGCAGTGTACGGGTAGGTTCATGTCGGGAGAGGCGTTCCGTCAGGTATTGCGGTCCCAAGCCATGTTTTGATGACAAGTTCCACTTTCCCCAGCCACAGTTACAGACCAACAGAGCTGGAGAACATCAGGGTGGGTTGGCCTAGGGCAGGGATCGTTCTAAGAGAAGCGATAAAGTGAGGTGGTCCTATCCTAACTGTCATTAGAAGTGGCCGGTTCTGGAGTCATTGGTCCATTTAGCTCTGTTTGGTCTACAACCGGCCGGCAACACCATGCCTGTGGCCACACTAGCACCCACCACAGCCCCCCTGAGCGCCTACCATCTGTCCAGGGTCTTAACAAGTGACTTTACCGGTTCTACCTGGAGATGCTGGCAGCTGAACCTTGCAAAGTAAGGGCTCCTCTCCCTGTGCTGCTGCTGCCTTTCCCCTTGCAGGGACTACACAATAGCGCACACCCTTAGCGGAACACCACATACTGATCTTTGTCCACACATCTAGGAGGTGTGCTGGCTCAGACCATCAGTGCATCTAGGCCAAGAGCGGGGGAGAAACTGTGCATCTCCAGCTGTTCTACTGCAACTCCCATTATCTCTGACTATGCTGAGGTTGATGGGAGGTGGCCTAGAGTTGAGGTGGAGAACGGGTCTCCTTCCAGCTATTGTTGCAACTATCTGGTTGTACCAGCTAGCCAGACACTTTGAGGAAGCCCACGCGCAGGCAAAGGTGATGACTTCTCCCCTCTCCTGTTAGTTTGCAAAAACTTGATAGGCAGAGGTAGACTGTCCCTGACACTGGATGTTCCATTGAGCTCTCAAGGCCAATAGCTTGTCAGACCTCTTCCCCCAGCGCTGCATTTATCCAGCCCTTCCCCACACCTGTGCATCAAGGCCCCTGCATTTACTATGGGACTAAACATCCCTTCTAGCTCTCCCAACCTACTGCCAAATCAAATTTCACTGGCAGATCCTAATCCGAAGGAGGACAGAACAGCAGGGCTGCTGCCAAACTGCCCAGAAGCCTGTGGTTAGGGGCGGGATATAAATTTAATAAATAAAAGCCAGGTTAGCAGTGGCGTCTGGGTGAACAGTTAGCTTCTCCCTGGCCTGGACAGAAGGGGAGAAAGTGGCTGGCCTTAGTCCTAACTCCCCACTGCAACATTCACGCGAAGCAGAGGTGGGCAGCAGCACCTCCAAAGGAAGAGATTAATTTGAGCCACTTTTAAATAACAAGGATAACAGTAAGTAGACAGACTCATTTGCATAGGAAAGCCTTCATAGAATCCTAGAATAGCAGAGTTGGAAGGGGCCTCTAAGGCCATCGAGTCCAACCCCCTGCTCAATGCAGGAATCCACCCTAAAGCATCCCTGACAGGTGGCTGTCCAGCTGCCTCTTGAAGGCCTCCAGTGTGGGAGAGCCCACAACCTCCCTAGGTCACTGGTTCCATTGTCGTACTGCTCTAACAGTCAGGAAGTTTTTCCTGATGTCCAGCCGGAATCTGGCTTCCTTTAACTTGAGCCCGTTATTCCGTGTCCTGCACTCTGGGAGGATCGAGAAGAGATCCTGGCCCTCCTCTGTGTGACAACCGTTCAAGTCTTTGAAGAGTGCTCTCATGTCTCCCCTCAACCTTCTCCCCGCCCGCCCAACCTGGCGCTAGCAATGTGCAGATTTCCGTTACGTCTGTGTTTCGCGGATTGCCAGGCGTCTTTCGTTCGGTCCCTGCTCATTGGGAGAATCAGATTGTTTTTACTCTGCCTTCTTAACGCCCCAGCCAGCGACGACGCCTCTCAAGAAGCAATTCACACACAAAGGATGCCCCCGCCCGCACCCAAAAAGGAGGAGTCCGAAGGCTGTGTGCAGTTCAAGTGAATATAGCATTTATTGAGCAGCATTATCAATGCAGAATAGTTGGGACTAATTATTTGCAGTCCTAACGAACAACAGCTGAATTGGATATGGGTAACTGTGCATCTATACAGAAGGGGAGGCGGAGGCGGAGGGGGCGGGAGTAACAGGGAGGTGGTTGTCAGCCGGTCGCTACATAGTCAGTTCCTGCATGAAAAAGAGAAAGAACATCAGAAGAGCCCTGAGGCTGGATCCGACCAAGGGTCCGTCTCGTCCAGCACTCTGTTCCCACAGTGGCCAAGCAGCTGTCGGCCGGGGACCCACAAACAGGCCATGAGTGCAACACCACCCTCTCACCCATGTTCCCCAGCAAGTGGTATACGTAGGCCTACTGCCTGTTATACTGGAGGTAGCGTACAGCCAACCGCCTCCTCCTCCAGGAATTAACTCTCCCCACGGCCTGAGTTCGATGCCAGTGGAAGCTGGTTTCAGGCAGCCGGCTCGGGTCGACTCAGCCTTCCATCCTCCCGAGGTCGGTAAAATGAGTACCCAGTTAGCTGGGAGAAAGGTAATCACGGCCAGGGAAGGCAACGGCGAACCACCCCGCTATAAGGCCTGCCAAGAAAACGTCAGCGAAAGCTGGCGTCCCTCCAAGAGTCAGTAATGACTCAGTGCTTGCACGAGAGGTTCCTTTCCTTCCTTTTCCCATTTGATACTTGGTATTGACATGTCACATTGACTCAAACACGATGCTTTTCAGAGGAGTGATTTCATGCACTTGTCTAGCAAGCAAGCAGAAATCCTGTCAAGTGATGCATGGGAGAACCAGGCTTTGGTCTACGACTGGGAAGGATGAGAGAAGGTGGATTCTAAACAAGGCACCGAGCTGGGGCAGCCTAGCTGAGGCCGGACACACACACACACACACACACACACACACCCTTCCCCAACCTGGTGCCCTCCAGATGTGTTGGGTCTGCAAACTGGAGAGAAAGGCAGCAAGAAGGAAAGCCTGAAGGAGAAAGAGAAGGTTTCCTCAGGGTTTTTTTCTATCAGATCCCCTGCCAGAAATAACAGGGAGGCTTCTAAATAAACCCAACACTGGCTTGGATCCAGATTTAGCCATGCTTAGAGTAGACCCACTGAAATCAATGGCACAGGTCGGTCATGACTGACTTAAGTCCTGCTGATTTCAGTGGGTAAAGGTGACTCAATATGGATCTAGCCCACAGAGAAAAGTAGCCCAAAAGGAAGCAAGAAACTCAGACGTCTCTGCGGGGCTCAAGTCAGCAGTATCAGAAGAATCCTGCCCCCATAGAGCAGCCTACTCAAACCTGTATTGACTACAGCCCCCAGCATTCCCGGCCAGCATACCAGCTGGCTGGGGATGATGGGAGTTGCAGTCTAACACATCTGGAGGGCACCAGGTTGGAAAAGGCTGCTCAGTGGACTTGACTTAGGGACATACTTTGGAGACAAAGTTGTTGTTGTTTTGGAGTTGTAATTTTTGTGACCCACCCAAAGAGCCTTGGCATTTATTTATCTATTCATTCATTCATTCATTCATTCCCTGCCTGTCTACTGAAAATGGCACTCAAGGCAGCTTACAAAACAATTTTAAGTAGATTAAAACTAGGGTGACCCTATGGAAAGGAGGACTGGGCTCCTGTACCTTTAACAGTTGAATAGAAGAGGGAATTTCAGCAGGGGTCATTTGTAGGCATGTAGCACCTGGTGAAATTCCCTCTTCATCACTACACTTAAAGCTGCAGGAGCCCTACCCTCTTTGGTATCTGTCACGCTAGGCAGGGCTCCTGCATCTTCAACTGTTGTGATGAAGAAGGAATTTCCCTAAGTGCTGCATGCAAACAAACGGCACCTGCTGAAATTCCTTTTTCTCTGCAACTGTTCAAGATACAGGATCCCAGTCCTCCTTTCCATAGGGTCACCCTATTAAAACAATGAAATACATTAAAATACAATAAATAAAACCAACAGACCCATTTCCATGCCAAAGGCCTTCTTGAGTAAAGCAGTGTTTGCCTGCTAGCAAAAGGACAGGAGAGAAGAAACACACCTGCCCTCTTTTGGGAGGGAATTGTACAGCCTGGGAGTAGCTACCAAAAAGGCCCTGTCTCGGGTCACCACCAAACGTACTTCTGAAGAAGTGGTCTCAGAAGAAGGGCCTCTCCAGAAGATTACGAATCAGGCAGGCTTGTATCGGAGGAGACAGCCTTCTCCAAGGCATATGGGGCTTTATAGGTCATAACCAGCACTTTGAATTCTGCTCAGAAACAGACCAGCAGCCAGTGAAGCTGTTGTAACAAGTGAGTCTCAGGCTCCCTAACCAGGCCTGGCCAACAGTCAGGCCGTAGCATTCTGGACCGGCTGAAGTTTCTGAACACTTTTCAAAGGCAGCCCCATGTAGAGCGTGTTACAGCAGTCCAAACGGGATGTAACTAAGGCATCCATGACCCTGGCCAGATCAGACATAGCCATTGAGCAGCACAGAAATGAACAAGGTGACACGAACGCCGACGGGAGGAAGAGGAGCCACCAGGCAGAGGTGTTCTCTGCACTGTTCCCTCATCAGTGGGCACCGACAGCAAGTTCTCATCGGGGCGGAGTTCTGCACCCACCGCCCTGGCCAGATGGTCCCCGGGCACCGGACTCACCATGATGGCGTTGACGATGTCGTTGTTGTTGTGCCGGAGGGCCCGCACAGCCTTGGGACGCGACACGTTGGCCTGAGCCATGACCAGCTCGATGTCTCTCACCTCCAGACCCGTTTCGTCCACCTGGAGAAAAAGCGGCAGCAGTCGACCAAGGTCCCACCTTGGGCGCCAGAAGCACGGCCTCCATCTTGTGTGCCGTCACCCACACACCCAACAAAAACCCATCCAGCCTTTTATTGGGGGAGCTGAGGGAGGCTGGGGTTACCTTGGCCTTCGGAATGAGCAGGGTTTGTGTGTGGGGGGGGGGTTTGAGGAGCTCCCAAGCACCAAGAGGTGGCCCTGAAGCCGGGCAAACACTGGCCCAGGGTGCACGTCAAAGAGGCGATGCTCGGATATGGGAGTCCGGATTGACAACGACCTCCATCTGCGTGGCTCTTCAGGGTCTCCCTTACACAACTCCCGCTGGTGAAAAGAAGGACACCCGCCCTTGCCCAAGGAACCAAGAGGAGTCCTTGCTGTCCTTCGGAGAGCCAGGCCGCTGTGTCAGCTTGTGTGCCTTGGGGGAGGGGGGCGGTCCTGCCCCTGGGGACTCAGCACTGCGCTGGTTCTCCTCTTCCAAACCCAACAGGTGCTGGCAGGGAGGAGAACCTACCACAGAGGGAACTTACCACCTGCTGCCCTCCAGATGTTTTGGACTACAGCTCCCATCAGCCTCAGCCAGTCACCGGCTGAAGTGCCCAGACATCAGCACACCAAAGAGCACGGCCGTGCCCCACAATGCCGCTGGGCCACCGGCCAAAGTGCTAGATGGCTTCAGCCAGAGTGCACTGGCTTCCTCGGGCTGGGAGAAAGCCAGCCGGCCGGCACGCGGCGAAGCCGCCCTGACCAAGGTGCCAAGGGAAGGAGTCGTCCTCCACCCCACATCTTGCTCCAGGGAGCTTCACTGACCCCCTGCCTTCGTCCACTGGGGGTGAGTGACAGACTCGGCACGCCATTCCCCCATCCCCAACTGGAAGTGGGGAGCGGCAGGTGGGTTGTGGGGGGTCCCCTTGTTATTTCAGAGATCAGACGGATTCCTCTTCCCACACCAGAGTTGCCCATCGCTGTCTCGTCGGAGGACTGGCCTCACACTCTTTCCCCAACCCCGCCCTGTCCTCACCTCCTCTTCTTCCTCGCTCTCCTCCTTGATGGTGAGGGTGGGGGCAGTTTCTGTGATCAGCGGCGAATGCTCCACGGGGACCTTGAACTTCTCCGCCGCAGCCTTGTGCACCTGCTGCGAGAGGTCTTCAATCTGCAGGGGGGGGGGGGCAGACGGGGGGGGGGAGAAGCTGTGAGGGCCGGCCCACCTCCCCTTGCCTCTCACGACAAGCAGGATGGTCTGGCCTGTGATGCGTGTGTTTGGGAAGCCTTCCGTGAGCTGAGCCCTCCCGACCACAGAATCATAGAATAGCAGAGTTGGAAGGGGCCTACAAGGCCATCGAGCCCAACCCCCTGCTCAATGCAGGAATCCACCCTAAAGCATCCCTGACAGAGGGTTGTCCAGCTGCCTCTTGAAGGCCTCCAGTGTGGGAGAGCCCACAACCTCCCTAGAAATGTCCAGCTGGAATCTGGCTTCCTGTCACTTGAGCCCGTTATTCCGTGTCCTGCAGTCTGGGAGGATCGAGGACACGGAATAACGGGCTCAAGTTAAAGGAAGCCAGATTCCAGCTAGTTGGGCTTCTTGTCTTCGATCAGTAGATCACTTGAGCCCGTTATTCCGTGTCCTGCACTCTGGGAGGATCGAGAAGAGATCCTGGCCCTCCTCTGTGTGACAACCTTTTAAGTATCAGAAGAGTGCTATCATGTCTCCCCTCCATCTTCTCTTCTCTAGGCTAAACATGCCCAGTTCTTTCAGTCTCTCTTCATAGGGCTTTGTTTCCAGACCCCCTGATCATCCTGGTTGAAGGCAGGTCCTGGATCCAAGCCATGCCCTTGAAGGAGATTTCTCGCCTCCTCGCCAATCATAGAATAGCAGACTTGGCCCCCGCTCAATGCAAGAATCCACCATAAAGCCTCCACCCTAAAGCAATCGCTGGCTTCATAGCAGGGGTATTGAACCTTTGGCCCGCGGGCCAAATCCAGCTGTCCTGGGGTCCCCAGAAGACCCCACCCCTTTCCCCTGGCCCAATCCCCTTCCTCTGAACATTTCCCCCGCCCCTTTCTAAAAATTTGGAACGCCTCTCTTAAGGCTAAGTTACTGGCAATAAGCTAAAAAAGGCTGCCGTTTGGGGTGTTTCTGGCCCCGCCCCTTTGCCTTTGGCCACACCCACCACTGGAAGACGGCCCCCGTGAGCTTCTCTGAAATTGAATTGGGCCCTAGGGCTGAAAGAGGCTCAATGCCTGTGCCTTATAGTCATTTTGCAGGGAGATTTCAGCCACGATTCTGCATCTGCTGCTCAGACGGACTTTCCCTTATATGAAAGCAACTTCTAGTCTTTCCCCAGGGGACGGGGGGGTGATCAGGCGCCCCTCCCCACCCCACCCCAAGGGTTCTTGCCCACTGGGCTCCAACACGTGCCCTCCCCTCCCCTGCCCCACCGCTTACTTTGGCTTCTCCAAAGACGATGTAGATGTCCGAGGCCGGGCTTTTGAAGACGTCCGGCTTGGTGATCACAAACAAGATGTTCTTGGATTTGCGGATCGTGATCCTGGTGACGCCGTGGATTTGCCGCAAGCCCAGCTTGGACATGGCCTGGAAGGGAAGGAGATGCCGGCGCATTAGGGCCAGGAAGCCGAAGGCCCAGAATGCACCTCGGGGAGCCTTCTCCTCCCTTGGGATGGAGAACGCCTGCGGCCCTCCAGAAGGGGATGGACTGCAATTCCCAGCATGCCTCACCGCTGGCGAAGGCTCATGATGTCGCAGTCCTCGAAGGCCACAGGTTTCTCACCCAATTTAGGAAGACGGCGGAGCAATTGACAGGCAGAAAACTTCCTGAGGCCATTTAGCTGCCTTGATGCAGGAGCGCCTTCCTCGAAGGAAAACTAGGCTGCAGGCCGAGGAAGCATTTCAGCTGTGTCTTAAATAGGGTGACCCTGTGGAAAGGAGGACCGGGCTCCTGTATCTTTAACCGTTGTATTGAAAAGGAAATTTCAGCAGGTGTCATTTGTATGCATATCGCACCTGGTGAAATTTCCTCTTCATCACAGCAGTTAAAGCTGCAGGAGCCCTGCCCTCTTTTAAATCTGGTCACTCTAGTATAGCTCCTGCAGCTTTAACTGTGGTGATTAAGAGGGAATTTCACCAGGTTCTCCATATGTACAAATGACACCTGCTGAAATTCCCTTTTCTATGCAACTGTTAAAGATACAGGAGCCCTGTCCTCCTTTTCATAGGGTCACCCTAAAAAAGGGAATTTCAGCAGGTAGCATTTGTATGCATGCAGCACCCGGTGAAATTCCCTCTTGCAGGAGCCTTACTCTCTTTTGTATGTGATCACTCTAGAGGGCAGGGCTCCTGCAGCTTTACCTGTGGTGATGAAGAGGGAATTTCACCCGGTGCTGCATGCATAAATTCCCTCTTCATCACAAGTTGAAGTGGCAGGAGCCCTGTCCTTCTTTTCACATGGTCACCCTAGTCTTAAAGGAAGTGCCCTCCAGAGGCATGGGGACTGCAACTCCCATCGTCCCCACAAGGGCTGGGAATAATGGGGTTGTAGTCCAATTCCTCTGAAGAGCGTGGGGTTTGGGAAGTTGGCCTTAAGTATCCCCCTCTCGCTGCAGCCTACTCAAGAGCGCTTCCTGCGCTTGGAGCTGGTTAAGTCAGGGGCCACCGAGGTTCTTACAAAAGGGGAGCCGCTCCTGGCGGTTTCCAGTCAATCCCTTCCAAAGCTTGGAAGCAAACAGTGTTCCTTTTTAAGGGATCTCAACCCCGCCCAGGCCCCACTGGACAAGCCCCAACCTTCAGCATGGAGAGATGAGTGGGGTGGTTTAAGAACTTCTCCAAGAAAAAGCCTGGCCTCACTAGAAGCTTTAGAAGCAAAAGCGAGGTCCAGACGTGACCCCCCCTCATCTCTCATTACTTATTTATTTATTCATTACATTTCTATACTGCCCAATAGCTGGAGCTCTCTGGGCGGTTCACAAAAATTAAAAACATTCAAAGTATAAAACAACAGTATAAAACCATAATATAAAATACAATATAAAAGCTCAACCAGATAAAAACAGCAGCAATGCAAAATTACAAATTTAAAACACCAAGTTAAAATGTATTTATAGACTGTTAAAATGCTGGGAGAATAAAAAGGTCTTCACCTGGCGTCTAAAAGCATATAATGTAGGTGCCAAGCGAACCTCATTAGGGAGCTCATTCCACAGCCGGGGTGCCACTGCAGAGAAGGCCCTCCTCCTGGTAGCCACCTGCCTCACTTCCTTTGGCAGGGGCTCGTGGAGAAGGACCCCCTGAGGATGTCCTTAGGGTCCAGGCAGGTACATATGGGAGGAGGCATTCCTTCGATAGCCTGGCCCCAAGCCGTTTAGGGCTTTGAATGTCAATACCAGCACTTTGAATTGGGCCCGGACCTGGACTGGCAGCCAATGAAGCTGGAAAAGGACTGGCGTGATGTGGTCTCGCCTGTCAGTCCCTGTTAGTAAACGGGCTGCCGTGTTTTGTACCAGTTGAAGTTTCCGGACCGTTTCCAAAGGCAGCCCCACGTATAACGCATTGCAGTAATCCAAACAATTACTTTCACCATAATTCCAGAGCAAGGCAGACAGTGGTCAAGCGCCAGAGCCTCTCTCCTCGGCCACCCCTGCAAAGCCAGCGGCTGCTCTTTATCATCGGGTGTCATAAGCACGGCTAATCCCCAAAATCGGTGACGAATGCAGACAAGCCTTAAACAGGCCCTAATCCGTCCCATCTCTCAGGGCGGTCTCATCCAGATCTTCCAAGGAGCCATGGCTGAGAGAGTCTCCCCCGGCTCCCTGAGAATATCTGAAGAACTTTTAATGTTGCTGGTCAGCAACTTGGGACCAGGACACCTAGCAGACCGCCTTCCCTTACATACACCCAGACAACAACTACGATCCTTCAGAGGAGGCCCTGCTCATCATTCCAAGACGAACAGAAGGTCGCCACGAAGAACCTCAGCAGCAGAGCCTTCTCTGTGGCGGCCCCCACCCTCCGGAGCACCCTCCCTCGTGCGGTTCGGGAGGCGGAAAACAGAATATCTTTTAAACCTCTCCTGAAGACATGCCTTTCCGCACAGGCTTTCCCTGGTCTTTAACGTAGCTGGCCTTTTAAACTTTTAATGTTTTAAATTCATACTTGTATTTTATGTTTTTTAGTTGTGCACCGCCCAGAAAGCTTTGGCGGATGGTCAGTAAAAAAGAAGAAGTAATAAATAAAATAAATAAAATAAATAAAAATAAACTGCTGGTCTCAGGGCCAAATCTAACCTGGACTGCCAAATCAAGAGCCAACACACACACGAACACACCAGATGTGTGCATGTTGCTATTGTCCAGTCACAACAGCAGTAGAGGAACACCTAGCATCGATTGTCATGTGATTGTGGGGGTGTTGGGGGGGGGGAGCAGGCAATAGTAGCCCCAGATAGAGCAGGAAGGGAGGACTCAACTCACTGAGGCAACTCTCTAAATTCAGCCAATCTATGAGACCAAGAGGGAGACCGTTTCACTACGTTCAACATCTAAGGTCCTCCTCCGGGTGCCTACTCCGAGAGAGTCTCGGAGTGCGGCAACGAGGGACAGGGCCTTTTCAGTGGGGGCCCCCAGACTGTGGAACGCTCTCCCTGACGAGGCTCACCTGGCGCCAACGCTGCTATCTTTCCGGCGCCAGGTTAAGACTTTCCTCTTTGCCCAGGCATATGGCGGCACATCTTAATCTCCCACATGTTTCGTTTTTTAACAGTTTTTAATGCTTTATGTGTGTATGTTCTGTGTTTTAGAATTTTAAATTTTATATACTCATTTTTATCTTAATTTTAGAATTTCTGTAAACTGCCCAGAGAGCCCCGGCTATGGGAGCAGTATATAAGTGAAATAAATAAATAAATAAATAGACTGTTTCATAGACAAAGCAGGCCCCCCCACCCGAAATCGGAGGCACGTCGAAGGTGGCTAAACCGGGAAGACCACAACAGAACTGTTTTTAAAAGATCAAACTATCTTTTGATATTTTGGCCCTTTTCATACAATATTGGTTCCCATGGAAAAAATTAGACATATTCGTGTGGTCAGGGTGGCGCTACTGCGGTTAAATATACCACGACAAATGATTGGATGCGGTATTTGTCTTTGATGTTTTCATCTTTTTACAGAAGTGGGTTATGCTCGATCGGATTTTGTTTTGTTTTTTCAAAACAAACCAACGTGGTGCATGCTTCATTTTGGGTGGCAGAAGAGGGCCTGTTGGGGCGAGGGGGGTGGGTTGGGCGGAGGCGGTCAGTCGCATGGTTGACTTCATGTACCGACCTTCCGCGCTTTCTTCTCGCTCCGACTCTGCTTCGCTTTGCTGATGGATTCTTCGCCGGTCCCCAAGGAGTGCGTTAGTTGTGCCTGGGAGAGGCAAGAGAACATCAAAACGTCAGAACAGCCCTGAGGCTGGATCAGACCCAGGCTCCACCTAGTCCAGCACTCTGTTCACACAGGGGCCAACCAGCCATCGGCCAGGGACTAACAGAGCAGGACGTGGTGCAACAGCACCTTCCCACCCATGTTCCCCAGCAACTGGTGCACACAGGCTTACTTCCTCAGATACTGGAGATAGCACACAACCATCAGGGCTGGTAGCCATGGATAGCCTTCGCCTCCAGGAATTTATCCAACCTTGGGGGGGCGGGGAGTCTTACAATTCCTCCCAGACTCCTGAAGTGAGAAACTTCACACAGGAACACTAGAAGCTGTCTTACCTCAGGTCTGACCTATGGTCCATCTAGCCCAGCATTGTCAACACTGAAACAGCAGCAGAAACAGTCTGGGATTTCAGGGCGGATTCTTCCTTGCCCTGCCTGGAGAAGCTCCAGTGATCTATGGTCCTGGTCCTGAACCTATTTCCCAGCGCACCCAACCCATTGCCCTGAGTGCCCATTGAGGCCAATGGGAGGTCTCTTTCTTACTTTAAATACAACTCGGGGGGGATTTTCAAGGAGGTTGCAAATGGCATGGGGGGGTTAAGACCCCCTCCCTGCATGACAATTAAACTTGGTGGGGGGGACCTTCCATTGGTGTCAAAGCAGGCTTTCCTCCCTAAGCTTAGCTGCAGAGGGCAGGGGCAAGGGTCTTCTAAGACAGAAAGACGAAGAAGCGGGAAAAGGCAGAGAGAGAGAAATAAATTGTAATCGAAAGGGAACTTCTGGTTTCAGGTGATCCACAGCGGGGTGCAAATTAATAGAAGAATTTATTTCGCTTGAGCCGATTAGGAGGAGAAATTAACAGCCTGTCTTTGCTTTCTGCGGAATTAAAATTAAGCCTAGTAATTATTTCTAAGTTTGCATATAAAGGTATTAATTAGCATCTGCAAATTTTATGCAGATTCCATAGAATCACAGAATAGCAGAGTTGGAAGGGGCCTACAAGGCCATCGAGTCCAACCCCCTGCTCAGTGCAGGAATCCACCCTAAAGCATCCCTGACAGAGGGTTGTCCAGCTGCCTCTTGAAGGCCTCTAGTGTGGGAGAGCCCACAACCTCCCTAGGTAACTGGTTCCATTGTTGTACTGCTCTAACAGTCAGGAAGTTTTTCCTGATGTCCAGCCGGAATCTGGCTTCCTTTAACTTGAGCCCGTTATTCCGTGTCCTGCACTCTGGGAGGATCGAGAAGAGATCCTGGCCCTCCTCTGTGTGACCACCTTTCAAGTATTTGAAGAGTGCTACCATGTCTCCCCTCAGTCTTCTGTTCTCCAGGCTAAACAGGCCCAGTTCTTTCAGTCTCTCCTCATAGGGCTTTGTTTCCAGGCCCCTGATCATCCTGGTTGCCCTCCTCTGAACATGCTCCAGCTTGTCTGCGTCCTTCTTGAATTGTGGAGCCCAGAACTGGACGTTTTTGGGTTCTGTGGGCCTGGGCCACCAAACCTTTTAAGTGGCTTGCATGACCGTCGCCCTCCCAATACTTCCTTGGCTTCTAGAATCTCCCTTTTCCTCTCAGAGCACAATACCTGCGTCTGAGCTGTCCGTGGTTCTGAAACCTCCGGTTCTTCCAATTCAGGGATTGACCCTTCATTGCTTTCTGAGTCATTAGAAGATCCTGGAAAAGAGAGAGAGAGAGAGAGAGAGAGAGAGGAAGGCCGTTACTGAAGTCATGTTCCAAGCGTCCCAGATTTCAGACTATTTTTAAAATCCTCCTTCCTTTACACTCTGTGAGCCTCTCCTTTTGGTTCTGGGCTTTTCAAGTAGATATGGCTCCAATTCACAGAGGATTTTTTTAAAATATATATATTAAGACCGAAACAGCCCTTCATCAAGTAGTGATTACAGAATAGTTTACAACAACGACAATGACAACAATACAAAATTCATTTAAAAATAAGGCATGCAAGTATCAGACTTCAGAAATTTAAAGAGCCATTCAAGTTATCTAAAAACGCCTGAGCAAATAAACATTTTAAAATAGGGCGGTAATCTATTAAATAACCATCATTATCTTGATGGACTACAAACAGTGGAAAGCCACAGAATTTTTTTTTTTTAAAAAAATGCAATGCAATACAAATACTTAAAAGAATAAAATATAGTAGAATGCAAAACAACAAACAGCAGAGGAATCAATAAAAACAGCAAGAAAAATCTAGAGGTAGATCTGTAAATGGCCCAGGAGAAAAGTCTTTGTCTGACACTAAAAAGGTAACGACGTAGGCACCAGGTGAGCCTCGTTGGGGAGTTCATTCCATAAGTGGGGGCCACAAATGAAGCGCCTCTATTCGGCACTGGTTAGACCTCATCCCGAATATTCTGGGCACCACACTTCAAGAAGGATGCAGACAAGCTGGAGGGGGTTCAGAGGAGGGCAACCAGGATGATCAGGGGTCTGGAAACAAAGCCCTATGAAGAGAGACTGAACGAACTGGGCCTGTTTAGCCTGGAGAAGAGAAGATTCAGGGGAGACATGAGAGCACTCTTCAAATACTTGAAAGGTTGTCACACAGAGGAGGGCCAGGATCTCTTCTCGATCCTCCCAGAGTGCAGGACACGGAATAACGGGCTCAAGTGACAGGGAGCCAGATTCCAGCTGGACATCAGGAAAAACTTCCTGACTGTTAGAGCAGTACAACAATTGAATCAGTTGCCTGGTGAGGTTGTGGTCTCTCCCACACTAGAGGCCTTCCAGAGGCAGCTGGACAGCCCTCTGTCAGGGATACTTTAAGGAGGATTCTTGCACTGAGCAGGGGGTTGGACTCAATGGCCTTGTAGGCCCCTTCCAACTCTATGTGGGAAGAGACATTCCTTTAGATACTCTAGTCTCAAGCCATGTAGGGCTTTAAAAGTCAACACCAACACTTTGAATCTGGCTCAGAGTAAACCCCATGGAACACTTCCGTTCGAGTCAACTTGCCAAGGGTTGGGGTGCCAGCCTGATGGGATCAACAGGACTTCCTCCCTTGCAAGCAACGCATCACCTTGCCACCTGCGCCATTGATCCATGTCTAGGCTACGTCGCTTCTGCTCCAGTTAGCGGAAAGCCCAGGTGGTTGGGGATTTTCCAAGACTTTGCCGATGCCCGTTGTACATTCCCTGGCTGGCTGGCCATGGAACACACAGCCTGCTCATTTGCCTTCGCCGCCCGGGCCGGGCTGTGTCTCTGTGCAAATACAGCTGCTTTGCCAAAAGATGGAGGGGGAATAAGCAGCACTGGGCAGCTCTGCCTGCAGCTGCTGCCGACTGCCACTCGAGCCCAGCCAAACCGGCACCCGCTCCGGTCGTGTTTGTCACAGCACTGAGAAAGATGCCCTCCAGCCACAGCGTCCGGACACGGCCTACCCCTCCCCAGCGTTCCTAATGCGGCTGCTTCACCAGAGCCAAGCATTTACGGAAAGGAGTCATTAGTGCAGCCTCCCCATGGCTACCCAGGGGGGGCAAACCAGCCATGCTGTCAGGAGGGCCGGGATTGGAACTCCTGCATTCCTCCCTCCACCCACCCAAGAGGTAAATGCAGCCAGGGAAGCCACCAATCACAGCAAGCCCTCGGCATTGGAGGGGGAGGGGGATTTGACTCTTTCACTCTATGCCATTTTCCTGATCCAAATTGCCCCCCGTGCCATTTTCCTGGTCCAAATTGTCCCCCGTACCATTTTCCTGGTCCAAATTGTCCCCCGTGCCATTTTCCTGGTCCAAATTGCCCTGACCCAAAGCTGCAATTTGTTCCTGAAGGAAAAAACACAAAATGACACACATAATGATGCAACAGGGACACAGTGGTCCTTCCTTTAGGTCAGCCCCAGTTAGGGCTTAAGGAAAGAATGGGCAACTTGGGGCCCATCAGATGGTTTGGCCAGCAATTTGGCCAGCCCTAGCTAGTGTAGCCAACAGTGAGGGGTGATGGTGCAAACGTCTGCAGGGCCAGAAGTCTTCCACCCCCTGCGGCTTCAAGGCTGCTGCTGCAGTGCACTTAAAATCCATCTTGCCGCTAATAGCATTCCATATTATATTCACTTTAACCGCCACTGTTTTCAGATATTACATTTGGAACATAATTGAGCTTCGCTTGCACTATTTGTGCGTGCGAGGAAACATTTCTCTCTCTCTCTCTCTCTCTCTCTCTCTCTCTCTCTCTTTTAAACCGCAGGGGAGAAAATCAGAAGAGTCTAAGATTAAGACAACGTATTGCACACAGAGCACTGGAGGTTGTAGACTGCCCTTCACCAAGCCAGTGCATTCCAGATGTGTTGGACTACAAGTCCCATAAGCCTCAGTCACCATGGGTTTGACTGGAAGGAGCCACATCCCAGATCAGTGACTCACAGGGTGGGGGAAAGGACCCACACACACACTTTGTTCCAGTGTGTCACGGTCAGTATGAAGTTTCCGGGAAATGACACAATGAGGAAATAATGGCCCTACGGCATATCTAACCATGGCCAAATAAACCCTCATGCTGAGAACAAAATCTTTCAATCTTTTGGGGGTGCAAGACTGAAGCGCCCTTCTGAAAAGCTAGGTAGGAAATGAGGAAGCCACAGCAAACGCGCCATTCGTTCCAGAACTGACACACACTTTTGCTCCCATGCACCCCAGCAGAACCCCACCAGGGCCACTGCCGCCACCCACACCAGGCCCCGAACCAGTATTGCTGCCACCAGCCGCTACCGCTTGCCTGCCTCCTTCCCCAAAAGTGCTATCCAGCCTGGCAGCTCCTTTAGAAAGGTGCCAAGCGGCCGCTCAGCTCTGTAAGGCACCGAACAGCCGCCACCTGATATTTCCCATAATGCACTGCCTGAGGTCAAGGGTGTTGAACCGCTTTCAGCTCAGGGGCTAAATTTAATTTCAGGGAAGCGCTTGCAGAGGGGGGACGGACGTCCCACTGGGGGGCGGGGCAAAAGGGGGCAGGACGAAGATACCAGGAGACTTCAGCTTAACGCTCTCGCTGCCTGCCGGTCGCTAAGCCACAAGGGTGAAATTTCCACCGTTTAGAATTGGGGGGGCATGAAAGAGCAGGGGAACCCCCGAACGACGGTTGAGGGAAAGGGGGAAGGGGCTTCGCCACTTGGAGCACTCTGGGGGGCTGGATTGGGAATCCAAGAGGCCTGGATTTGGCCCACCAGCCTGACCTTCCGCGGTCCTGCCCTACGCCGATGCCAGCCAGTGCATTTCGGCCGGTGTAAGGCCAGAGCCACAGACCCCCGGGGCTCCCACCCCAAAGAGGTGCCACTATGCAAGCACAGCCTCGGGGGGGGGGCACGAGGCAGAGACTGTGGCCCACAGCACCACCCGGGCAGCAACACTGGCCAGGGAACCCACGGCAGCAGAAGCCCAGGCCGGCTGTGGGGGCCCTGTTGGCAGCGCTGTCCCAAGGGGAAACTCCAGCCTGGCCCCGGCCCACCTTGACCCAAACGGGTGCAGCAGAGGCCGAAGGAGCGGTCACCTTTGTGGTTGGCCTCCTGGGTACTCTTGCCCACCAGGGGCTTCTTCTCTTCCAAGAGCAGCATGCCCGCTGCCTCCCTCAGGCTCTCGATCTCCGGGCAGCGGTACGACAGCTCCCTCTCGCTGGAGGAGGAGGACGACTCCAGCAGAGCGGACCCGCGATCGGCTCGCTTCTCGCCCGTGGAGACGGAGTCCTTGCCTCGGGAGTCTTTGTTGCCGGGCAACCGGTTCCGGCCTCTGGAATCTTTGCTACTGGGAAGCGGGTCGGCTCGACAGGGCGCCAAAGGCCTGGAGATTTCGAGAGCTGACAAAAGAAGCAGGTTAGGGGCACGGCTTGGGGAGGAAGGGGGTATACGTCCCTTCCCACGGCCTTTCCCTCCAAGTCACATAACTATGGGGTGGGGATCTCAGTGGGTGCCAACCATGTGTCCCCCTTTGAGAGTCAGACGTAACTCCTGAAGTTGGAAGCCAGGAATTCGCAACGAGCCTTCAGGAATTCCACGTGGCTCTGAAAACGCCCTGAAAACCTTGGCCGAGAGTCTGTTTATTGGCTGAAGTGGTATCGGGCGTGGCTGAACCTTTGACGCCACCTGACCTCGGCCTTGTCTTAAAAAATACTAAACCCTCCTGAAGTGGAGATGGCCTGGCCAGGCTCAACACGGAGCCCTGGACCATTTAGGCAGCATCACTGATGTAGGCGGAGTTTTACAGAATCAGAAAAAAGGGAGCCATTTACAGTTGGGACCGTGAGGGAGAAGAGACAAGGAGGGAACAGTGGTGACCGACCGAGGTCTGGGGGCGAGGAACGGCGCAGCAAGGAGAGCACAAGCCAAGAGGGAGAAGAAGCCCCCAATATGCCCTGAGGATGACGCCCACCGGCCAACAAGGGATGAGAGCTGGGTTCTGGAGGAGAAACCTGAAGGTCGAGTGCACCACCACCACACAGGTGTGTGCCTGTTCACTTTTATCACACCTTCCAATGCAAATATTTCAAGAGAGGAATTCGAATATATATTGGCCCTGTTCAGACAACACGCTAAGCCATGACGGCTAAGCGTTTTTGAGCTAACCATGATGGCTTAACCTGTCATGTGAACAGCATTTTTCCTAACTGTGGTGGCTACATAACCACGGTTTAACCATGCTTACTAATCGCTTGCTGCAAAAGGGTTAGTGGCCCTAACCACGGTTTAGTGTGTTGTCTGAACAGGCCCATTATATACATCAGCCTCCCTCAACCTGGGGCGCTCCAGATGTGTTGGACTACAACTCCCAGAATGCCCCAGCCAGGCTGGGGCATTCTGGGAGATGCAGTCCAACACATCTGGAGCGCCCCAGGTTGAGGAAGGCTGATATACATGATACAACCCAGCATTCCTGGCCATTGGCCAAGTAAGCTGGCTTAGGGCTAATGGGATTTCAAGTTCAAAACATTTGTAGGCCATCAGGTTGGGGAAGGCTAGCCCTGGGGTTGTGCCAGGGAGTGTGTGTGGGGGGGTGTACAACCATGCTACCTGGACACATAGAGATCTAGCAGCTTGCGGAAGACACCTTCACGTTTTGATTCAGATGGGGACCGGGAAAGGCAGCCTTACCTTCCACGGGAGGTTTTCTGGAGTCCCGCAGGAGGAGCAGGGTCTCTTTGGAAGGAGCGTGTCCCTCGTCGGGGCTCGCTGTAGAAGCGGGAAGCCACGAGGTAGCGGCTGGACCCTGGGCGTGGCCCTCTGAGGGAGGCGACGGCAGCGGCAGGGGCGAAACAGCAGGCACTTCTGAGGGCTCAGATGGTGGAGATGGAGGCGGCGAGATGGGAGCCCCCTCTAAGGGACGAGATGGGGGGCGCTCCGGGGGCGAAGGAGCAGCAAGAGACCCTTGTGACGAGGCTTCCAACGGCCGAGGCGCCTGAGAGCGAGGAGCAGCGGAGTCCGTGGGCCAGAAGGTGGCTTCAGGGCTGAGGTCTCCCAGGCTTCCAGAGAGATCTTTTGAGGGAACTGGTTCTTCTTCCTCCTCCTGATCCTTCTCCACTTGACTAGCCTCCGCAGTGGTACCTTCTAATCTCGTCTCTTCCAATTCTCTCTTCTCGATTCTCTCTTCTGCCGTAACATCGGATCCCAGACTCTGGAGTGGCAGCTCTTCCGGCAGGACTGGAGCGGTCCTTCCATCAACCGCCTCCGCTGCCTCTGCCTCATCATCACTGGACAAGCAGATGCTATCTTGGGCTAGCTGGCCTGCTTCTTCTGAGCCGGAAGCCACCAGCTGGTTGGCAGGCCTCTCCACCACCTCTGAAACGGGGGCCACGTCCTCTCCTTCAGGCGGAGGAGTTTCCCGCCCCTCCGCCTCCCGTTCGTCTTTGCCCACGCCTTCCTCACAAGGTTGCCAGGCGTCCACGTCTTCACCGGCAGCAGCAACGTCATCCGGAGAAGCCGGAGACTCCGACTCCTCTTCGGAATCTCTCGTCTCTGACAACTCTGGCGTGAGTTCTCCGGAGGAGTTCTCCAAGACGCTCTCCTTAAGGTGACCAAGTAGGCTCTGGGCTTCTGCTACGAGTTGACTAGTGATGACACTGCTCACGCCCCCAAAGGAGCCTTGCAACATGCTAGTTATTTGCCGCTGATCTGCTAGAACGTCCGGAGACGCCACTCCTCCAGCGGCACCCAGCAACAAGGCACCCAGCGGATCAAGCCGGGCTCGGGCAGCCGGTAATCTCCCCGCGGTGACCATGTCAGGCTCAGTCAGGGCTGCATTGCAGGTCTCCGAAGCTTCTGCAGCCCCAGCGTGCTCCATTTCTACATTTCCACTGGAAAGGTCATGTTGAGCAGCTTTGGGCTCTGTCAAATAGATCTCCTCTTCAGAAGCAAAGAAGAGTCGCTGGCTGCTGCCAAGCACTGGAAATGGACTCCTTTGTGACGCAGCCCGGCGTGGGACGGCTGAGCAAGGCGTCTGGGCGAGAGCAGAGTATCGCAGACCCACGGCCATGCTCTGCTGCAAAGGTTCCTCGGCTGGAGAGATCTTCAGCGGCATTGCTGAGCGTTCAGCTTCAACAGTTTCAGTCTCAGCCACCGGATGCTCCAACTTGGATGGAGCCACCGGCGGTTCCGGCGGCGGAGGGGGCCTCTCCTCCACTACCTGGCCTGGGCTGCCCCACATTTGCTCAGGAGTCGGGAGTTCTTCGTTGCCTCTCTCAGGGTCCGGAGAACTAGCCAGCACAGTGGTCTCACTGAAACTATCCTCGGCAGCTGTGAAAAAGCTAGAATCCGTGTAAGAGCGGGAGGTGGAGGCCTCAAGCTGCTCCGGGGAAGATAGTATTAGATCCCGCTCCTTTGCCGGACAGATGAGTTCAGCATCCAGAACAGGGAGGAGACCCTGAAGCAGAGCTTGGGCAAAGGTCTTCTTGGGCAACTGTGGCTGTTGCTTGGGCAGGTCACCGGCACCATCTCTGGAGGGTGCAGCAGGAATGGTTCCCAATGGGGGAGGCCCTGGGGTGGCCTTGGCTTCCCAAGCTTTGGTCTCCGAAGGGCGATGGCCATCCGAAGCCGGCGGTTCCGCACGTGCCACACTGCCCCGAGCCTCCGGCCCCTGTGGAACTACTAGCTTGGCATCTTTGGTTGTTGCCAGGGAGTCTAGATCCTGAATGCCCCCAAGCTGGGGCCATTCGGTGGCCTCCTTCCTACCTGCTGACTCAGGGTGGCTGACTTGGCTGGTCAGATCCCCAGTGGTGGAAACCCGTCTCTCCTCTTCCTCTTCGTTAGGGCTTGCGGGCAAGGGTGGACCGTTGCCATCAGCAAGACGAGGCGGGACGCGAGTCGTCTCATGACTCTCGGCCTGCAACACATTCATGTTATCGTCTCGCAGGTCAGGAGGCTTGACGGCCAGGGAGCAAGCATCGCCTCCCAGAGCCGTGAGGGCTCCCGATCCCAGCAGCCCCAGGGCATCCGCGGGAAAGTGTTTCATTCCAAGCTGGTCTCCAAGCTGAGCCGCTCCTTCTACTGGCGGGATTTCGGCAACCGAGTCCGCTCTGCTGCATTCTTCACTTTCGAGTTCAGAAGCTGTCTCCTCTTCCTCCGATGGAGTTTCCCAACTCTGGTCAACATCACCCTTGTCCAACAACACTTGATGTTGCTCCTCCAACTCCTCAGCCGCTTCCTCTGGCTGGTCATGCCCTACAGGAGCCTCTTGCCTCAGCTGAGACAAGAGGCCCTCAGCATGCTCTACAGTTTCCTCTGCAGCTTCCTCAAAATGGCTACCCGTTTCTGGCAGTGACGGCCCATGGTGGCGATCGCTGGGTGGAACCTCTCTCCTGTTGGCATCTTTGGCTTCGCCAGTCTCCAAGCATGGTGTGAGAGGTTCGGGGATTCCCCCCTGCCCTCGTGCCGGCTCCTTCGTGGAGAGATGTCCGGCGTAGGCCTCCCTCTCTGGCTCCTTTGTGCCTCCCAGCATCCCAGGCACGTCCCAATTTGGAACTTCAGAAAGCTCCCCCTCATCTGTGTGGGGCAGAGGCGCTGCTGCCTCCAAGTTGACCTCACTGGCTGCCACAAGCACTTTCTCCTGTGTCTCGCCGAGCCCCATGAGGGGCTGAGAGTCAGGTTTCACCTCCGGAAATGTCACCACCACACCGTCCTCATTGTTGTTCATCTGGTCGAGAGAGGAGGCCTCAAGTTCGTCCTCCGACTCAAAGCAGGCAATAAGGCACTCCTCTGTTGGCTCGCTGTCGGCTCGGATCACTTCCGGCTGCTCCAAGATGGCCGCCTCGGAAGATTCCAGGAGGGATGCAAATGGCGCCTCCTTCTTCTCTGGCTCCATGTCCAACGTCCCTCCATTCGGTCTCCCCAAGTCCACGGAACCACCTCCTGAGGCACCGTCTTGGTCAAGGAGCTCTAGCAGCCGTTCCTCAGACTCTTTCAGCCTGGCACCGATATCAAAGGCAGACGCGTCACTCACCTCTCTCGCCGCCGGCGCCGCAAGCTGAGCAGGACACGGCTTTGGATCCCATCCCAGCGGGATGGCGGTTCCCACACAAACCTGGCCTATCCATCCTTCCACAATCTGGCCCACCGGCTGAGGCTCCCCTGTGGCATTGTCCAAAGGAGGCAGGGTGTCTGCCTCTTCGTCCGTGTCAAAGCAGGCGATGAGACACTCTCCGGGATCGGGGCCGCCTTTCTCCAAGGCCTCTTGGGCGTCCAACAGAGACTGGTGCTCTGAGGAGGTGTGAAAGGGGGGCGTTCCCCTTGGAGACTCGTCGTCTTCGCTTCTGGTCTCCTGAGCCAACGGTCCTGAAGTAGCTGCCATGTCCTGCTCCAGAGGAGACCCCCACCCTTGGCCAATGGGAGAAACACTGCTGCCTCCCAAACACTCGGAAGAATCACCGGGATCTTCGAGATTCGGCACGGCTTGCTGCCTGGGGACAGCCGCTGTCTCAAAGGGGCTCGGAGCTGCGGCTTGGCCCCCACAGGGCGCCTCGTCCTCTGTGGCCTCATCCCGGAAGGAGCCTCTCCCCTCAGGCTCTCCCTGGGCCTGCGCTTGCCTTCTGCATGCGGCTGTGGCGGCCGCATCCTCATCCGTGTTGTAAGCATCTGACGACGTCTCCATCTCGCTCTCACTGCCCGAGCAGGAGGGCCCTGGCTCCACGCCTTCGCTGGCCAACGCGGGCTCTCCACCAGCCTCTTCCGCGACCACCGCGTACTGCTCGACGCTGTAGAGCCGCTCGTCCTCCTCCCCGTTGTAGGAGGCGGAGTCAGAGGATGGCGAGGTGTCGTCCTGGTAAGCGAAGGACTCGTCCACCCCCTTCGTTGATGGAGGTCTCCGAGAGCGAGTGCAGGAAGGAGGCCGAGGCACTGTCGTCGTCCTCGACGCCGTAGAGGGCGTCGTTCTCCGCTGGCACCTCCCCCTGGGGGAACAGCGTGATCTCCACAGACTCCGCCTCAAAGAGGAGGCTCCCGCGGAAGGGCAGAAGCAAGGCCGAAATCATCTGCTCATTCGCGGCGCTGTCCACGCCGTCGTCGGGGGAGGAAGCTGGGGTCTCCGCTTGCGGCCTGTCGGACACCTCAGCCTCGGAGGGGCTCAGCACGGACGTGCTGCCGAGCTCCGACGGAGACCCAGGGAAGGCAACGAGTGGATGGGGCAAGGGTCCGGGTTCAGATCCAGCAACCCCCTTCGGAGAGTCTCCGGCTCCCACGTTGTAAGAAGGCAAGTCCTTCTCCTCCTCAAAGAGCTTGTGGGCCAAGGTCCCGGAGCTCAGGTCTGCTTCGTCCCCAGAGCTGTCCTCACTCTTTGGCGAAGACAGGCTGGGCCGCTGAGGGACGGGCCTACCGGCAGCCATTTCGGAGCCCCAGTCTTCGTCTTCCTCCGGAGTCGTCTGCCCGTCATCTTCGCCTTCCTCATCATCTTCTGCGGGAAACGAGGGCTGCACTAAAGTGTTGGAAGAGAGCGTTTGGAAGGTCCCCTTCCCTTCCAAGTCCGGAGGCAGGCGGGACGCCCCGGGCAGCCTCGCCTGCCCCTCCGCCAGCTCCAGCTCCAACGGGGCTTCCAGGGCTTCCGACTCGGCCATCAGGTTGGGCGAGCAGGAGGGGGAGGTGCTGGCGGTGCCCGAAGAGGCCCAGCTGCCGCCCTCGGCGGTGATGTAGGAGCCCGAGGGCGAGGTGGGCGGCGAGCAGAGGCCCTCGTTGTCCGTGTCGGCCTGCTCCTCGCTCAGGCCCTCTTTGGAGAACGGGGGCTGCCTGAGGTGGGAAAACACAGTCCGGATCGGGGTGGAGGGAGCCGTAAAGTAGAGCTCCGGGTCCAGCCCGCCCTGGGGCCTGACCGGCAGGGCTTGGGCCTCGGCCAACTCCAGGGGAAAGTCTTTGGCAGGGGCAGGGGCAGGAGGTGGGGAAGGCACGTCAGCCGTCGGTTCGCCCTGAGAGACAGATGGCACCGCTGCCGCTGCCTCCGGCTCCTTGTGCTTCAAGAGGCCGGGCAGAGACAGCCGGGCTTGGCGCTCGCTCAAGTCTCTTGCGACCGGAGCGGGAGGCTCCTTTGCAGCCTCCGGGACCTGAACTTCCACGTCGCTTGTTTCCTCCTCGCCTGAGCCGTCTTCCGAGATGCCAGGTTTGGTGGCGGCAGCCTGCAGCTCAGCCCCCGCCACGTCTTCCTGCCCCCCCAGGCACTGCGTCTCCTCTCCCATCACGATCCTGGTGTCCAGCATGTCCACGCTGGGAGGCTCCCCGAGGCCTTTGGGGACCACCTGGGCGGCTTTCGGGGCCTGCTCCATCAGGACCTGGCCACATTCGCTCAGGGCCACGAGGCCCGCCGCGGCACCGCCCGCAGCCATGTCGCAACTGGCCCCTTCCGGCTGAGGTCGGTCTTCTTTCTTCGCCAGCAGGAAAGCCGGCACACCTTTGCTGCAGAGGGTGGGGTCCAGGGGGAGGTCGGCCTGGCAGCCGGGCGTCACCACCGGGGAGATCTGCAAGGGCGTCAGGGCATCGCCGCTTGGGGTCGAGGAGGCGGAGTTGTTCCGAGAGCCATCTGCAAAGGGGGCGTGGGGGAGCGGGAGAGAGAGAGAGAGAGAGAGACAAAGGGGGAGAATTGGGGAGAAGCAAGGTTAATCCAGAAGCTCTTCGCACCAGGCAAGGAACGAGATCTCAATACCTGGGCTGGGTGTTTCGAGAAACGCTAAACCTGCTTATCTTACAGGGATTGTAAAACCCAAAGCCTGGGATTACTGGCAGACAACAGCCAGGTGAATTCTGTTCTCTGGTTCACATGGTTTGGGGTGGGGAGATGTGGCTGGCCTTTCCAAGCACACAAAGTTGTTGTTGTTTTCAACAACATCATAGGGGGGGAAATGTGGTGATCCCTAAACGAGCCTTCCTCAATCAGGTGCCCATGGGGATGTGTCATAGAATCATAAAATCATAGAATAGCAGAGTTGGAAGGGGCCTACAAGGCCATAGAGTCCAACCCCCTGCTAAATGCAGGAATCCACCCTAAAGCATCCCTGACAGAGGGTTGTCCAGTTGCCTCTGGAAGGCCTCTAGTGTGGGAGAGCCCACCACCTCCCTAGGTCACTGGTTCCATTGTCGTACTGCTCTAACAGTCAGGAAGTTTTTCCTGATGTCCAGCTGGTATCTGGCTTCCTTTAACCTGAGCCCAATATTCCGTGTCCTGCACTCTGGGAGGATCGAGAAGAGATCCTGGCCCTCCTCTGTGTGACAACATTTTAAGTATTTGAAGAGTGTTCTCATGTCTCCCCTCCATCTTCTCTTCTCCAGGCTAAACATGCCCAGTTCTTTCAGTCTCTCTTCATAGGGCTTTGTTTCCAGACCCCTGATCATCCTGGTTGTCCTCCTCTGAACCCGCTCCAGCTTGTCTGTGTCCTTCTTGAATTGTGGAGCCCAGAACTGGACGCAATACTCTAGATGAGGCCTAACCAAGGCCGAATAGAGAGGAACCAGGACCTCATGTGTCGGACTACAACACCGGGTGTTTATTTATTTATTTATTACACCTATATACCACCCCCATAGCCAGAGTTCTCTGGGCGGTTTACAGAAATTCTAAAATTGAGATAAAAACACGTATACAAAATTTAAAATTTTAAAACACAGAACATACAAACATAAAGCATTAAAAACCGTTAAAAAAATTAAACATGTGGGTGGTTAAGATGTGCCGCCATATGCCTGGGCAAAGAGGAAAGTCTTAACCTGGCGCTGGAAAGATAGCAGCGTTGGCGCCAGGCAAGCCTCATCAGGGAGATCGTTCCATAGTCTGGGGGCCACCACTGATAAGGCCCTGTCCCTCATTGCCACACTACGAGCCTCTCTCAGAGTAGGCACCTGGAGGAGGACCTTAGATATTGAACATAGTGACCGGGTATATTCACGTCGGGAGAGGTGTTACAGTCCAACAGATCTGGGGGGCACCAGGTGGGGAAGAGGGGGACCCAGACCTCCGTAGCTCAATTTCGTATGCAATCCCTTCTGTGCCCACCACCCTCTTCTCACTCCCACTGCCCCGCATACATACGGCTTAAGAGTTGACCCATCCTGCAGTTTTACGCCCTTCTCCGCTTAATCCATGTCTGCCAAGAGGATGCAGCCCCGTCCGGCCCCTGGCCTTGTGTGATGCAACTTTCTTAATAAGTTAGAATGTCTGCAACATTCCATGATGCCTCAGCTGCTGGGCCAATCGCTAGCGAGGTCACGAGATGGAGGTCGGGCCCCCAGTTACAGCTAATACCTACGGAGGCTACAGAGCCTTTCCCCTTTAGTTGAGATTCTAATTTCAGGGTCAAGCGGGCAAACCTCACTATTTTAATTTTTATTTATTTATTTATTTGCAAATTTAAATGTTCTAGGCTTCGGTTTGATATACCTATCATGCCATTATGACATGTTGTACAACTGCCATCGTTGTCTTCCATCTACAGTAATTGTAGATCGCAAGCTGAATATGAGCCCACAGTGCGATATGGCTGCAAAAAAGGCCAATGCTATTTTGGGCTGCATTAATAGAAGTATAGCTTCCAAATCACGGGAGGTCCTGGTTCCTCTCTGTTTGGCCCTGGTTAGGCCTCATCTAGAGTATTGCGTCCAGTTCTGGGCTCCACAATTTAAGAAGGACACAGACAAGCTGGAGCGTGTTCAGAGGAGGGCAACCAGGATGATCACAAAGCCCTATGAGGAGAGACTGAAAGAACTGGGCAGGTTTAGCCTGGAGAAGAGAAGGTTGAGGGGAGACATGAGAGCACTCTTCAAATACTTAAAAGGTTGTCACGCAGAGGAGCTATACTAGAGTGACCAGATACAAAAGAGGACAGAGCTTCTGCAACCCTCTGACCTGGTTCACGCAACACAACAAGCCAGAGTACAGGTTGAGTATGGGTTGTGAGTGGGCTGTCGTGTGAACCCAGCCTTGCAAACAAACCATGGTTGGTTAACCACAAACAGCTCACACCCCAGCAACAAACCATGGGTTCTCTTTGTGGATTGCTCGGGCTGAACAAACCACAGTTTGTTAGCGCAGCTGGGTTCACACAACCCATGATTCAACAACTATCCAGTTCAACAACAACCCACATTTAACCCACAACAAGCCATACCCTTGGCTTGCTGTGTTGTCTGAACCCAGCCATTGCGTGGCATTTTCACAGGAGGGGTGTGGGCTGTTATGGGGAGGGGAGAAATCTGCTTCCCCCGGCGGAATGCATTTACACGCGGATCCAGCTCCTGGTTAATACGAGGCACAACTAAAATTACAGCGAACAGAACAATCAGTTCTCATAAAAGACCAGTTGGAGCAGCTCAGCTGCCTTCTGGAAGAAGCCCAGAGCCTTGGCCTGGAGCCTAAATGCCGGCTGGGAAGGAGCTGCAGAATTCAGCACCAACAGCGAAGCGATTTCTACCATCTGGCACGATCCCCAGGGGATTCTCCACCGTGGCCTTTCCATGTACGAGGGCCCCTGTCACTTCAATCGCCGTTTTAGAAGAGGGAATCGCACGCTACACGTTTTGTCTTGCATGCCCCAGCGTTGGTGTTATGGAGAGAAAAGCTGCATTGTCAAAATTCTCTCTTCTGGACCGCTGTTGAAGTGACAGGAGCCCTGGGATACAGAGGCTGGGGCATATCATAAATCCGCTATCATTATCCATGAAAGGCGCGATCCTGTGCCTGTTTAGAATCACAGAATAGCAGAGTTGGAAGGGGCCTCCAAGGCCATCGAGTCCAACCCCCTGCTCAAGGCAGGAATCCACCCTAAAGCATCCCTGACAGGTGGTTGTCCAGCTGCTTCTTAAAGGCCTCTAGTGTGGGCGAGCCCACAACCTCCCTGGGTAATGGATTCCATTGTCGCGCTGCTCTAACAGTCAGGAAGTTTTTCCTGATGTCCAGCTGGAATCTGGCTTCCTGTAACTTGAGCCCGTTATTCCGTGTCCTGCACTCTAGGAGGATCGAGAAGA